>NC_142032.1:48982832-49350957 GCF_982192425.1 Myodes glareolus
TAGCAATAAGGTTTTGTGCCCACCTCCTGCTCCTAACCTGAAATGTTTTATGGCTGAGCCTATGCAGATGTTGTGTGTGTTGTGTCACAATCATTGAGAGTGCCTATGTAAAGCTGTCATGTTGTGTACAATAATATTGGTTGCTAGATATCGTCTATTATGTCTGCCTCTTAAAATCTCTCAGTCTTCTCTTTCACAAATATTCTTGAAGACTGTGGAAAGGGGGTCTAATATGTATATCCCAATTAAGACTGAAAACGCTACAGTCTCTTATTCTCTGCCCGTTGGACATTTTTTTTTATTCTTTAGGAGACTAGCATTATTGTTCCACATTTGCCCTGATATAATGAAGTTCTAGTCACCCCAAAATGACAAATTTTTGTATCCTCTCTCAAAAACTAGTATCTCCTTCATATTTGAATCTTTGTAAGGTTTAACTGTCATCTTCTGGGGTAGATTGTTAGAGGAAATGCATACATGTACTACTTAACATTTGAATAGTTCTGTGAGTTATATAATAGTGTATGAGAATACTGCCTAAAAATGCCAAGTAAGCCAGCTGAATTAACTCTGCAGGATAAGAGATCTAGTGAAGATGAGCAAAGATTGCCTAGAATATAGCAAATACCATTAACATAAAAGAAAATGAGACTATTCTGGAGCACCCAGCTCAGTTGAAGCTATAAAGCATGCAAAAACTCATGAGTGAGCCTAGACTAGAAACAAAGAGGCTTCCCTGCCCAGACAAATCTATATGATAGCAAATCATTGCCTTGAGTCACTAATGGAAGGAATTTTCTGCTACACAACAAATAAATGATTAATTGCAAAAAATGTGTAAATCTCTAATTAAAGTTAGGTGCTGAGCAGACTTCATCTTCTCAATGACTTTCTTTAATGCATTATGAACCTCTTTATTCCTTAAGCTATAGACAATTGGGTTCAACATGGGAACTACTATGGTATAGAACACAGATGCCATTTGGTCATTGTCCAAGGAATGACTAGAATTGGGCTGTAGATACATGAAGATTATAGTTCCATAGAATATGGTCACAGCAGTGAGGTGGGATGCGTAAGTAGAGAAGGATTTCTTCCGTCCTTCTGCTGAACGCATCTTCAGGATAGCAATGAATATGAATGCATAGGAGGTCAAGATAACTATCAGAGCAAAAAAGACATTGAAGGAAGTTACAATAAAGAGCACAATCTCATCCACATATATATCAGAGCAAGAAAGATCCAGGATTGGAGGAATATCACAGAAGAAGTGATGAATCACATTAGAATGGCAAAAGGAGAGATCAAAGATAAACCCAGTATAGATAGAAGATTCAGCTAAGCTGAACACATAGCAGCCAATCACCATGTGAGTACACACACTAGTAGTCATAGTAGTGGCATAATGTAAGGGCTTGCAAACTGCAGCATGTCTGTCAAAAGCCATGACAGCAAGTAAGAAACAGTCTACACTTGCAAAAGACACAAAGAAGAACATTTGAGCAATACATCCCCCATAGGAGATAACTTTGTCCCCTGTGAGAAGCCCAGCCATCACCTTTGGAGTCACAGCTGAAGAGTAAACACAGTCTGCCAGAGAGAGGTTACTGAGGAAAAGGTACATGGGAGTGTGGAGACGGGAGTCCAGCCAGATCAACACAATCATGCCCAAGTTCCCGATCAGTGTGATGAGATAGATGATGGTGAATGTTGTAAATAGAGGGACTTCCAGTTCTGGGTTTTCAGTTAGGCCCAAGAGTATAAATGTACTCAGTCTACTACTGTTTGCCACATACAACATTTTGATATTGTATTTTACCTGTCAAAATCAAGAAAGGACATGAACAGGTTGATGAAGTATGTCTTTCTCAGAGTGCATGAGACACTTGGTTCAATTATCAGTAATCCCCACAAGTAAACACATGATAAACAGGGAAGAACACAATTTAATGAGTTGTACATTTATATTGCTCAAAATACTACTTAGATAGTTAAAAATTAATAATCACTATAGCATTCTAAATATATATGGTGTTACTACTAACAGCAATGATGTATGCACATGTTATTGGAATAGAGAAAATGAGAAAGAGAAAAAAAATGTTTGAACCTTATCACTCAGACAGTTCATGTAGGTAACTGTCTAACTTTCATTCAAATTTACTTAGGCAAAATAAAACTTTCACAAACATTAAATACTAGTAAGGAAGGTGTTTCCAAAGTAAAAACAGTAATTTTCAAATGTCACCTTGTGCTACAGTATAATCTATTGAAGTTCAGGATTGACCACTTACCTTATTTAACTACATAATCTCATTATAAAATAGCCTCTATGCATAGTTCTCAAAGTCCATGGTAAATATCTGCTGTAAATATGATAAATCCTTAAGCAAACAAGTGTAATCCACGATTACCATTGAATTAGGACTATACATTGTAACATACTGGGATTAATGAAGGATACCCACTGTAGGTAATATCTACCCCCTTTTCTGAATCCAGCAGTAATAGTTCAACACTGAGGTTCCATAAACCCTTCTTCATTCATGACTGTATTTTAATGAGTCCATTCTTTGTAACTCTAAACGTAACACTAGTGACATTCTTCTTTGTGCCAGACATTGTTGTCCTAAGTCTTATAGATTCACACTCTAAACTTTCTAAATTTAAGCATGAATACCAAAATAATATTTTTTTTGGTTATGATGCTAATTCTCTGTGAGTCTTATACTTAGAATAGAGAAAACATGCATACTTATAGACGAAGTATAGCTTATGTTTAGTATAGCTAAACATACTTAGTTTTATACTTTGACTAGAGATAAACATACTTATAAGAGAATGCCATTCTACCTGTGAAGCAGAAACAGGAAGATTGTGTGTTAAATCCTACCTGAGTGTGAGTACAAGGCCAGCCAGAATAGCTCAGCAAGACTTTGTCTAAAAATAAAAAGCACTTAAAAGCAAATGAGAGCAAGGGGTGGAGCAATGCATCCCAATGAAGAGTTTATGTGCTGTGAACAGCATCCTGGGTTAATTGCCCTGTACCACAAAAACAACAGAGATTGAAACAGGTAAAGATAAAGAACGGACAAAGAAGTACATAAAGGTACAGTATGTCTCAAGAAGTATATCAATGTAAATCAGTCTGAGGAAGCAAAAGTGCCTGAGCTGCAGGCTATATACCTCATTTTGAAACTTAGCTTTTTTACTTCATAATTTTACTTAATTGCTTTTTTGCTTAATAACTTCTAAATTTTCCAAAGATCTTTTTTCCTCTGAAAAAAGTAAAGCTAGGAGATGCTTCTTGTTTTTGGAGAAACTTATTCACACACACATGAGTATCTATTGTATACTGAATTAAAAACCAGAGAAACCTCTTTTAAAATTTCCTCATGTTCATGTGACTATCACATCATATAACACACCACATTGATAGTCTATTTTTAGGTGAGTAAACTAACTTAGAAATGCTTGTAATTTCTCTGCAAAAACAGCTATTTGAAGAGCAGTTCCTACTATGAATTTAAACATCTCTAATGATATCTGCTCCCAGACTGCACATGAAGAAGTCAAGCAAAAAACACTTTTCAAACTTTTGTTGATATTTTCATGAGAATATGCTTTTATAATCAATATCTTGTATTATGTTCCATGCAGGAAATTTCAATGTTCTTCTTTAAAAATTCTCTGAAAAGAGGTTATAGTATTTTTTAAATTATAATTATGCTTATACTTTTTGAAACAGAGATGAGTATAATAAACAATGGAATGTAAGCTTAATGCTTACAAATATTAACTTATTTAAGACAAAAAGGAATATAAGGGTAAACCTCAAAAGTGAGGGAAAGTGGGAGTACTTGGAAGCTTTACCTATTCCATGAATGTATCTGTGTTGGTGTACCTGAATGTGTGTGTGTGTGTGTGTGTGTGTGTGTGTGTAGATGTGTGTTTCCTGTGTCTTAATATAAACTGTACTTCTACCTAGAAATTCCATATTCCCAGAATGCTTGATCATGGACCCATAAAAAAATCCATCTAAATAGAGTAATAATGTTGCTTTAGAAACACATGCTATATGACTCAACAAACAGGAACGTGGTTGTTTATAGATAGATTTCATTAAGTCCTTCATTTGTTTGCTTAGTGTGTCAAAACTCTCTTATTGAGCATGCTCCACATCATAAACACTATCTTAAAAACAGATTTCAAAATATATGGTAATGATGCTATCTTCTATTTGGAAATATCCTTATTGCCTCTGTTAGAGTAAGCATTTTTGATTCCTGACTGCTGGTAAAAAAGGTGTGAAGCCAGGAGGATATTAGATACTAGAAAGATAAGCTCTGATCATTCAATAGGAGAATAGTTACACCTGTACCTTTGCACAGCAGATATTCTGTTTCGGTAGTCTGAACAAAACATAGATTTAGCTAGAAACTTACCTTGTTCTTTAAGGGAGTTGGCACTGTGGAAGGTCCTCTCAAAGAAAGAAAACTTCTGATGAAGAAGTTATCTCCTAATGACTAGTTGAACAATGAAGTTCTCCAGAGACAGACAGATACAAGGAAAAGGTGATTATTTTGTGGTGGTTACAAAATAGTCTCTAACCTGTCACAAGGAGATGCTGTAAGAAAAAATAGGAGGTCTCTGATTGCACTCTGTGAAGTGTCCAGCAACTCTAAGAGGAAGGAGAACACCATTGTGAACTGGATATCAATTTTAACTGGAGATTTGTTTGAGCTGAAGGGTGTTGCTGACTCATAATAATATGCAATGGTGAAATAAAACTTCGCAAAATAGCAATTTTCTATATTTCAATAAATAAATATCAAATCTAGGTGGTGGTGGCACACGCCTTTAATCCCAGCACTCGGAAAACAGAGGCAGGCAGATCTCTGTGACTTCGAGGCCAGCCTAGGCTACAAGAGTTAGTTCCAGGTCAGGCTCCAAAGCTACAGAGAAATCGTGTCTTGAAAAATTTAAAAAAAAATACCAAAATACATTTGGCAAATAGGCTATTCCTTCTAAAATGATGTTACATAGATTCATGTTGGATGCTAAACACCAATGTCTTGAATTCAAAGAACTTATACATGCACAAAGTCCACAGAGAAATTGATGCCCAGGAGGACATCCACAGGTCTTCATTCTATTCAGCTAGAGAAGCAGTAATTAAATTGTCTACAGAGACATACCTACATCAACATTTTAAGGAAGAATAGTCATACTTTACACTACCTGGAGCATGTGTGTGTGTGTGTGTGTGTGTGTGTGTGTGTGTGTGTGTGTGTGTGCTTATTGTGTAGCTACATCATACAAATGAAATATTCCCTCTTAGAGGAAGTCGGGAACTTCACAAGATTTAAGAAGCTAATGAAACTTATAAATGTGGGAGTTTACTGATTCTCAAGAAGTCGGGAACTTCACAAGATTTAAGAAGCTAATGAAACTTATAAATGTGGGAGTTTACTGATTCTCAAAGCTTAGAAAGTTACCAAATGCATGATTCCATAACTTCAGTTTGTATAAGCAGCTACCAGTGACATGGGGAAGAGAGACTTGTAGCTCTCTACAAGCTGTATTCAGCTTTTGTGTTTCATTTGTGCTAGTGGAGAATTCCAGACATGCAGCTGCCTTTGAGGCTCTCATGATTCTCTACCACAAATAATCTCCCGTCATCCTCCTTTAAGGAGCTGCAATGCACTCACTTGGTCTTCAAGGGAGATTTTGATGGAATTAATTTTTGGTCTGTTCCTGGCACCCCTCTCTCTTCAATGAATTTTTTCATTATTTTTGTACTCCCTTTATCTTTTCTCTTTTCTCCTTCCAGTCACTCCCCCAACCTCCCCACTGCACCCCATCTACTCATTCTCCATTTCTTTTCAGAAAAGAGCAGACCACCATGGATATCAACCAAACATGGCATATCAAGTTGCAATAAAACTAGACACCTTCCCTTACATTAGGCTGGACAAGCAACCTAGTACAAGGAATAGGGTTCCAATTGCCGGTAAAAGAGCCAGAGAATGCCCCTGTTCCCACTGTTAGGAGTCCCACAAGAAGATCAAGCTACACTGTAACATGAACGGGCCTGCTTGTTGGGGTTTCTGTCCTGTCCGACCCCCAGCTGTTTACTCCCAGAGAAAAATCACACACAGATCTTTGTAAGTTATAAAGCTGATTGACTCATTATCTCTAGCCTCTTACTGGCTAACTCTCACATCTTGATTAACCCATTATTCTGATCTATTTTAGCCATGTGGCTCAGTACCTTTTTTAGTGGGGCAGCTCACTCTGGGCAGGAATGCGAGGAATCAGCTTCCTCCTCCCCAGAATTCTCCTGCTCCCCTTGCATCATTTCCACTTTCTGTCTGGTTTTCCGACCTACACCTCCTGCCTGGCCAATCAGTGTTTATTTAAAACATGATTGACAGAATACAAACAATTCTCTCGTACCACTTCCCCCTCTTTTTTAAAAAAAACAAAGAAAAATATCCAGAGTCCATTTTTTGGGAATGTGGGTGTAGTATTCCAGGCTAATACCAGCTGGTTGGGGGGTGCTGATAATCTTATGGGGACCTAAACAAAATTTAGAGTTTTGATCAAGTCCTGACTTAAGTATCCTGTTTGTCTTGATCATCTCAGGTAGCAGTCTTGAACCTGTTCTGGATGAAGAACTCTCATATCGAGCCATCTGTTCCTACCGGAGATATCTCAGGTGGTCTCCCTTGATCAAAGATGATTTTTCTTAACTCTGAATAAATCTACAGCCTCTCATTTTCTGTGGAAACAAAAGCAAAATCTCTTCTCCAAAGTAACATACCTTTTGACTTCAATTTTGAAGCCAAGGTATTTTCAAAATGCCTATCTTGGATTAATTCTGCAGCATTTACAAGCAAGTATCTTTTAGCAGCTGTTGCTCCTTCCTCAGCATTTAAATAATTCAAAGAGAGCATAATAGCATACAGTATCAAGATTCTCTGTGTATTTTCCATCTTTATGCAGCTTTATTTTAACCTCTATTTCTTTCATTTTTACTTTTAACTTTTGGCTTTGAAACAGGTTCTCTGTATATGTTTGTCCTGGAATTTCCTCTGTAGACCAGGCTATCTTTGAACTCCCAGAGATCTGTCTGTCTCTGCCTCCCAGGCCCCAGGCTACTCTACTTGTTCTTTCTTTTTTTTTTTTCTTTTACTCTGCGGACTTCAACCTTTAGCCTGTATATATTTTTAACACAATGTTAAAGATTTAGAGGTTTTGTTACTCTTTGAATCTCTCTTTAATGTATATCTCTCTCTTTTTTGACCACATAGGTCTTTAATTTGTTAAGGAATATGGAGAAAACAACAGTCAAAAGCTCTTAAGATGTTTCAAGGTCCTCGCCAGCAAGCAAGCTGCAACAGTGTTTTCATAGTCTAGACTGCCTGCTTGAAAGAGTCAGTTTTTCCTGGCAGGACGGCCCAGAAAGCCGGTATTTTACAACAGCACAGCTTTTTTCCTGCTATGGCTGAAAACTGAAATGCTTTACTCTAGTCTTTATCAAGCTTTTTTAGGCGTTTGGTGGATATAGTTATCCACGTGAGCGCCATTCTGTAACATGAGGCGGGCTGCCTTGTTTGTGTTTTTCTGTCCTGCCCAGCCCTCCAGCTGTTTAGTCCCAGAGAAAAATCACACACAGATCTTTGTAAGTTATAAAGCTGATTGACTCATTATCTCTAGCCTCTTACTGGCTAACTCTCACATCTTGATTAACCCATTATTCTGATCTATTTTAGCCATGTGGCTCAGTACCTTTTTTAGTGGGGCAGCTCACTCTGGGCAGGAATGCGAGGAATCAGCTTCCTCCTCCCCAGAATTCTCCTGCTCCCCTTGCATCATTTCCACTTTCTGTCTGGTTTTCCGACCTACACCTCCTGCCTGGCCAATCAGTGTTTATTTAAAACATGATTGACAGAATACAAACAATTCTCTCGTACCACTTCCCCCTCTTTTTTAAAAAAAACAAAGAAAAATATCCAGAGTCCATTTTTTGGGAATGTGGGTGTAGTATTCCAGGCTAATACCAGCTGGTTGGGGGGTGCTGATAATCTTATGGGGACCTAAACAAAATTTAGAGTTTTGATCAAGTCCTGACTTAAGTATCCTGTTTGTCTTGATCATCTCAGGTAGCAGTCTTGAACCTGTTCTGGATGAAGAACTCTCATATCGAGCCATCTGTTCCTACCGGAGATATCTCAGGTGGTCTCCCTTGATCAAAGATGATTTTTCTTAACTCTGAATAAATCTACAGCCTCTCATTTTCTGTGGAAACAAAAGCAAAATCTCTTCTCCAAAGTAACATACCTTTTGACTTCAATTTTGAAGCCAAGGTATTTTCAAAATGCCTATCTTGGATTAATTCTGCAGCATTTACAAGCAAGTATCTTTTAGCAGCTGTTGCTCCTTCCTCAGCATTTAAATAATTCAAAGAGAGCATAATAGCATACAGTATCAAGATTCTCTGTGTATTTTCCATCTTTATGCAGCTTTATTTTAACCTCTATTTCTTTCATTTTTACTTTTAACTTTTGGCTTTGAAACAGGTTCTCTGTATATGTTTGTCCTGGAATTTCCTCTGTAGACCAGGCTATCTTTGAACTCCCAGAGATCTGTCTGTCTCTGCCTCCCAGGCCCCAGGCTACTCTACTTGTTCTTTCTTTTTTTTTTTTCTTTTACTCTGCGGACTTCAACCTTTAGCCTGTATATATTTTTAACACAATGTTAAAGATTTAGAGGTTTTGTTACTCTTTGAATCTCTCTTTAATGTATATCTCTCTCTTTTTTGACCACATAGGTCTTTAATTTGTTAAGGAATATGGAGAAAACAACAGTCAAAAGCTCTTAAGATGTTTCAAGGTCCTCGCCAGCAAGCAAGCTGCAACAGTGTTTTCATAGTCTAGACTGCCTGCTTGAAAGAGTCAGTTTTTCCTGGCAGGACGGCCCAGAAAGCCGGTATTTTACAACAGCACAGCTTTTTTCCTGCTATGGCTGAAAACTGAAATGCTTTACTCTAGTCTTTATCAAGCTTTTTTAGGCGTTTGGTGGATATAGTTATCCACGTGAGCGCCATTCTGTAACATGAGGCGGGCTGCCTTGTTTGTGTTTTTCTGTCCTGCCCAGCCCTCCAGCTGTTTAGTCCCAGAGAAAAATCACACACAGATCTCTGTAAGTTATAAAGCTGATTGGCTCATTATCTCTAGCCTCTTACTGGCTAACTCTCACATCTTGGTTCACCCATTATTCTGATCTATTTTAGCCATGTGGCTCAGTACCTTTTTCAGTGGGGCAGCTCACATCCTGCTACTTCAGTGATCTGGACAGGAATGCAAGGAGTCAGCTTCCTCCTCCCCAGAATTGTCCTGCTCTCCTTGCATCATTTCCACTTCTTGTCTGATTTTCCCACCTATACCTCCTGCCTGCCCAATCAGCGTTTATTTAAAACATGATTGACAGAATACAGACAATTCTCCCGCACCACTACACAACTGCAGCATACATGCAGAGGGCCTAGGGAAATCCCATGTGGGATCTCTGGTTAGTTCAGTCTCTGGGACCTCTATGTTTCCAGGTTAGTTGATTCTGTGGGTTTTCATGTGGTGTCCTTGAACCCTGTGGCTCCTAATGCTCTTTTCCTCCTCTTCTATAAGATTCCTTAAGTTCCAACTAATGTTTGGCTCTAATTCTCTGCATCAGTTTCCATCAGTTGCTGGATGGAGCCTCTCTGATGACAATTGGGCTATGGAGCCTTCTATTAGATGGAAAGATATCCATTCATGTCTCTCTAGGAAAAAGAAATCATGCACCCTGAGTCTGCTTTTATTCAATTCAAGATATTTTCCTTTATATTACTTCTTTTACCTCCACGTTGTTGGTTTCAGAAAAAAAATCAAATTTGAAAAAACAAAGAATCCTTCCACACTGCTGGTGGTAATGTAAATTAGTATGCCCACCCTTGAACTCAATCTGAAAATTCTCTAAAAGAATTTTCATTGAAATGAAAACACTTTATGACTTGATACGCTCCTGCTGGGTATAAACATCCACAAGAAAGTCAGCTTAATATAAAGATACTCTCATAACCATGTTTATTGATGATACATTCAAAATAGTTGAGTTACATTATTAGATGAATTACGAGTCAACAAATTAATAAACTATGATAGATCAATGATGATAATAGATGATGATGATGATGCAGATAGATAGATAGATAAATAGATAGGATAGTGCATTATTAAACTTTAAAGCAAGAGTAATTAATGTCATTTATAAATTAAAATGATCCATCATGCAAGTGAAATAAAGCATTCTATCAACACATTACTCTCATATGTGATATTTAGAGGTAAAAGTACATAAAAATAAAAATGGAGAATTATATAAATAAGGAATAAAGTAGCTAATAATGAATAATGATAGTAAATATGATCAAAATGTATTCAAGGCATATATAGAAATGTCATAATTATATTCAGCATTGTAAACAGTTAGTAGATACTAATAAAAATTGCTAAAAAAGATTTCCCCATATACATTATAATTTGCTTCTTTTCTATTTCTTTAAATGAGTTAAATATTACTTAGTATATTCTATATTACTATAAGATTTCCATTCATGAATTACTTTGTTTTAGTTGTATCTACTTTTTCAACACAAACAAGTTTTCCTGCTCTAGTACCTCCCTGCCACACACCCTTCCTCAGAGCAAATCTATTTCAATTACTGATTTTATATTAACTTCACCTTATGAAAGAGGGAATGTGATAATTTTTTAATGTCTTAAATAATGTCTTATTTCTCTTAAGCTGATGCTTTCTCCTTATAATGTTATAACATATTGTCATGTTTTCTTTACCCATCCTTCTGTTGTTGTAGGACACATAGAACAAATCTATAGATTGGCTCCTGAGAATAGTACAGAAAAAAATGGCTTTGTACGTGTTACTTATATATGCTCAGAGTCCTATTGAAAACAATCTACACATTCTGTAGGCTTGTTCATAGAACTTCAGATAAAGGAAATTCAAAATAGACTTGACTTACAAGAGAAAAGAGTAGTAGGTTTCTGTGAGCATTTTTTTCTTTTTATAAATATGTCTCTGATTTTAGCAGAACCTTCATTATAAAATGGGAGAAATGTCAGCATACACAATAGTGCATCTTTACATGGCTACACTAGCTTCTGATGTTTGAGAGGTAGATTATTTCGTGCCACTATATTTTGATTTCTTTATTTTAGAATTTTAGCTCAGTCAAATTATTCTTATGTCAGCAGATTGGATTCATCATCTTAAAACCACAAATTCTTTGCTTCTTGTTTTACCAAGAGTTGGTAACTCTTTCTTCATGCATAAATTCTAAGTCAGACATAGGTCTTGCTTTAGCCAGTGTAGGATGGTACTTTTAAAAAGAGGAATTTGTGGGTTTAGAGGTGATGAAGTATTTTACTTTCAGGTTTTGAAAATAATCTCTTGACAGTATCCTACAAACAAGCTGCCTCAGGCACTGGAAGGCAGAATATCATATGGTAATGCAGAAAATAGACCAGATAATACCCAAGTTCAATACCAATAAAAGATTAAAACTATCTTAGGCCTTCAAGTTCAGTTGATCTTGTATAATATAAAGAACCTCATGGGTGAACATGGATGAAAATAGAATTGTGTTGTTCAAATGATTATATAAAATACTAAACCATTGTCTTAAGACATTAAAATTTGAGAAAGCTTGTTACACAATAATAGATAACTGATTAACCATACAGATTTTTAAATCTCTTGGATTCAGATTGAGTGCTCACCAGCCTGTAATCATAGTACACAGAAGTGAGAGGAAAAGTGGATCTCTGTGAATTCAAATCCAACCTGCCTTTCATCATGAGTGCCAGTTCAACCAAGGCTACACAGTTAGACTCTTGTCTCCAAAGAAATCATAACAGAAAAGAAAAGGAAATAAGTAACAAATTGGTACACTGAAAAGTTGCCTTTGCAAGCAAACTAACTGGTTTTGTTATTTTCTCTGTTCTGTTAACCTAGTCGAGTTATCTGACTTATAGTTTGAATTACTTTAAGACTTTTCTGTGTTTATTTTGTGCTGTATGTATTGACAGACTTTTCTATCTTTAAAAACAACCTTCCTCAAGGCCCAGCAATACCACTTTTGGGTATACACCCAAAGAATGCTCAATCATACCATAAGAACACATGCTTAACTATGTTTATACCAGCATCGTTTGTCATAGCCAGAACCTGGAAAGAACCTAAATGCCCCTTGACTAAAAAAATTGATAAGAAAAATGTAGTACATATACACAATGGAGTATTACACAGAAGAAAAAAATAATGACATCTTGAAATTTGCAGACAAATGGATAGATTTAGAAAGCATCATACTGACTAAAGTAACCCAGACACAGAAGGATAAATATCATATGTACTCTCATAAGTGGCTTTTGGACATAAAGCAAATAAAACCAGTCTACAATTCACAATCCCAGAGAACTTTGGACAACAATGAGGACCCTAAGAGAGCCATGCATGGATCTAATCTACATGGGAAGTAGAAAATGACAAGATATCCTGAGTAAATTGAGAGCATGGAGACTATGGGAGAAGGTTGAATGGGAAGAGAGAGAAAGAGAGGGGAGCAGAGAAAATGTATAGCTCAATAAAATCAATAAAAAAGAAAAAAGAAAAACATATTTTAAAAAGACAGTGATGAGGATGTAGTGCAGCTGGTGAATGGCATTTCTAACGTGCAGAAAGCTCTGGGTTCATTCTCCAACACCACATAGAGCCAGGCTTGATGGCTCACACCTACAATCAGCACTGAAGATGTAGGCAAATCAGAAATTCAAGGTTAATGTTGGCTATATGGTGAATTGGGACTAATCTTCATTACAGGAGGCCATGTCTCAAAAGGATAAGCAAAAAAAATTAGGAAAAGATATTTTGTGCTGTGCTTGACTAAGTGTCAGTGAAACAGACTTGTTAAAGGTGTTTGCTGAAGTGTCATTTCTTACTGACTTGGAGGGAAGAAAGCAGCAAGATACATACACATTGCCATATTTGCAGAAATTCTGCTTTGAAACTGTGTTGTTAGCAAGTATCAATTGATTACTACCAAGTGTCAGTAGAGCACTTGTTCTTAAATAAAAATATTCATCAAGAAAAAATAGAATCCTTTAGAAAAATAGAATAAACCAAAATAATAGCTGAAAATTTTAAATTTTTATCAATATTTTTTAAAAATAACTGTTGGCAATAAAAATGTATAATCTAAAATTTGAAAAAATTTAGGAGCTTACCAAAATCTTCATTTTCTCTACAACTTTCTTGAAAGCACTGTGAACTTCTTTATTCCTTAAGCTATAGACAATTGGGTTCAACATGGGAACTACTATGGTGTAGAACACAGATGCCATTTGGTCATTGTCCATGGAATAACTAGAATTGGGCTGTAGATACATGAAGATTACAGTTCCATAAAATATGGTCACAGCAGTGAGGTGGGATGCACAAGTAGAGAAGGCTTTCTTCCGTCCTTCTGCTGAACGCATCCTTAGGATAGCAATGAATATGAAAACATAAAAGGTCAAGATAACTATCAGAGCAAAACAGACATTGAATGATGCTAAGATAAAAAGGATGATCTCATTCACAGATATATCAGAACATGAAAGAGCTAGGATTGGAGGGATATCACAGAAAAAATGATAGACCAAATTAGAACGGCAGAAGGAGAGGGAGAAGGTGAATCCAGTATGTACAGCAGACTCAATCAAGCCCCAGGCATAGCAGCCAATCACCATGTGAGTACACACACTAGTAGTCATGGTAGTGGCATAATGTAAGGGCTTGCAAACTGCAGCATGCCTGTCAAAAGCCATGACAGCAAGTAAGAAACAGTCTACACTTGCAAAAGACACAAAGAAGAACATTTGAACAACACATCTCCCATAGGAAATAACTTTATCCCCTGTGAGAAGCCCAGCCATCAACTTTGGAGTCACAGCTGAGGAGTAAACACAGTCTGCCAGAGAGAGGTTACTGAGGAAAAGGTACATGGGAGTGTGGAGACGGGAGTCCAGCCAGATCAACACAATCATGCCCAAGTTCCCGATTAATGTGACGAGATAGATGAGGGTAAACGTCATGAACAGGGGGACTTCCAAATCCGGGTTGTCAGTCAATCCCAAAAGGGTAAACTTAGCCACTTTTGTGCCATTCTCCAAGTATGACATTTTGAAATTGTGTATCACCTGTCTAAACAAAGAAAATAAATATATTCCTGATTCATAGGAATTGATGTCAGAGAACTCCTTTTATCCTAATGACATTATTTGCATAATCTCACTACTAAAGCAGGATTCTCAATAACTCTTAGACTGTCTTAATCTTATCACATCCATACAGTGTAATCTCTAGAGCCCTCTGCATGGTATCTGTTAGTTCCCAACAGCACTCAGATATTCCAAATGACCCTCAGGTGTCTTCCAGGTTTTATTCACATATTCTCATTTAGGTTGAACATTTCAACAATAAACTACTTTGATTTTCATAACTGTCTTTTCAAAGTGAGGTACAAAATAACTAAGCACTTTGTACTATGTGACTAGAAAATACTGGACATTAATACATTTAATCTTTCTATTCCATTGTATAATTGCTTGAGAACAAGAGGAGCATCGTTGCCTTTCTGGGTATACCATGGTGAAATATGAGATATTCAGCCATACAGCTGGAATCTGTTTGAGATCTAAAGAAATATATTCATCATTTGATCCTTCAAAGAAAACAGTGCTCTGTGAAAGACATGCCCCAAAAGGGTACAAAACTCAACACTTATTTACCATTCAAATAAACACTACACTGAGCAACCTACACTTACTTCACTCCCTTGAGGGAAGCAACAAAGAATAAGAGAGGTGTTCATTATTAATTATCCATTTCAACAAACATGAACAACCCAAGAATTTAATTAATTTGAAAAATGATCATTGTGCTTCCTAGTTTTCCTAGGGTGTGTAATTCTTCTGGGTGTTTAAAAAAGTGCTTTGGAAGCATACAAGCATCCTAAAAGATAGCATGCTGTGATGTAACAGAACAGTCTCTGGCACTCACCTGTGTGTTCTTCATTCCAGATTTATCCACTTACAGATCACCTAGAATTAGATAAGTAGCAACTTTTCTGTGTCTCAGTTTAAAATGAAAATTGTGCTTCGCCAGGATGTCTGGAGAATGTAACAAGTTGGTAGGTTTAAATCACTGAAATTTCTGCCTCATTGTTAGAACACAACAAATCATAAGTATATTATCATTAAATAAATGTTACTATTATTAGAGTAATAATAATATAGTAACTTGGAGGAAAAAACAAAATATCAAAAGAAACTCAACACAAATATTTTAACCATATTTCTAAAATTCAAACCTGTTTAATTATATATACAACTTTGACAATTATAAACAATATAAAATTTAACTCTGAGACACAAACAATGAGATATTACCCTTTTACTGCACGACAGTCTTTTGAAGGTTGTGACATTATATTCAACCGTATAATCACATCTTGAGATATCTTCTTTTGAAGGTTGTGATATTATATTCAACCGTATATTCGCATCTTGAGATATCTTCACAATTTTCATCATTGTGTACCCTTGGCCTCCTTATCATCGACTATCTGTGCCAACTGGTACCTTCTCCATGGAGGTACCAAAGGTCAGAGGTCAGAGAATCCAAGCATACTTCTGCTCCTTCTTTTGAATTAGAGGGTTTGACCCAGGGAGTGGCTACCTTCAGGATATTTGGTCTAAGGTGGGCTCATTGCCTAAACAACAGAATGCCTTTCTTAAGAATTCAGGACTTGCTGTCTCAAAGCAAGTAACTGTTCTGGCTGTCCATTGTATTCCATTAAGGCAGTCTTTTGCCTTCTCCCCCCTTTGAATTGGGCTATAAAGTGCATGGAAAATTAAAGAAGTGTGAACTCAGAACTCAGTACTTACTATTCAGAATTCAATATGCAGGAGACACTGAGTGACCTCCTGATACTATCCTATTTCTCTGTGTTTTCTTTCTCATGTCTCTTCTTTCTACTTAACTTTTCTAATCCTCATGATCATACCCTGGAACATACAAAATGCAAGAAAAGTAACTGCTTAGCAAGTGAGCCAGAAACAGAGACTGTTGAGGGTCTGGACATGAATCTTGGATCTTCAGGGGAGTAGACCTAAGCCAGAACCCCTGTGGGTCTGGGCATAAGTCTAGGACCTCCCAGGAACTAGGCCTGAGCTAGGACCTTTGTGAGTCTGGTCATAAATCTGGAACCTCCAAGGGAGTAGGCAGGAACCAGAGATCTCTGCAGGGTCAGGCGTGAGTCTGGGACCTCAGAGGGAGTAGGCCTGGTTCAGGACCTACAGGGTCCAGACATTAGTCTGGGACATCAAAGGGAATAGGCAGGAAGCTGAAACCTCTGCGGGTCTGAGCTTGTGTCTGGCACCTCTGAGAGGGTAAGCCTGAGCCAGGTCCTCTGGGGTTCTGGGCACATCTGAGCCTGGAAACTCTGAGGCAGTAGGCCAGAGACAGAGACCTTTGTAAGACCAACTCCAAGCCAGGGACCTCTGCAGAAGTGGACTCAGACCAGTATTTACAGAAACAGGCCAAAAACAGAAACCTGGACCAAAGTCTGAGGCAATGATCTCCACCTTGGGCTGGAGCAGGATTGAGGCAACAAATTCCAAAGAAGTGGGTCTGAATGAGCTATCTAGGCCAAGTGGGCCTGAAGAAGCAAGCTCCAGAGGAGCGGGAGCCGGGAGCCAATCCAGTCCCAGGACACTGACGGACCAGGACTGAGTCAGTGAACTGATCCAGAGCAGATCGGAGACAGCAAGCTCCATCAGAACAGGTACAGGTGAATGACTGCTTAGCAAGTGAGCCAGAGCCAGAGACCCCTGAGTGTCCAGATGTGAATTTGGGATTTTCAAGGGAGTAGACCTAAGCCAGGACCCTTGTGGGTCTGTGTGTATGTCTAGAACTTCTGAGGAATTAAGCCTGAGTTAGTACTTCTGTCAGTCTGTGCATGAATCTGAGACCTCTGAGAAAGTAGGCAGGAACCAGGCATGAGACTGGGACCTTAGAGGGAGTAGGCCTGAGCCAGGACCTATGTGGGTCCAGGCATTGGTCTGGGACATTAAAGGAAATTGGCAGGAACCTGAAACCTCTGCAGGTCCAAGTGTGAGTCTGAGATCTCTGAAAGAGTAAGCCTGAGCCAGGTCCTCTGGGGTTCTGGACACACCCAAGCCTGGTAACTCCAAGGCAGTTGACTGAGCCAGAGTCTTTTGCAGGACAAATTCTGCAGGAGAGATACAGACTAGGATTTACAGAAACAGTTCAAAGCCAGTAACCTAGGCTAAAGTAGGCCTAGGACAGTGAACTCCAAGGTAGGGGAGCAAAGCCCAGGAGTGCTGAGGAGTCACCAGGAACATGGAGTAATCAACCAGGTAACTAGAACTGTGGCACTGAATGTACCATGAGGAACAACCATCTGAGCTTTGGATTCACTGGTAACTAGATTATTCAAAAGAATCTCAAACAGCCCCAACCACACCTATTAGAGGAAAAAATGAGAAGAAAAAGTAAGAACATGCAACAAAGAGCAAGACAATACCAGTAAAACTTAAAGGCCCTACTACAACAACAAGACTTGAACAATAAAATATAGATGAAGCAGAAGAAATTGACTTAAAAATAAACTTCAGGAGAATGTTTGAAACTATTAAAGAGGAATTGAGAAATTCCCTCAAAGAAATGGAGGAAAAGACAATCAAAAAATTTGGAAGACATCAGCAAATCCCTTAAAGAACACCAAGAAAAAGAAATCAAACAGATGAAAGAAACTACTCAAGACTTGAAAACTGAAATAAAGACAATAAAGAAAACATAAGCCAAGGGAATATAGATACAGAAATCATGAGAAAATGACCAGAAACCACAAATACCAGCAACAACAGCAAAATACAAGAGATGGAAGAGAGAATCTAAAGCACTAAAGATACAATAGAGGAAATAGACTCATCAGTTAAGGAAAACAGTGAATCGAACAAAAACTTAACCAAAATATCCAGGAACTATGGGACACCATGAAAAGGTCAAATCTAAGAATAATAGGTATACAAGAAAGAGAAGTTCAACTCAAAAGCACAGAAAATACAAATTGGAAAGGAAGAAGTCACAATCTTACTTTTTGCTAATGATTTGATAGTTTACATAAGCGATCCCAAAATTTCTACCAAGGAACTTCTACAATTCATAAAAAAATCAGTAGCCCTTCTGTACACAGATGATAAAAATTCTGAGAAATATATCAGAGAAACAACACTCTTCACAATAGCCACAAATAGCATAAAATATCTGAGTAACTAACCAAATAAGTAGAGTACTTGTATGACAAGAACTTTAAATTCTAAGAAAGAAATTGAAGAAGACACCAGAAAATGGAAAAATCTCCCATGCTCTTGTGAAGGCAGAATTAACATAGTGAAAATGGCAATGTTACCAAAAGCAATTTACAGATTCAATGCCAATGCCCATCAAACTCCCAGTAAAATTTTTCACAGATCTCGAAAGAATGGTACTCAACTTAATATGGAAAAGCAAAAACCCCAGGATAACCAAAATAATCCTGTACAATAAACAGACATCAGGAGGCATCACAATCCCTGACTTCAGACTCTACTAAAGAGCTACAGTACTGAAAACAGCCTGGTTTTGACATAAGAACAGACAGGATGACCAAAGGAACCAAATAGAAGACCTGGATATTAATTCACACTCATTCAAATTCTTGATTTTTGACAAAAGAGAAAAAATGTCAAATGGAAAAAAAGAAAGCATATTTAACAAATGGTGATGGCATAACTGGATAATAACATGTAGAAGAATGAAAATAGACCCATATCTATCACCATGCATAAAACTCAAGTCCAAATGTATCAAAGATCTGAACATAAAGCGAGCCATACTGAACTTTACAGAAGAGGAAGTAGGAAGTCCACTTGAATGCATTGGCACAGGAGACTATTGCCTAAATATAGTCCCAGTAGCACAGACACTGAAAGAAACAATTAATAAATGGGACATCCTGAAACTGAAAAGCTTCTGTAAAGCAAAGGACATGGACAACAAGACAAAAGACCAGTTTACAGAACGGGAAAAGATCTTTGCCAACTCCACATCAGACAGAGATCTGATCTCCAAAATATACAAAGAACTCAAAAAATTGGTCATCAGAAGAAGAAATAATCCAGTAAAAAAAAATGGAATATAGACCTAAACAGAAAACTCTCAACAGAGGAATCTAAAATGAACATACTTAGTGATCAGAAAAATGCAAATTAAAACAACTCTGAGATTCTATCATACACCTGTAAGAATGGCCAAGATCAAAAACACTGATGACAACTTATGCTGGAGAGGTTGTGAGGAAAAGGGAACACTTCTGCATTGCTGGTGGGAATGCAAGCTGGTACATCCCCTTTGATATCAGTGTGGGGATTTCTCAGAAAGTTAGGAAAGAACCTACCTCAAGACCCAGTAATACCACTTTTGGGTATATATCCAAAAGATGCTCAATTGTGCCACAAGGACATGTGCTCAATTATGTTTATAGCAGCATTGTTTGTTATAGCCAGAACTTAGAAAGAACCTAAATGTCCCTCAGCTGAAGAATGGATAAGAAAAATGTGGTACATTTATACAATGGAGTACTACACAGCAGAAAAAATTAATGACATCTTGAATTTTTCAAGAAAGTGGATGGAGCTAGAAAACATACTGAGTGAGGAAGTCCAGACACAGAAAGACAATTATCACATATACTCACTCATAAGTGATTTTTAAACATAAAGTAAAGAAACCCAGCCTATAAATCACAATCCCAGAGAACTTAGACAGCAAATAGGACACTAAGAGAGTCTTACATAGATCTACTCTACATGGGAAGTAGAAAAAGACAAGATTTCTTGAGAAAATTGGGAGCATGGGTACCTTGTGGGGAGAGTTGAAGGGGGAAGGGGAGAGGCAGAGAAGTGAACAGATAAAAATGTAGAGCTCAATAAAAATCAATTGAAAAATTAAAACACCATTGATCCTCCAAAAAATATGCTGCAGCTAGGGCTGCAGCAGAAGTCATCCAAAAAGGTGGCTCATGGCATATGTCAGTCCTACATGGTATGGCTACCAACTAATAGTTGTTTTTATATTGCTGTGATAAAATGCCATGACCAAAACCTACTTTGTGGAGCAGGATTTATTTGAATGTATAGTTCCAGGCAGGCATGTTGGCTGGAGCAGGAAATTGAGAGACTGAATCCTCAGTATCTGCCAACATGAAGCAGAGAAAAGAAACTAGAAATAGGGAGAGGCAATATACTCTCAAAACATGCCCTTGGTGGCATACTTCCACCAGCATTGCTGCAGTTTCTAAACCTCCCATACATAGGACCACCAATTGAGAACCACGTGTTCAAATGCCTGAGTCTATTTGATGTGTTTCTCATTCAAACCACTACAACCCCAAAATGCTCAGTAAATGATGATTTACTGCCTCCATTTATCCACTGATTTGTTCGCTGTCTAGCCAGCATTTACTGAGTGCATTTAGTGATTAGTAAATTTCATTTTCTCCCTTTTGTCATAGCTAATTATACAATTATAAGATTTCACTGGGATATTTCTATGTTTACGAATTTTGTTCACATCTACCCTTCTATTAATATTTTTGGTCTTCTCATTCCTAATATTATCCCTCTAACCATTATGTCCTCTCTGTTTCATCTCCTATTGTCTTAATATAAAAGGAGAATATATATATATATATATATATACATATATATATGTATATATATAATTTACAGAAATACTATCTTTCAAATGGCTACAATAATATTATCTCTTATTATTTAAATAATTGAGATTTTAATCTGGATTTCAACTGTCATAAACATAAACTACAAACATAGGAGATAAACCCTGAATCTTTCTTAAACAATCACTGTTGAATCGTTAACCACATCTTTCCACAGTCAAAATAAACCATAGACGGGATTGAACTAAAAACATCTTACTCTTCAAAGAATGTGACACTGGCTCACTTAGGATCAAACTGTAAGTCACATTCACAGAAGTAAAAACTCCTGCTGAGGAAGTTATTCTTAGTGGTCAGTCACAAAGACTGAAGTTCAAGAGCATCAGATGATTACATACATAATAGTGAATCCTCAGCCTGTCACACAGGATTACTATGAAAGCAAATAGAAAAAAGTCTGAACACTGACTGAAGTTATGAGCAACTCTAAAGAAGGTCATCATTCTGAACACTGATTTTATTCTTAGCCAGAGATATAATTTTTAATGCTAGAGGCTTATAATGATAGCAAACATGTTTAAAACCACTTATCACAGAACTGAAGAGGTGGGAAATTGGTTAAGTGCATGTACTACTTTTTTTTTCTTAGTAACAGAAAGTCTATGAACCATATTTTGTATTTTACACATATTGAAGAGAGAAAAAAATCATAAAAACCCAGAGAGCACCTTTTTTGTTCCCCAGAGTCTGACTATTTAGCCCAGTCTCACCTCTAACTTGTGATCCTTCTGCCTCAGCTCCCTGAGTACTGGGATTATGTGTAGACCACCAGGACTGGCTAAGAGGTTACTTCATATTGCAACACAAAATTTTCATATTGCAACACACAAATTCCTACTACTCAGCTGTAGTAGGAGGCTGTTCATTTGGTCCCAGTTGCCAAACACCAAAATAATCACACAGAAACTATATTATTTGCAATACTGTTTGACCAATAGCTTAAGCGTATTTCTGGCTAACTCTTCTATCATTGGGAGTGTATGTTCAAACACCTACCTTGGGATCTTTTCAACCACCTACAGCTCCAGTGCTAGGATTTGCAGGCATTTATATTCACATTGCATACATGCATACATGCACACAATTAAAGAATAACAATAATACATCTTTAAAAACAAAACTGCTGAGAAAAATAACAACTTTTACTTTAAATCCAATAAATGACCACCAAAAAATCTTTGGCTGTTCCAATGAAAACAGTGTCAAATAAAGTCATGTTGGGAATCCAGAGAACAATACAAGGGATCAGGAGAATTTATTCAGGCATAAAGTCCTCCAGAGACTACATGCCCAGGAGCACAGTAACATCTCTCACCCCAGTCACCTAGAGAAACAGCAGTTAAACTGTCTTTGGAGACTCAGCTCAATTTCTTATAAATAAAAATGATGTATTTCTTACTTGTAATGAGTTCTCTTTATCTACATAGTGCACTTCTTTTTTTTAGTTGAAAACATTTTATTTTTCCAATATTTCTTCTTAAACCAGCATGCTGCCAGTGGAAAATATCAAAAACTAACACTTATAGCCTCATAAAAAATTTAAATAAATTTATGCACTGTGGAAATCAGATGGAAGATTCTCCAAATAATTAAAATAAAATTATTATATAATTTATATATAGCATTTTTGAGCAGATATTCAAAAAGTCAAAGTCAGCTTACTACAGAGACACACTTGCACACTCATGGTTACCACAGCTTGGTTCATGGTGGACAGGTTATAAAGTCAGTCTATTTGCCCACCAGCAAATGAATGGTAAAAGAAATATCTCTTCTCAGTCTTGAAGAATGAAATCATGTCTTCTGCAGAAAACTAGATGGAGCTAGACATGTTAATTGCATAAAATAAGCCAGCTATTATGAGAGTAAATAGTTCATGTTTTCTTTAATATGTGAAACAAGAGAAAAAGTAAGCAAAAGGAGAGCTATAATATACTAGAACAGGAAATAGAGTATAAAAAGAAGATAACAAAGAAAAGATTATGTGATCAAATTGCATTATATGCATAAATAAAATTTATAATTAAGCTCATTAATTTGCACTAGTACAGTAATAAAAAATTCTTAGGAAAAATTGTTCCCACTCATGTAGTTAATATTTGCAATTTACATCATCCTTGCTGTAATATTAATACATGTAATTATACATGTGTGAGTTTTATGCTGATATTCTCTTTTTTATTAATTTATAAAAGTTTCCACTTCTGTCCCTCCTCCCAATACCCTTCCAATCCCCCTACTCCCTCTCCTCCTCCCTCTTCAGTCTTAAGAGCAGTCAGTGTTTCCTGCCCTATGGAAAATTCAAGTTCCTCTCCCCTCCTTCCAGGTCTAGGAAGCTGGGCATCCAAACAGTCTATGATCCCAAAAAGCCAGTACATGCAGACGAAACAAGTCCCAGTGTCATGATCAATGGCTTCTCAGACAGTCCAGATGTCACTCACATTCAGAGAATCCGGTTTGATCGCATGCTTGTTCAGTCCCAGTCCAGCTGGCCTTGGTGAGCTCTCATTAGATCAGTCCACTTATATCAGTGGGTGAAGGCACCCCTCGCGATCCTGACTTCCTTGTTCATGTTCTCCCTCCTTCTGCTCTTCATTTGGACCTTGGGGGCTCAGTCCAGTGCCCCAATGTGGATCTCTGTCTCAATCTCCATCCATCATCAGATGAAGGTTCCCTCTGATCCTGACTTCCTGGCTCACGTTCTCCCTCCTTCTGCTTCTCATTTGGACCTAGGGACTTAAGTCCATTGTTCCAATGTGGGTCGCTGTCTCTATCTCCATCCATCGCCAGATGAGGGGTCTATGGTGATGTGCAAAATATTTGTCAGTATGGTTATGGGCCAAGGCCAGTTCAGGCCCTGTCTCCTGTGCTGTCCAGGGAACAATCTGGGGATCTTTCCTTGGACCAGGGAACCCCTCTAGAATCAAGTCTCTTGCAAAGCTTAAAATGGCTCCCTTAGTTGAGATGTATACTTCCCTGCTCCAATATCCATTCATCCTCCCCCCATCCTATTCCCCCAAGCTTTCCCCAATCCTCCCCCACTCCCTTCTCTCCAACCATCTTCCCTTCCTTCCACCACCACCCCCAGCTTCCGCACCCAAGGTTGCATGGCACTCTTGTCTACTTACAATATCCAGGAGGATAACTATATGATTTTCTTCAGGTTCACCTTCTTATTTAGCTTCTCTAGGATCACAAATTATAGGCTCAAAGACCTTTAATTATGGCTGGAATCCACTTATGAGTGAGTACATACCATATTCCTCTTTTGGGGTCTGGGTTACCTCACTCAGTAAAGGGCTTTCGATTTCCATCCATTTGCATGCAAAATTCAAGATGTCATTGTTTTTTACCGATGAGTAGAACTTTAAGTATATATGTGTCACACCTTCTTTATCCATTCTTCTATTGAGGGGCACCTAGGTTGTTTCCAGGTTCTGGCTATTACAACTAGTACTGCTATGAACATAGTTGAACAAATACTTTTGTGGTATGATAGGGCATCTCTTGGGTATATTCCCAAGAGTGGAATTGCTGGGTCCTGAGGGAGGTTGACTCCCAGTTTCCTGAGAAACCACCACACTGATTTCCACAGTGGCTGCACAAGTTTGCATTCCCACCAACAATGAATGAGTGTTCCTCTCATTCCACATCCTCTCCACCATAGGCTATCATTGGTGTTTTTGAGTTTAGCTATTCTGACAGGTGTAATATGGTATCTCAAAGTCGTTTTGATTTGCATTTCCCTGATCACTAAGAAGGTTGAGCATGACCTTAAGTGTCTTTTTTTTCATTTGAACTTCTGTTGAGAATTCTCTGTTCAGTTCAGTGCCCCATTTTCTAACTGGGTTAATAGGAGTTATAATGTATAGTTTCTTGAGTTCTTTATATATTTTGGAGATAAGTCCTTTGTCTAATGAGGGGTTGGTGAAGATCTTTTCCCAATCAGTAGGTTGCCTTTTGTCTTACTGATGGTGTCCTTTGATTTGCAGAAGCTTCTCAGTTTTAGGAGTTCCCATTTATTCATTGTTGCTCTTATTGTCTGTGCTACTGGGGTTCTACCTAGGAAGTGGTCTCCTTTGCCTATGTCTTGTAGACTACTTCCCACTTTCTCTTCTATCTGATTTAAAGTGGTCAGATTAATGTTGAGGTCTTTAATCCATTTGGAGTTGAGTTTTGTGCATGGTGATAGATATGAATCTATATTTGTTATATACTCCTCTGGCATGAAAAAGTAAAAATAAAACTCCCAGGCAAAGAGATCAAATGCTGACCTCAAATTCAATCAGAAAAAAAAATGTATGTTCCTGATAACAACCCTCCCTCTGCACTATTACAACAGTGGACACAATTATCCTGACAGGTCTATATTGTAGCAAGCAGGATTCTGGGTAAGATCACTGTTTTCTTTTCGCCACTATCAGCCTGAATAGAATCTGCCAGTCATAGGAAAGGTAGCCATCAGAGGGAGAATTTTCTGATCAGTTTGAGATTAAATTTGCTGTATCCTGAAACTAAAATATGTGGCATTTCCAACATTATTGTCTTACCATCCAGTTATGGTGTACAGTCACAAGCAATGATAATAGGCTGTGTTGCATGGGCCTAGGAGGAGTTGGAAGGGAGAGTCAGAAATGGATATGATCAACAAATATTGTATATTATTGAAAAATGTGAAAATTGATAAACAGAACAATATTGGAAATCATGCCTGATTTTCAAATGCATCGCAGAACCAGAGTTTTAAAAACAACATGGTATTAGCATAAAAGTAAATATGTAAACAATAGAATAGAATGGAGTAATCTGAAATAAAGTAGAGAGTGACTGAAGAAAGTACTCAAAAATTACTTCTGAACCAAGTAGTGGTGGCACATGTCTTTAATCTCAGCACTCAGGAGGCAGAGACAGATTTCTGTGAGTTCAAGGCCAATCTGGTCTTCAGAACAACTTCCAGGACAGGCTCCAAAGCTATACATGTCTCAAAAAAAGAGGAGAATGACTTCTGACTTTTACACACAAGTCAACCACATGCACCAGCGTACTAGTATACAAAAGAAAAACCCACACACAAATGAATGAAACTACAAATTATGATGTCATATGACATACCAGAGACCAGGAACTATCTGGCAAACAAGATAAAATTTAAAAAATAATAAAAATTTTAAAAAAAACAAAGCTCTGAGACATTATGAGACAAGGAACATCCAAAGATGCCATTGTGTATATTTTCTGTAGGGATCTACTGTTGAGAAAGCAGCCTACACTTTAAAGTAGTAATGTTTGTCCAGTTAGACTATCTGGAGGAAACTGCTTATTTTTTCATTTACAAGTGATTATCAATTAGATATTCTTCTTAGTTAGGAATGGAAACATGCATCTACTAATTTCAACTACAAGAATTTATAAACAACTTAAGATCATTTTACATACTATTCAACACTCAGTCTTTTTGTTCTTTCAATAATTATATCACAATACTGTTTATTGGAAAGTTATTTTTATTCTCCAATCTAGATTAGCCACAAAACTTCTCCAAGATATATGGACCTTTAAAATTGATTATTTGAAAATTTTCAGCTTAAGGGAAAATGCTATGTTTATTAACTTAGTGGATAAAGGGACAAATATTTAGAGCATTTTGGGTGACTTATGTAACAATGGATACTAAAGAATTCTGACTGAAAGAAATGACCAATTTCAGTGCCTTTCCTTAGGGGAAATTATTTTCCTATTCTCAGTTATCTTTTGTTTCCTGTAGCTCTTTGTATAGAATTGAGACTTGCTCTGGTCCACTTTAACATATGGGTTGTTGTCTTTGCTCAGCTCCTATTTAGGCAGTCACAC
Organism: Myodes glareolus; assembly: GCF_982192425.1. Taxonomy (NCBI): domain Eukaryota; kingdom Metazoa; phylum Chordata; class Mammalia; order Rodentia; family Cricetidae; genus Myodes; species Myodes glareolus. The sequence continues at coordinate 49,009,654 of NC_142032.1, forward strand.
GGATGAGAATTTACAGATGTAACTTCTGACATTATCAAAGGCAATCTTATATCAAGATCACTATTTTTCTGGCCCTTACAACCCTGTCTTCCCCAACTGACACAGTGTGCCCTGAGCCTTAGGTGTTGGAGTGTTTTGTAGATGTCCCTATAACAATAAGCTTAGTATGCTAACTCTAAGGATGCAAGCAGACATTCCTTGGTGGTAACTAACAGTTCTCTGCCTGAATGTAAGGCCTAATTAACAAGATAGAAACCATGCTTGGTGTTGGAAAATTAGATAACTAACTACTCAGCACTAGTGAAAATGTATATTGGAGGAGATCTTAACAGCAACCACTTTGCTAAGCGAGCATGAAACCTAGCAACAATCTGAACATGTATATTATTCCAACAGACATATATAGTCTTCACCCCTCATCAAAGAAAATTCTCTTTGCAACAGATAGAGATAATTTATTAAAAAAAAACACATAACCAAACAAAATTCACACTTCTTTGTGGTTAAGAGGAAGATACCACCATGGATATTATAACCAGTGAACATTTGTTGATGCTGTTGATACATGGTTTGATTAAAAGCTTGGATTTCTTTTGAAACTCTGGACATTTAAGATGTAATCTTTATTTTGCTTGACACAGCATGTTTATGCTGGTCCTCAGTCATGTTTAAGACATAAATGAAAAGTTTACTTTCCTCAGAAAGTATTCTGACAAGATAATATAAAGCAAAATTCTTCTTCTCCCTTTCAAATTTTTACCAACTATTTCTTTTCTTATTCATCATGATGAGTATGTTTCTGTACACACGATTATGCACTTATTTTGTTGTTTGATTTGTACTTATTATAACCACTGTATTTAAGCAACACAGATGCAAAGACCATTTCTTATTTTGGATGGATTTGTTAGCAAGTCTCAGGTCTGTAGTTCAAACTCTGCAAGGGTCAAAACAATTGAGCACATCGACATTTCTTCTCAAAAGTTAAATAATGTCAATTAAGAGAAGCATATATATAATGTAGACACAAAAATATGAATATCAACCCCTTAACCTGATTTGGAATCCTGGCGTTCTTTCACTACCAAAAAGAAATATTCTTAAAATTACTGAAAATAATCCCATGATGTCCATTGATAAGAATAGCTGAATTCCCATAGAATCTTTAATCACTTAATCCCAGTTCTGTGAGAAGGGTTTGGTGTAATCCTCTTGGGATATTTTTCCCATGAGAGCTCCACAGCTTAAGCAGTCTCTCCTGGTTACCACATTTTAGCATGTGAAGTCTCCATTGGCCTATCACTAAAGGGAGCAGCCCAAAACAGGGGCCTCTTTAATATCTGTTATTGATCTATCTTTAATGGCTTGCCTAAAACTAACAATTAATTGCTTCCCAAATGGCATGTAGCAAGAGCATTTTCACTTGGGAAAAATAGCAGTGTTATTATTTATTAGGATAAAACAGATAATCACATGTTACAAAGTACAACAATGATGAAGATGACTCTTTCGTCACACTCGGGCATCCTTCAGGACAGGAGTCCTTGGGATTACCTATCTACTACTACTTCTTATAGATGAGGATATTATGAACTGTAAAGAGGTGAGATAATTTATCTAAGAAGGAAGACCAGAATACTCAGGAGAAGAGCTTGCATTCGAGGGTTCCAAAGCCTAATACTATGTAAGAGTCTCCAAAGAAAGACATTTCCTTACTTTCAGAAACAGAATTTTTAATTGAGCCCTAATTATGTGTGAAGGTGGTAGATTTACATGCTATGCTGCTCAGGTAAGAAGGCAAGCCTCCCAGTCAGACACATAACCTTCATGAACTTGAGGACAGAAGCAACCAGGAGATTGCAAACTTTGAGTTCAGTCATCTTTCCTTTGGGTCACTGAGAGCTTAGACTTCAATGTTTTCTATATTGCTATATTTTGTATCAGAGATATTCAAAGGTTGTATGTCCAAATGTAGAATGAATTATAATATATATACATACATAATGTTTTTGTTTAAGTAATGTATTGAATATATAGAAAATATTATATATATATATGTATATATATATATATATATGACATGAGTCAGTTAATAGGGTATGGGTCCCAGCTTCACTAAAATTGAACTTGATTGATTTTCAAATAGGTATTTGAACTACTATAATCTTGGTTGACTTTTTAGGGAAATTGATAATGTGTTATCTTAACTAATCCCAGAGATGATGAAAAGATCATATTGAGGTATCATTGTAAAATGTTCTTACAATCAGGAAAATCATAGTAATATTTTAAAAAGAAGACTGGATATCAGTAAATAAGAAAATATTATGCTTAAGAACATCTATAAAACACTCAGAATTAGTCCCAAAATTATAAGATATGACTATGATATAAAAGGATATAAATAATGTTCTGTTTCTATCATAGAGATTTTCCTGGTATAAGAGACAAGGATTTTTGATAGTTGATTGGACTTAGCAAGGCTAAATCACTGTTTCACAATTGTAAAAAACAATAAAACACTGTATTCTTCCAGAGAAATAGAAAATAAGAATAAAGCTCAATATTTTTTTGGCCTGGAGGCTTACTTTAGTCACAAAACTTACAACTTCAGGAAATGTGTCTTGTGTGCTTCTGGGGATGAGGGAATCATCAAAAGTCTTGTGCCTAAGACAGACACTGGATTTATGTATTTGTGTATTTAGGTATTTATGTATTTATGTGAGAATGAGGATAGGGACAGCACTTGGTACTTTATCTGGCTAATTTGCTTTGATTTTTTAAATAGATACCCAAAGATTACACAGCAGGACATTCTAAACATTTGAAGATCCAGCTGTTTTTATACAAATGAGACACAGAAAGAAAGGTCATTTGCTCTGAGTTGCACTTCCATGACTATATATATATATAGTCTTTGAATCATTTTATTTTATAACAGGCTCTCTTTATAACATTCAGTTAATGTTCAAACAGATGCTGTTGTTCACAGAAGACACAAGGAAGTATATTTTAAAATGAATAGTTATGTTAAACATCTAGTTATTGCAGTTATGTGTCATTGTGAGTCACCATGTGAGTGCTAGGAACAGAACCTATATTCCCTTCATGAGTACACAGTGCTCTTAACATCCAAATCAATTCTCCAGCCATAAATTCTAAATTCTGACATATTTCAGTAAAAGACGTTTATTTTTTTCATGTTTAATTTTTTTTATTTTTTAATTAAAAATTTTAACCTCCTCCCATTTCCTTCCTCCTACCCCCACTCCCCTTCTCTCTTCCTTTCCAGTCCAAAGATCACTCAGGGTTTCCTGCCCTATAGGGAGTCCAAGATCCTCCCAATTCCATCCAGGTCTAGGAAGGTGAGCATCCAAACAGACTAGGCTCCCAAAAAGCCAGCCCATGCAGTACAATCAAAACTCAGTGCCATTGTCCTTGGCTTCTCAGTCAGCCCTCATTCTCAGCCACATTCAGAGAGTCCTGTTTGATCACATGCTCCATCAGTCCCAGTCCAGCTGGCCTTAGTGAGCTGCCAATTAGATCAGTCCCACCATTTCAGTTGGTGGACACACCCCTCAAGGTCCTGACTTCCTTGTTAGTGTTTTCCCTCCTTATAATCCTCATTTGGACCTTGGGAGCTCAGTACAGTGCTTCAATGTGGGTCTCTGTCTCTATCTCCATCATCGCCAGATGAAGGTTCTATGGTAATATGCAAGATATTCATCACTGTGGCTATAGGATAGGGCCAGTTCAGATGGCCTCTCCTCAACTGTCCAAGGAACAAACTGGGGACATCTCCTTGGATACCTGGGAGCTCCTCTAGAGTCAAGTCTCTTGCCAACCCTAAAATGGCTCCCTTAATTAAGATATATACTTCCCTGCTCCCATATCTACCCTTCCTCCATCCCAACCATCCCATTCCTCCAAGCTCTCCCCATCCTCCGAAGTAGACAAAATTGCCAGGCAAACATTGGGAGACTGGGAGTGGGGATGGAGTGGGGGTAAGGGGATATGGTGAGAGAGAAGTAAAAGATGCTTAAAAGAAAAGGCAAATTCAAACTTTATTTGTAGACTTGATTTACAAGTAAGTAGAAATTTAATAACAGGTTTAATAGAAGCCTGACTAATTTTGTTACAAAATTCATATCATCAGTGAAAACAGGTTTTTAAAATTTTGCATATCTAAAAATCCAAAACTAACTTCTACTGTGGCAGAAAATATATTTATCTTTCTACGTTTGTATTATCTCACTTGGGATAATTACTTCCATCTCTATCCTTTCACCTGCAAATTCTATAATTTAATTTATTTTGTGTTTTATCTTACACAAGGTATCTTGTATTCTGAGAATAGATAGATAATGCAGCAGAAATCTTCTCCTCTACTTTAAATCTTATAAAAATAAAGTCATTTGTTGGATGTATATGTCATCTATGTTTTGTGAGTCCACTAAGATGTAGATATGTAAGTTTATAACAATGATGACTAAATCATAAAAGGATACTTGTTCTTTGCTCATCTGTAATGGATATCCACATACAAAGAGATAAGGGTTGCATAAGGGGCTATATAAAGGATAGAAGGAGAAAGGAATATAGTAAAAATCATAATGAAATTTTATTACAAGGCTTTTAGTTTTACTTCATCTGGAAACTCCAATTTGTGTATTGCCCACTTCTGAAATCAAGATATACTAAGAACCTTGACAGGATCACAATGCACAAAAATTATGTACTTCAAATTTGGATCATAATTTTATCCAATAAAAAGTTTATGGGAAATTTGTGGCCAAGCTATATAACCACTAACCAACTTAATGGACATTATGTAAAAGCAGAGCTGTTTTTGTGTCCTGTTATTTCTAACCTGGAGACAAATTAATGCCATGAATCAAAGACATTCATATGTGAAAGTAAAATTTGTTTATTGTGAAAAAAAATTTTTATTATATATATTCCATAATTGGTAGTATATAAGTTACTCTATTCTGTATTGGTAAATGGAACATCCAGAGTATCTTATTCTATAATGAGACCAATTAAAGTTAAATTCATTACCTTAAATATTGTCATTAAACAAAATATCCTTTTATATAACATAGATAGATAAAAATGAAATCAGAGTAAAATTACATTTTACAATATTTCTGGATAGGTTCTTGTTATAAATGCTTATGTGCTACCAAAGTTTTGATGTTGAAATCCTAGCCTCCATGTTGATGGTATTTTAAAACAAAATAATTAGAAGGTGTGTATGCAGTGAGAGAAGACTTTATGTGGCTGGAGTTAGCTTCACAGTGAAAGAGATCTCCAAGCGATAACAAATTCCCTGCAAGAATAAGCAGAAGACCTGAAACCGTGTATAAACACAGAAGTGAGAATCAAGACAAACCGCTGCTTCCCAGACTGAACAATACTGAGAAATAAATTTGTAGTGTTTAGACCCTATCCATAGTGAATAACATTAGCCTAACATTTCCAAGCAAATGGTTTGATTAGACATACACTTACAAAGTTAAAAACTGAACAGCACAGAACAAAAATTTAGAAAATGAATAAAAGGTACATATTCGCAGGTATTGCATTATATTTCCATAACTTAATATCTTAAATGATTCTAGTTCAGTAATAAAAATGATTTATGCTAGTTTTTCAGAGTTCACATCCAGGCTTTGATATTTTCCAGACAGCAATTTATGTAATGTTCTTATACAAAGACTACCCTCGACCTTAGCCTCAATTCAGTCATCATGGAGTTACAAGATTCAGATAAATGATTTCTTGGAATACAGTGGGATCTTATGTCACTTTAATTTAATTTACTCAGTTTTATTTAAACTTCAGTTTCACTTCATAGCTTGCTTAGATAAGAATACAGGGGAAAAAAAAACACTTGCACAGTGAGAGAAGGCATGGATGGAGAGGACAAGCAGAGAGGATTATCAGTCTGCTCTTATCTCTTTTCTGATCTTCTTTCTCTTTGCTGCAGGGAAGCCACCTAATCTCTAATGGAGAACAGTACAGAGGTGACTGAGTTCATTCTTGCAGGCTTAACAGATGACCCAGAGCTCCAGATCCCTCTCTTCATTGTCTTCCTTCTCATCTATCTCAGCACTGTGCTTGGGAACGTGGGAATGACAGGACTGATTCTGCTGGACCCACGCCTCCACACTCCCATGTACCTTTTCCTCAGTCACCTGTCTCTGGTGGACTTTGGTTATTCTTCAGCTGTCACTCCCAAGGTAATGGCAGGTCTCATTTCAAAAGATAAAATCATATCCCACAATGCTTGTGGCACCCAATTCTTCTTCTTTGTGGGATTTATAACCACAGAAAGTTTCCTCCTGGCTGCCATGGCTTATGACCGCTATGCAGCAGTGTGTAAGCCCCTGCATTACACCACCATCATAACGTCAAACACATGTGCCTGTCTGACCACAAGCTCCTATGTCTGTGGCTTCCTGAATTCCTCCATCCACACTGGGAACATCTTTAGGCTCTCCTTCTGCAAGTCCAATGTGATAGAACACTTCTTCTGTGATGCCCCTCCTCTCCTGGCACTCTCATGCTCAGACACCTCTGTCAGTGAGATTGTAATTTTCTTTGTGGTGGGGTTTAATGCTCTCTTCTCTATTGTAGTCATCTTGATCTCCTATCTATTTATATTCATCACTATTCTGAGGATGCGATCATCTGAAGGGCGCCAGAAAGCCTTTTCCACCTGTGCTTCCCACCTCACTGCAGTCTCTATCTTCTATGGGACTGTTATCTTCATGTATTTACAGCCCAGCTCCAGTCACACTATGGGCACTGACAAGGTGGCGTCTGTGTTCTACACCATGGTCATTCCCATGCTGAACCCTCTGGTCTACAGCCTGAGAAACAAAGAGGTCAAGAATGCATTCAAAAAAGCTATGGAGACTGCAAAAACTTCTGTAACATTCGTATTTTAGTTTCATATCAAATCTACAATAAAACATTTTCACTTACTTTCTAAATATAAATAAAATATTGGCTATCCAGTCCATATAGTTCTAATTATTTAAATAATTTTTCAGCTAGTTGTGAAGCTTAAAGAAGAAAATACTTCAAAATAAGAGCGCTAAAACCAATGAATCACAAGCAATCACACATCAAGAAGCAACAGTAGATTTATTTAACTTTTTTAAATTACTATGGTTACATCCACAATCTCCTGCTCAGAAATGCATATACATTCATATGTGCTTATATGTACTACATACATATCTCTCCTTTGTGAGAAACAAACATAAAAAAATTTAAAAACTATATAAATGATCATGGTTAGTATCTGGAACATACAAATTCCAAAACAATAATGAACATCAAGAAATTAAATAGTTCATCTTAAAATCTAGCATGAAACTAAACAGAGAATTCTAAAGAAAACACAGGTTACTACTGGTTGTTCTTCAAATGTTCAAATTCTGAAATATTAACACTGCTTTGAGATTTCATCTTACTCCTGTCAGAAAGTTTAAGAATGTGCCACTGTCTACTCAATGTTTTCACATGACTTCAAATATAGAGATGATATCCTGGTGATTCCTCAAATGATTAGCTGTACTAACTATATAGCTATATAAGCAGTTCCTCTCATAGATAGATTGGAGAAAAAAAATCCCATGTAATGACACAAATTTGAGCAAGAATGTTCATAGAAACATTAGTTAAAATAGTGGGAAAAAAGTGGGAAGACCTGAGGAGGGGATTTTTTTAATGTGCCTGTATTATTCAAATGTCCACTAGAATATAATTCTTTAGATAGTCAAATTTAGAAGAAGAAAGGTTTACCTCAGAGAGTTGACGGTTTAAGTCCATAGTGGACTAACTACATTATTTTTCTTTCAGCTTGAGTCAGAAGAGTGTAATAGAGGAAAGCTTTTAATCTTTAGGTTGAAAGTAAAAGACCTCAGTAAAAGGAGGGTTCTATAAGAAAGCAGGCTAAAAAAAACCATGGATAACAAGAAAATAAACAGCTTCCCTTCATGGCTTTTCCAATAGTCATTGTCTCTGGGTCTCTGCATTAAATTCCAGACATCATTTTCCTCAACAATGAATATACATCTTATGCTGAAATAAATACCTTCTTCTTCAAAAAAATCAAAAGATAAAAAATACTGATATCAGTGAGAGAAAAGAAAAACACTTTTCACTGTTTCACTGAAGTAAAAACTGTTGTAGTCACTATGAAAATCAGTATACAATTTTCTCCTGAAGCTAGAAAGAGATGTACTGTGTGATCAGTTGTACTTGTCTTGACATATTCCCAAAGGACTCGGCAAGCTACTACAGAGATATTTTCTCATCCATGTTGATGTTACTCTGTTCAATATTAGGAAATGGAGACAGAATAGATGCTCATGAAATACACACACACATACACAATGTATGTATGTATGTATGTATGTATGTGTTTGAATATATTCACCTTTGAAGAAAAATAATTCATTTCACAGGAAAATGACACGGCTGGAAAAGATCATTATAAGTTAGGCAGCCCAGATCCAGAAAGACAAACACAGAATGTTTACTTTCATATATAGATTTCTTAAAAAATGTTTTTGTTTAGATATATATTTTCTTCTGCTCCCCTCCACTGCTCTCCCACCCCTTTCAACTCTCTCCTGTGATCCCTATGCTACCAATTTACTCAGGGAATATTGTCTTTTTCTATGTCCCATGTACATTAGATCCACATATGTCTTTCTTAGGCTTCTCTTTATTGTCTAGGTTTCTGGGATTGTGAATTGTAAGCAGGTTTTTCTTTGCTTATGTCAAAAGGCACTTATGAATGAGTACATATTAGACTTGTAGTTCTAGGTCTGGGTTACCTCACTCAATATGATGTTTGCTAGATCCATCCATTTGCCTGCAAATTTCAAGATGTCATTAATTCTTTCCACTGTGCAGTGCTTCAATATGTATGTACCAAATTTTCCTTATCCATCTTCAGTTGAGGGGCATTTAGGTTATTTCCAGGTTCTGGCTATGACAAACAATGCTGCTATGAACATAGTTGAGCACATGTCTTTGTGGTACGATTGAGTATCCTTTAGGTATAAACCCAAAAGCGGTATTACTGGGTCTTGAGGTAGGATGTTTCCTAATTTTCTAAGAAAACACCATACTGATATAAAAGGTGCTGTACCAATTTGCACTCCCACCAGCAATAAAGGAGTGTTCCTTTTACCCCAAATCCTCTCCAGTATAAGTTGACATAAGTGTTTTTGAACTTGGTCATTCTTACAGGTGAATGGAATCTCAGAGTTGTTTGGATTTGCATTTCTGTGATCGCTAAGGATGTTGTGCATTTCCTTAAATGTTTTTCAGCCATTTTAGAGTTCTCCCTTGAGAGTTCTCTATTTAGGTTTTTACTCCATTTTTTATTGGATTATTTGTTCCTCTGATGACCAATTTCTTGAGTTCTTTGTATATTTTGGAGATCAGATCTCTGCCTGATGTGCAGTTAGTGAAGATCTTTTCCATTATGTAGGCTGGTTGTTTGCCTTTTGGACCATGTTCTTTGCTTTACAGAATCTTCTCTGTTTCAGGATGTTCATATTTATTAATTGTTTTTCTCAGTGTCTATGCTACTGGAGTTATATTTAGGAAGTGTTCTTCTGAACGAATGCATTCAAGTAACCTTCCCAATTTCTCTTCTCTGAGGTTCAGTGTGGTTAGCTTTATGTTGAAGTCTTTAATCCATTTGAACTTGAGTTTTGTGTATGGTGATATGGGTCTACTTTTATTCTTCTACATGATGATATCTAGTTATACCAGTACCATTTGTTAAATATGCTTTCTATTTTGAATTTGATATTTTTTGTTTCTTTTTCAAAAATCAGGTGTTTGAAGCTGTGTGGATACCTGGGATTTCAACTTGGTTCCATTGGTTCTCCTATCTGTTTTTATGCCAATACGAGGCTGTTTTTACTACTGTAACTCTGTAGTAGAGTTTAAAGTCAGATGTGATGCCTCCAGAAGTTCATTTATTGTACATGATTATTTTGACTACCCTTTTTTTATTTTCTCTATGATGTTGACTATTCTTTCAAGGTCTGTGAAGAATTTTGCTTGGATTTTGATGGGCATTGCATTGAATCTGCACATTAATTTTAGTAAGATTGACATTTTAACTATGTTAATTCTACCTACACAAGAGCATAGGAGATCTTTCCATTTTGTGGTTTCTTCTTCAATTTCTTTGTTGGGGGAAGTTGCTTTTTCACCAGGCTTCCCAGAACTGAAATAATCACAAAGAAATTGTATTAATTAAAACACTGTTTGGCCTATTATCTCTAGCTTCTTATTGGCTAACTCTTATATTAATTTAACCTATTTCTATTAATTTGTATGCTGCGACATGGCAGTGGCTTATCAGCAAAGATTAGGCATATCTGACTCTAACAGCTGCATGCCTGATTCTGGCAGCTCCATGGCATCTCTCTGACTCCGCCCTTCTTCCTCCCATCATTCAGCCTAGCTTTCTCAGCCTACATAATTTCTGCATTGCTATAGGTCCAAAGCAGTTTCTTTATTGATTAATGGTAATCACAGTACACAGAGGAGACTCCCAAATCATTTCTTTCTACAAAAATTTAAAAGTTTGTCATGCGGGTCTTCCATTTATTTGGTTACAGTTACTCTGAAATATCTTATGCTATCAGTGGTTATTTTGAAGGTTGTTTTTTCTCTGATTTTGTTCTCAATCTATTTGTCATCTTTGTAAAGGATGGCTGCTGATTTTTTGAGTTAATCTTGTATCCTGCTACAGTACTGAAAGTTTTATGACTTGTAGAAGTTCCTGATATGGGATTTCCCTCTGAATGCAGTGAGCACCATTGGCTAATAAAGAAGCTGTCTTGGGCCTATGCAGGGAATAAATTTAGGAAGGGAGGACTGAACTGAATGCTGGGAGAAAGAAGGTGAAGTTAGGGAAAAGCCAGGGAGCCACCCCCAGAGACAGACACATCAGAACCCTGCAGGTAGGCCACGAGTCTCATGGTAAAATTTAAAATAATGTGATGGGATAAATTAAGATGTAAAAGCTAGACAAAAAGACAGAGCTAATAGGCCAAGCAGTAATTTAATTAATATAGTTTCTGTGTGAGTATTTTAGGAGTCTGTGCGACCAGGAAATGAACAAGCAGCCTTCCTACAACAAGTTCTTTGATAGAATTTTTGGGGGTCTCTTATGTAAACTATCATATCATTAGCAAATAGTGAGGATTATACTTCTTCTTTTCCCAATTTGTATTGACCTCCTTTTGTTGTATTATTGCTCTAGCTAGGAACTCTGAAAATACATGGAATAAATAAGGCAAGACTGGACAACATTGTCTTATTCCTTATTTCAATGGGATCACTGTGAGTTTCTCTCCATATACTTTGATATTGTCTGTTGGCTTGCTGTATATTGCCTTTACTATGTTTAGGTATGTTCCTTGTATCCCTACGCTCTCCATAACTTTTATCATGAAGGAATGTTGTATTTTGCTGAGGTTTTTTCAACATCTAATGAGATGATCATGTGGTTTTTATTTTTCAGTTTGTTTATAAGGTAGATTACATTGACAGATTTTCATATGTTGAACCATCACTGCATCTCTGAGATAAAGCCAACTTAATAATGGTGGATGATTTTTCTGATGTATTCTTGGATTCAGTTTGCCAATATTTTATTTAGTATTTTTGCATCAATGTCCATGAGTGAGACTTGATTATAATTCTCTTTCTTAGTAATATCTTTATGTCGTTTGAGAATCAGCATAATTGTAATATCATAAAAAGTGATTGGCCAAGTTCCTTCTGTTTCTATAGTGGGGAACAATTTGAGGAGTGTTGGTATTTGTCCTTCTTTAAAAATCTTGTAGAATTCAAGCTGAAATCATATGGTACTGAGCTTTTTTTGTTTGAGAGAATTTTGATGACTGTTTCTATCTCTGTAGCAGTTATAATTCTACTTAATTAGCTTATCTGGTCTTGATTTAGTTTTTGGTAAGTGATATTTATCCAGAAAGTTGTCCATTTCCTTTAAGTTTTCCAATTTTGTGGAGTACAGGCTTTCAAAATGTGACCTGATGAATCTCTGTATTTCCTCCATGTATGCTGTTCATGCCCCCCTTGTCATTTCTGATATTGTTAATTTGGATATTCTCTCGCTGCCTTTTGGTTAGTTTGGATAAAGGTTTGTCTATTTTGTTAATTTTCTCAAAGAACCAACTCAACTCTTTATTTTGTTGATTCTTTGTATTTTTTTCTTTGTTTCTCTTTTGTTAACATCATCTCTCAATTTGATTGTTCCTGCCATCTAGTTTTTCTGGGTGAGTTTGCTTCTTTTTGTTCTAAAGTTTTCAAATGTCTCTTAATTCACTATTGCGTGATTTTTCCAGCTTCCTTTTGTGCTATGAACTTGCCTCTTTCACTGCTTTCATTGTGTCCCATACATTTGGGTATGTTTATATGGTCATTTTCATTGAATTTTAAAAAATTTTTTATTTCTTTCTTGACCCATTGATACTTCAGGTGAGAACTGTATAATTTCCATATGTTGGCTATCTGAAATTAGTGGTACTGTTGAATTCTAATTTTAAGCCATGGCGATATGATAAGATACATGGAGTTATTCCAATTATTTTTTGTATCTGATGAGGTTTGTTTTGTTACCTAGTATGTGAGCAAAATTTGAGAAAGTCCCATGAGATGCTAGAAGAAGGTGTATTCTTTTCCGTTTGAGTGGAATGTTCTGTAGATATCTGTTAAGTTCACTTGTGTCGTGACATTTGTTACTTCCCTTATTTCTCTGTTAATTTTCTGTCTGACAGACCTGTCCAGTGGTGGATGTAGAATGTTGATGTCTCCCACTATTAGTGTGTGGGGTTGATTGTGATTTCAGCTTTAGAAGTATTTGCTTTACATGTGAGGGTGCCTTTGTATTTGGGACATAGATGTTCAGTACTGAGATTTCCTCTTGATGAATTTTTCCTTTGATTGATATGAAATGTTCTTCTTTGTCTCTTTTTATTGATTTTAGTTTTAAGTCTATTTTATTAGATATTAGGATAGCTACACCAGTTTGTTTCTTAGGTCCATTTGATTTAAAAATTTTTTTCAAATCCTTTACTCTGAGGCAATATCCATCTTTGAGGTTGAGGAGTGCTTCATGTATGGAAGAGAAGGATCAATTCTGCTTCTGTATCCAGTCCATTAGCCTGTGTCTTTTAATAGGTGAGTTAAGTCCATTTATATTATGGAAAATTAATGACCAGTGATTGTTATATCTTGTCATTTTAGTTTCATGGTTGGTGATGTTATTTTATGTGTTTTCCCCTTCTTTGTGATTTGCTGCTGTGAAATCATCTATTGTCTGTGTGGGTTTTTTTGTTGTTTGTTTTGTTTTGTTTTGTTTTGTTTGATGTGGCCAACTTTTGCGGGTGTGAGTTTTCCTTCTAGTACTTTGTGTAGGGCTTGGTTTGTGGCTAGGTATTGGTTAAATTTGGCTCTGTCATGAAATATCTTGCTTTAGCTGTCTATTGTTATGGAAACTTTTGCTGCATATAATAGTCTGGGCTGGCTATGGTGGTCCCTAATATCTGCATATGCTTGACCAGGATCTTCTGTCTTTTATAGTTTCCATTAAGAAGTCAGGTGTATTTCTGATAGGTCTGCCTTTATATGTTACTTGTCCTTTTTCTTTTGCAACTCTTAATACTATTTCTTTATTCTGTATAATTAGTGTTTTGATTATTACGTCTCAAAGGGACTATCTTTTGATCCAGTCTATTTGGTGTTCTATAAGCTTCTTGTATCTACACAGGTATAGTTTTCTTTAGGTTGAGACAGTTTTCTTCTATGATTTTGTTGAATATATTTTCTGTGCTTTTGAACTTCTCCTTCTTCTATACCTATTATTCTTAGGTTTGTTCTTTTTTTGGTGTCCCATATTTCCTGGATATTTTGGGTTAAGCTTTTTTTAGATTTAATGTTTTCTTTGACTGATGAGTCTATTTCCTCTATTGTATCTTCAGTGCTCGAGATTCAATCTTTTATCTCTTTTATTCTGCAGTTCATGTTTGTATTTGTGGTTCCTGATTGTTTTCTCATTATTTCTATATCTATAATTCCCTCAGCTTTTTACTGTATTGTCTCTATTTCAGTTTTCAAGACTTGAACAGTTTCTTTCATCTGTTTGATTGTTTTTTTCTTGGTTTTCTTTAAGGGATTTGTTGATGTCTCCCAATATTTTGTTTGTCTTTTCCTCCATTTCTTTGAACTAATTTTCATTTCTTCTTAAGGGCCTCAAACATTCTCCTGAAATTGTTTATAGGTCATTTTTTTTCTGCTTCATCTATATTTGGTTGTTCAGGTATTTCTGTTATAGGGTGTCTAGTTTTTACTGGTATCATGTTTCTCTGTGGTGTTGCATATGTTCTTACTTTCTCTACCCATCTTTTTCTTTGATTGGCATAGTTGGGGCTGTCTGTGACTCTAGTGATCAATTTTGCAGTGCCAGTGGATCCAAGGCTCACATGGTTGCTTTTTGTTGTGCAGTCAGAGCCATGGTTCCAGTCAACCTGTTGGTTATTCTGTATTCCTGGAAGTCACTTGGCACTGCCAAAGTTCACTCTGCTCCTGTGGGGTTTACTGTCTCAGGTTTGCTCTGGCCTAGGTCACTGACTCAGACATGTTTCTGTCATTGTTCCCATTCTCTGCCTGCTTCCACTAAGTTCCCTGTCTTGGGTCCAGTCCCAGAAATATCTCTGGCTCCAGTCTACTCCATTGGAGGTCCAAAACTCATGCACAGCCCCTCAGAGGTCCTGGCTCAGGCTTCTAAACTTGGTGATCTTAGACTCATGCCCACACCAACAGAGCTTTCAGTTTCCAATTGATAACTAATTTACTCTCCAATCTAGGTTAGACACAAAATGACTCCAAGAAGAAGTGACCTTTAAATTTTATTATTTAAAATATTTACAGCTGAAAGGAAAAGCTATGTTTATTAACTTATTGATTAATGGGACAAATATTTAGAGCATTTTGGGTGATTTCACTAACAATGGATACTAAAGAATTCTGAGAGCAAGAAATGACCAATTTCTGTGACCTTCCCTGGGATAATTATTTTCCCTTTCTCCATTATCTTTTCTTTCCTATAGCTCTTTGTATGGAATTGAGACTTGCAAGTGGGTTGCTATCCTTGCTCAGCTCCTTTTTAAGCAGTCATATTGATGAGACTTTATAAGTGTAACTTCTGACATTTCTAAAAGACAACCTTACATTAAGATCACTGCTCTTCTGGCCCTTAAAACCCTGTCTTTCTTCTCTTCTACAGTGTTCTCTGAGCCTTAGATTTTGGAGTATTTTGTAGATATCTCTATAACAATGAACTTAGCATGATAACTCTAAGGATGCAAGCACACATAACTTGGTGGTAGCCAACAGTTCCCTAACTGAACATAAGGCCTACTTAACAAGATAGAAACCATGCTTGGTATTGGAAAAATTAGCTAACTACTAAGGACTAGTGAAATTATGTATATTGATTAAGCAATCATGATTCCTAACAACCATCGGAACATGTATTCTGTACCAACAAGTCAGTGTAGTCTTCACCCCTCATCAAAGAAACTTCTCTTTGCAACAGACAAAGATCACTCATGAAAAACCACAACCAAACAAAATTCATAGTTGTTTGTGGTTTGGAGGAGAATACCATCATGGAATATAGAACCAATGAACTTTTGTTGATGTTGCCAATTCATGGTTGATTAAGAGCCTGGATTTCTTTTGAAACTCTGAACTTTTAAGATGAAATCTTCATTTTGCTTGACACAGCATACTAAATCATATTTGGGATATAATAAAATGTTCACTTTCCTCAGAAAGTATTTTGACAAGATAATGTAAAGCAAAATTTCTCTTTTCCTTTTCAGTTTTTAATCTACTATTTCTTATCTTATTCAGAATGATATGCATGTCTCTGCACATATAATTATGCACTTCTTTAGTTATTTGTTTTGTATTTATTGTAAACACTATATTTGGGGACCACAGATGAACAGAACATTTCTTATTCAGGATGGACTTCTTAGCAAGTCTCGGCTCTGGGATTCAAACTCTACAGGGGATTCTAGCCATAATTAAAGGTCTTTGAGCCTATTATTCGTGATCCTAGAGAAGCTGGATAGGAGGGTGAACCTGAAGAAAATTCAGGTAGTTTTTCTCCTGGAGATTGGAAATAGACAAGAGTCCCAGGTAACCTCGGGTGCATGGAGGGGTAGGAGGGTTGTTGAAAGGGGAGAGGGTTAGAGAGAAGGAAGCAGGGGAGGAATGGAGAATGTTCGGGGGACTGGGAGGAGGGGAGGGAGGAAGGATAGATATGGGATCAGGGAAGAATATATCTCAACTAAGGGAGTCAGTTTAGGGTTTACTAGAGACTTGATTATAAATGGGATCCCAGGTCCAAGGAGAGATCCCCATATTGTTCTCTGGACAGAGGAGAGGGAGCCTGAACTGGTCTTGGCCCATTACCATGCTGATGAATATTTTGCATATCACCGTAGATCCTTCATCTGGCGATGGATGGAGACGGAGACCCACATTGGAACACTGGACTTAACTCCCTAGGTTTAAACGAGAAGCAGAAGGAAAGGGAACGTGAGCAAGGAAGGCAAGATCAGAGGGAACCTTCATCCGAATGGATGGTGATACAGATGGAGACCCACATTGGAGCACAGGACGGATTCCCCCAAGGTCCAAATGAGGAGCAGAAGGAGGAAGAACATGAAAAAGGAAATCAGGACTGCGAGGGGTGCGATCACCCACTAATACAAGGGGACTGATCTAATGAGAGTTCACCAAGGCCAGTTGACTGGGACTGAGCGAGCACGTGATCCAGCCAGATTCTCTGAATGAGGTCGGATTCTCTGAATGTGGCTGGCCTGGAGTCTTTCTGAAAAGCCATTGACAATGACACTGGGACTTGTTTCCTCTGCATATAATGGATTTCTGGGATCCAGTCTGTTTGGATACTCACCTTCCTGGACCTGGAGGGAGGGGGGAGGATCTTGAACTACCCACAGGGCAGGAGACCCTGACTGCTCTTGGGGATGGAGAGGGAGGAGGGGAGGGAGTGGGGGGAGTGGGAGGGTGTTGGGAGGAGGGGCGGAAATGGAGACTTTTGTATTTTAATAAACTTTGAGAAAAAAAGATAAATTACCATGAAAAACAAAACAAAACAAAAAAACAATTGAGCACATTGATATTTCTTTTCAAAAGTCAAAGAATGTCAGTTAAGGGAAGCATACATATACTGTAGACACAAAAAAATATAAATTTCTAACCCTTAAATTGAATGTCAAATTGGAATCCTGTAGTTCTTCATTACCCAAAGAATTATTTTTAAAATTACTGAAAATAATCCCATGAAGTCCATAATAAGAATAACTGAATTCCCAGATAATCTTTAGTCACTTACTCCCAGTTCTGTGAGATAGGGCTTGGTGTAATCCTCTTGAGATATATTTCCCATGAGAGCTTCACAGCTATAGCAGTCTCTCCTAGTTACCACATTTTGACATGTGAAGTCTCCATTGGCCTATCACTAAAGGGAGCAGTCGAAAACAGGGGCCTCTTTAATATCTGTTATTGATCTAACTTTAATGGTTGTCTGGAACCAACAATTAATTGCTTCCCAGATGGATGTTAACAAGAGCATATTCCCTTGGATAAAAATATCAGTGTTATTATTACTTCGGATAAAATAGTAATCACATGTTACAAAGTACAAGAATGATGAAGATTACTTTTCTGACACACTCAGGCATCCTTCAGGGCAGGAGTCCTTGGGGTTACCTGTCTACTACTCCTTTTTATGGATGAGAATATTGTGAAATGTAAGAGGTAAGATAATTTATCTAAGAAGGAAGACCAGAATACCCATGAGTTGAACTCGCATTAGAGGGTTCCAAAGTCGAATATTATGTAAGAGTCTCTAAAGAAAGACATTTTATTACTTTCAGGGACAAAATTATTAATTGAGCCTTAATTATGTATGAAGATTGCAGATTTGCATGCTATGCTGGTCAGATAATGAGACAACCCTCTGAGTTAGACCCATAACCTTCATGAACTTGAGGACTGAAGCAGCCAGGAGAGTACAACCTGAGTTCAATCATCTATCCTTTGGGTCACTGAGAGCTTAGACTTCAATGTTTTCTATATTGCTATATTTTGTATCAGAGATATTCAAGGCTGTATGCCAAAGTACAGAGATAAAATTGTAATATTAATGTATATATATTACATTTTTATTTAAGTAGTGTATTAAATATAGAGAAAATACTTATATATAATATATATTTAACACATATCATATATATTTTTTATTTATAATGTGACATGAGGCAGTTAATACAGTATGTGTCTTTCCCACTAAAATTGAACTTGATTGATATTGAAATTGGCATTTGAACTACTATAATATTGATTGCCTCTTTCAGGAAAATTGATAATGTATTATCTTAACTAATCCCAGAGATGATGAAAAGATCATGTCGGGTATCATTGTAAAATGTTCTTACAATCAGGAAAATTATAGTAAGATTTTAAAAGGAAGAATGTATATCAGTAAATAAGAAAATATCATGCTTAAGAACATCTATAAAATACTCAGAAATAGTTCCAAAATAATAAGATGTGACTATGATATAAAAAATGTAAATTAATGTTCTATTACTATCATAGAGACTTACCTGGTATTAGAGACAAGGCTTTTTAACCATTGATTGGACTGAGCAATGATAAATCACAGTTTCACAATTGTCAAAAAAACCAATAAAACACTGTGGTCTTCCTGGGAAATAGAAAATAAAAATAAAGCTCAATATCTATTGGTCTGAATGCTTACTTTAGTTTCAAAACTTCTAATATCAAGAAATGTAGTATGTGTTCTAGCAGAGATGAGGAAATGAGCAAAAGTCTTGTACCTAAGACAAACACTTCAGTTATTAAGAGAATGAGGATATGAACAGCACCTAGTACTTTATATGGCTAATTTGCTTTGACTTTTTTAAATAGATACACAAAGATTACAAAGCAAGATATTATAAACATTTGAAGATCCAGTTGATTTTATATAACTGAGACACAGTAGGAAAGACCATTTGCTCTGAGCTGCAGTTCCATGATTCATGTATATTACTTTGAATCATTTTATTTTATAATAGACTCTTTTAAAATTTTTTTTGGTTTTGAGACAGGATTTCTGTAGCTTTTGGAACCTGTCCTGGAACTAGGTCTTGTAGACCAGGCTGGCCTTGAACTCACAGAGATTCCCTTGCCTGTTCCTTGGGAATACTGGAATTAAAGGCGTGCACCACCACTGGCCAGCCCCAGACTCTCTTAGAACATTAAATTAATATTCAAATAAATGCTGCTGCTCACAAAAGACAGAATAAAATATATTAAATAAGGTGAATAGTTATTTCAAACACCTAGCTATTTAGTTATGTGTCATTGTGAGCCACATTCTTGATTTACAAGTAGGTGGAGATGCCATGACAGGCATGATGTAAGCATGACTAAATTTTCTTAAGAAATTCATAACATCAGTGAAAATAGGCTTTAAATTTTTACATTTCTAAATATTCAAAATTAACTTCTACTGTGACAGAAAATACGATAATTATCTTTCTAGGTGTGTGTTGACTCACTTTGGATAATTGCTTCCAGCTCCACCTTTTTACATACAAATTTTATAATTTTATTTATTTTGTGCTTTGTCTTACAAGATATCTTGTATTCTGAGAGTAGAAAGATAATCATACAGTGGAAATCTTTTTCTATACTTTAAGTATTGAAAAATAAAGTCATTTGTAGAATGTATATATTGTCCACATTTTATGAGTCCACTAAGATATAGATATGTAAGCTTATAACCATGATGACTACAACATAAAAAGATTCTTGAACTTTCCTCAACTGTAATGGATAGCCACATACAAAGAAATAAGGACTGCATAAGAAATGAGAAGGGGCTATATACAGGATAGAAGGAGAAAGGAGTATAGTAAGAATCCTAACAAAATTTTGTCACCAGACTTTAGCTTTACTTCATAGAAATTCCAATTTGTATACTGACCACTTCTGAAATAAAGATATATCAAGACCCTTGACTGTATCGCAATGTATAAAAAGTTATGTAGTTCAAATTTGGATTATAATTTTGTTCAATAAAATGTTGAAAAATGTGGCCAAGCCACATAACCACAAAAGAAGTTCATGGACATTATTGAAAGCAGAGCTGTCTTATTATCCTGATATTTCTGACCTGGAGATAAAATCAGGCCAGGAACAAAGGACATCCAGATGTGAAAGTAAAATTTGTTTATTATGAAAAAGAAACTTTTATTGTACATATTCCATAATTCTTAGAATATAACTTACTGTTTTCTGTATGTTGTAAATGAAACATCCTGTGTGTCTTATTCTATGATGAGATGAATTAAAGTTGAATTCATTTCCTTAAATATTGTTATTATATAAAATATCCTTTTTACATAACAGATAAACAAAAATAAAATTAGAGTAAAATAACATCTTACAATATTTCTGAAAAGATTTCTGATATAAATACTTATATGCTACCAAAGTTGCTAAGTTGAAATCCTAACCTCCATGTTGATAATATTCTAAAGCAGAGTAATTGGAAGGTGTAAATGCAGTGAGAGAAAGCCTCAAGGCCTCATGTGGCTGGAGTTAGCTTCCCTATGACAGAGACTTCCAAGAGACAACACCTTCCAGCAAGAATGCACAGTAGACCTGAAGCAGTCTACAAAACAGGAAGTGGGGCATCAAGATAAACCACTGTTCCACAGCCTGCACAACACTGGGAAATAAGATTGTGGTGTTTAGACTCTGTCTACAGCGAATAACATTACCTTAGCGCTTCAAAGCAAATAGTTTGATTAGGCACACCAGAGAAATGCTGAAAATGGAACAAAACATAACAAAAATTTATAAAATGAATAAAAGGAATATATTATATGGTATTACATTACATTGCGTGACATACCATCTTAAATGAGACTATTTAAGTGATAAAACTAATTTATGCTAGTTTTTGAGAGTGCAAATACAGACTTTCATATTTCCAAATAGCAATTAATGTGATAGTCTTATATGAAGACCACCCTCTCCACTGTATTAATTCAGACATCGTGGAACGACTAGATTCAGATATTTCTCTTGGAATACAGTGGGATCTTATGTCACTTAATTTAATTTACTACATTTAATTGAAACTTGTTACTGCCATTGCTTACTTAGGTCAGGATGCAGGACAAACATCTGCACCGAGAGATATGACATGAAGACAAACCGAGTGGATCATCAGTCTCCCCTCATGTCTCATTCTGATTTCCTTTCTCTTTGCTGCAGGGAAGCCACCTTATCTCTAATGGAGAACAGTACAGAGGTGACTGAGTTCATTCTTGCAGGCTTAACAGATGACCCAGAGCTCCAGATCCCTCTCTTCATTGTCTTCCTTCTCATCTATCTCAGCACTGTGCTTGGGAACGTGGGAATGACAGGACTGATTCTGCTAGACTCACACCTCCACACTCCCATGTACCTTTTCCTCAGTCACCTGTCTCTGGTGGACTTTGGTTATTCTTCAGCTGTCACTCCCAAGGTAATGGCAGGACTCATTTCAACAGATAAAATCATATCCCACAATGCTTGTGGCACCCAATTCTTCTTCTTTGTGGGATTTATAACCACAGAAAGTTTCCTCCTGGCTGCCATGGCTTATGACCGCTATGCAGCAGTATGTAAGCCCCTCCATTACACCACCATCATGACTACAAATGTATGTGTTTCATTGACGGTAAGCTCTTATGTCTGTGGCTTCCTGAATTCCTCCATCCACACTGGGAACATTTTCAGGCTCTCCTTCTGCAAGAACAATATCATAGACCACTTTTTCTGTGATGCCCCTCCTCTGCTTGCTCTCTCATGCTCAGACACCTCTGTCAGTGAGATGGTGATTTTCTTCGTGGTAGGTTTCAATGATATCTTCTCTATTATAGTCATCTTGATCTCCTATCTGTTTATATTCATCACTATTCTGAGGATGCGATCATCTGAAGGGCGCCAGAAAGCCTTTTCCACCTGTGCTTCCCACCTCACTGCAGTCTCTATCTTCTATGGGTCGGGCATATTCATGTACTTACAGCCCAGTTCCAGTCACTCCATGGACACTGACAAGGTGGCATCTGTGTTCTACACCATGATCATCCCCATGCTGAACCCCCTGGTCTACAGCCTGAGAAACAAAGAGGTCAAGAGTGCATTCAAAAAGACTTTGGGACTGCAAAATCTTCTGTAACATTCATATTTTAGTTTCACATCAAATCTACAATAAAACAACTTTACTTACTTTCTAAATATAAAGAAATATTGGCTATCCAGTCCATATAGTTCTAATTATGTGAAATTTTTTTCAGTTAGTTGTGAATCGAATCTTAAAGATAAAAATACTAAAAAATAAGACTGTTAAAACCAATGGATGGAAGCAGAGTATATTTAGTAAACATCTTTTTAAATAAATATGGTCATATCTACAATATCATGCTCAGACATGCATAAACACTCATGTGCACATATATGTACTGCATACATATTTTTCCTCCATGAGAAACTCCTGGGTAAAATCTTTACCAGCTATATAAATGACCATGGTTAGTATATAGAACATACAAAGTTCTAAAACAATAATGAACACCAAGAAAGTAAATAACTCAACTAAATATCTGGGCATGGAAATAAATAGAGAATTCTCTAAAGAAATATGAATTGCTATTGGTTGCTCTTCGAGTGTTCAAATTCTGAAACATTAACACTGCCTTGAGAATTCATCATACTCCTACCAGAAAGGTTAAGAACATAGCCACTGTCCATTCCATGCTTTTACATGACGTTAAATATAGAGAACACATATTGGTGATTCCTCAGATCATTAGTTGTAGTTACCATACAACTCCTAGAAAGACTGGAGAGAAAAACCCATATAATGACACAAATTTGATCAAGAATATTTATAGAAGTATTAGTTAAAGTAGTGAAAAATAATGGCAAGAACTGATGAAGGAAATTTTTAATGTGGCTGTATTAGTCATATTTCACTATAACATAATTCTTTAGTTAGGCAAATTTAGAAGAAGAAAGGTTTAGCTCATAGAGTTGATGGTTTCAGTCCAAAGTGGACTGACTCCATTGTTTTTCTTCTAACTTGTGTCAGGAGAGTGTAATAGAGGAAACCTATTAACCTCTAGGTTGAAAGTAAAAGACATCAGGAAAAGGTGACCCTGGATACTGTAAGAAAACAGGGTGAACAAACCATAAAAAACAAGAAAATAAGCAGCATTCCTCCATGGCTTCTCCATCAGTCTTTATCTCGGGGTTCCAGCATTAAATTTGAGACTTGACTTTTCTCAGCAATAAAATATACCCTTTAAGCTGAAATAAACACTTTCTTAAAAGTAAGCATAAGATAAATAATGCCAACCTAAATGAAGGAAAAGAGAAACACTTTTCCACTGTTTTCACTGAATTAAAAACTGATATAGTCACTCTGGACATCAGCATAAAAGTTCCTCCTAAAGCTAGAAATAGATCTACTGAGTGATCCAGTTATATTTGTCCTGACATATTCCCAAAGTACACTGTGAGCTACTACAGAGATACATTTTTGTTTAGTTTTGTTTTGGGTATTTTCTTTTTATTTTTTGTTTTTTATTGATTTATATTGAGCTCTACATTTGTCTCTGCTCCCTTGCCTGCCTCTTTCCTCCCCATTTCAACCCTCCTGCAAGGTCCCCATACTCCCAATTTACACATGAGATCTTTTCTTTTTCTACTTCCCATATAGATTAGATCTATGTAAATCTCTCTAGTGTCCTTATTGTTGTCTAAGTTCTCTGGAATTGTGGTTTGTAGGCTGGTTTTGTTTGCTTTATGTTTAAAAACCACCTCTGAGTGAGTACATATGATAATTGTCTTTCTGTGTCTGGGTTACCTCACTTAAAATAATGTTTTTTTAGATCCATCCATTTGCCTACAAAATTCAATATGTTATTATTTTTTCTGTTGTGTAGTATTACGTTCTATAAATGTTCCATATTTTCCTTATTCATTCTTTGGCCGAGGGGCAATTTGGTTGTTTCCACGTTCTGGCCATGACAAACAATGCTGCTTTGAATATAGTTGAACAAATGTCCATGTGGCATGATTGAGCATCCTTTAGATATATACCCAAAAGAGATATTACTAAGTTTTGAGTTAGGTTGTTTCCTAATTTTCTAAGAAATTGGCACACTGACATCCAAAGGGGCTGTGCCAGCATGAATTCCCACAAGCAATGCAGAAATGTTCCCTTTATCCTACAACCTCTACAGCATAAGTTGTCATCAGTGTTTTTTTTTTTATCTTGGTCATTCTTACAGGTGTATGATGGAATCTCAGAGTTGCTTTGATTTATATTTCTCTGTTGACTAAGGATGTTAAACATTTCCTTAAGTGTCTTTTAGCCATTTTAAATTCCTTTGTTGAGAATTCTCTGTTTAGGTCTGTACTCAATTTTTTATTGGATTATTTGTTCTTTTGATGACCAATTTCTTGAGTTCTTTGTACATTTGAAGATCAGACCTCTGTCTGATGTGCAGTTAGTAAAGAACTTTTCCCATTCTATAGGCTGTCGTTTTGTCTTGTTGACTGATACTTTACAGAGATTTTCAGTTCCAGGAGATCCCATTTATTAATTGTTTCTCTAAGTGGCAGTGTTCCTAGGGTTATATTTAGGAAATGGTGTCCTGTGCCAATGAGTTCAACTGTACTTTCCATTTCTCTTCTAGGTTCAGTGTGGCTGGCATTATGTTGAGGTCTTTGATCCATTTGTACTTGAGTTTTGTGAAGGTAGTAGATATAGATCTATTTTCATTCTGTTCTTATACCAATACCAGTCTGTTTTCAGTACTGTTGTTCTTTAGTAGAGTTTGAAGTCTGGGATTGTGATACCTCCAGAAAGTCTTTCATTGTATAGGATTATTTTTGCTATCCTAGATTTTTTTGCTTTTCCATCCTAAGATGAGTGCAATTCTTTTGAGGTTTGTGAAGAGTTTTGCTGGGATTTTGATGGGCATTGCATTGAATCAGTAGATTGCTTTTAGTAAGATTGCCATTTTTACTATGTTAATTTTGCCTACCTAAAGAGCACGGGAGTTCTTTCCACTTACTGGTGTCTTCTTCAATTTCTTTCTTAGAAATTTAAAGTTCTTTCAATTAAGCCTTCAATTGTTTGGTTAGAGTTACTCTGAGATATTTTATGCTATTTGTGGCTATTGTGAACGATGTTGATTCTCTGATTTCTTTCCCAGCCTTTTTATATTCTGTGTACAGGAGTGCTACTGATTTTATTTTTGAGTTAATCTTGTACCTGCTACATTACTGAAAGTGTTTATGAGTTGTAGAAGGTCCTTGGTAGAATTTTTGTGTTTGCTTATGTAAGCTATCATATCATCAGCAAACAGTGAGAGATTGACTTCTTCTTTTCCAATTTCTATCCCCTTGATCTTCTTTTGTTGTGTTACTGCTCTAGCAATAGCTAGTACTTCAAGTACTATATTGAACATATATGGATAGAGTGGACAACCTTGCCTTGTTCCTGATTTCAGTAGAATCACTGGGAGTTTCTCTCCATTTAGTTTGATGTTGGTGGTTGGCTTGCTGTATATTGCCTTTATTATGTTTAGATATGTTCCTTGTATCCGTGCTTTCTCCAAGACCTTTATCTTGAAGGAATGTTGTATTTTGTGAAAAGCTTTTTCAGCATCTAATGAGCTGATGATGTAGTTTCTATTTTTCAGTTTGTTTATGTGGTGGATTACATTGACAGATTTTTGTACATTGAACCACCCCTGCATCTCTGGGATAAAGCTCACTTGATCATGGTAGATGATGGTTTTGATGTGTTCTTTGATTTGATTTGCTAGTATTTTATTTATTATTTTTGTTCATCAATGTTAATGAGTGAGTTTGATCTATAATTGTCTTTCTTAGTAATGTCTTTCTCTGGTTTGGGTATCAGGATAATTGTAGCCTCATAAGAGTTTGGCAATGTTCCGTCTGTTTCTTTCTTTTTTTTTTGAAAGTAATTTTATTAAATTATAAAAGTTTCCATATCTGCCCCTCTTCCCAACACCCTCCAACTCCCCCCACTCCCTCTCCTCCTCCCTCTTCATCCCTTAGGGCAGTCAGGGTTTCCTGCCCTGTGGGAAGATCAAGTTACTCCCCCCTCCCTCCAGGTCCAGGAAGGTGAGTATCCAAACAGACTGGATCCCCAAAATCCAGTATATGCAGAGGAAACAAGTCTCAGTGTCATAGTCAATGGCTTTTCAGAAAGACTTCGAGCCAGCCACATTCAGGGAATCCGGCCAAATTCTGAGAATCTGGTTAGATCACGACCTCGTTCAGTCCCAGTCCAACTGCCCTTGGTAAACTCTCATTAGATCTGTCCCCTTGTATCAGTGGGTGATAGCATCCCTCGCAGTCCTGATTTGCTTTTTCATTTTCTTCCTCCTTCTGCTCCTCATTTGGACCTTGGGGGGCTCCAATGTGGGTCTCCGTCTGTATCGCCGTCCTTCGCCAGATGAAGGATCTATGGTGATAAGCAAAATATTCATCAGTATGGTTATGGGCCAAGGCCGGTTCAGGCACCCTCTCCTCTGTCCAGAGAACAATCTGGGGATCTCTCCTTGGACCTGGGATCCCATATATAATCAAGTCTCCTGTAAACCCTAAAATGACTCCCTTAGTTGAAATATATTCTTCCCTGATCCCATATTCATCCTTCCTCCCTCTCCCCATCCCAGGCCACCGAGCTTTCCCCAATCCTCCCCTACTCCCTTCTCTCTAACCCTCTCCCCTTCCAACAACACTCCCACCCCCCCCCCATGCACCCGAGGTTACCTGGGACTCTTGTCTATTTCCTACCTCCTGGCGGATAGTTAAATAATCTTCATCAGGTTCATCTTCTTATTTAGCTTCTCTAGGATCACGAATAATAGGCTCAAAGACCTTTAATTGTGGTTAGAATCCAATTATGAGTGAATACATACCGTGTTCCTCTTTTTGGGTCTGGCTTACCTCACTCAGTAAAGCGTTTTCTATTTCCATCCATTTGCATGCAAAATTCAAGATGTCATTGTTTTTTACCGCTGAGTAAAACTCTAATGTGTATATGTTCCACACCTTTTTTAACCATTCTTCTATTGAGGGGCACCTAGGCTGTTTCCAGGTTCTGGCTATTACAAATAATGCTGCTATGAACATAGTAGAACAAATGCTTTTGTAGTATGTTAGGGAATCTCTTGGGTATATTCCCAAGAGTGGAATTGCTGGGTCCTGAGGAAGGTTGACTCCCAGTTTCCTGAGAAACCGCCACACTGATTTCCACAGTGGCTGCACAAGTTTGCATTCCCACCAACAATGGATGAGTGTTCCCCTCACTCCACATCCTCTCCAGCATAGGCTATCATTGGTGTTTTTGACTTTAGCTATTCTGACAGGTGTAAGATGGTATCTCAAAGTGGTTTTGATTTGCATTTCCCTGATCGCTAAGGAGGTTGAGCATGACCTTAAGTATCTTCTGGCCATTCGAAGTTCTTCTGTTGTGAATTCTCTGTTCAGTTCAGTACCCCATTTTTTAATTGGGTTAATTAGAGTTTTAGTGTCGAGTTTCTTGAGTTCTTTGTATATTTTGGAGATCAGACCTTTGTCTGATGAGGGGTTGGTGAAGATATTCTCCCAGTCAAAAGGCAGCCTTTTTGTCTTACTGACAGTGTCCTTTGCTTTACAGAAGCTTCTCAGTTTCAGTAGATCCCACTTTTTTATTGTTTCTCTTATTGTCTGTGCTACTGGGGTCCTACTTAGGAAGAGGCCTCCTGTGCCTATATCTTGTAGACTTCTTCCCACTTTCTCTTCTATCCGGTTCAAAGTGGATGTTCTGTCTGTTTCTATTGTGTGGAATAATTTGAGGAGTATTGGTATTAGTTCTTCTATGAAATTTTTGTAGAATTCTGAGCTTAAACCATCTGTCCCTTGGTGTTGGGCAATGGTCTGTATTCTGTCAATTATATTTTAAATAAACGCTAATTGGCCAGTAGCCAGGAAAAAAGTATAGGTGGGACCACCAGACAGGAAATAAAGGCAGGTCAATGAGAACAGGAGAATTCTGGGAAGAAGGAAGTTCCTTTTGCAGTCTTGATCCGGCCACAGAAAAAGCAAGATGTTACTGCCTCGCTGAATAGGGTGCCAAGTCACATGGCTAGCATAGACAAGAACAATGGGCTAATATAAGTTATAAGAGCTAATAAGAAGTCAGAGCTAACGGGCCAATCAGTTTATAACTAATGTAGACATCTTTGTGATTTCTTTGAGACTTAACAATTACAGGGAACAGGGCAGAACATAAATCCTTAGTCAACAGGTCCTGGGCTATTTTTTTTGGTTGGGAGAATTTTGATGACTGTTTTTATTTCTTCAGCAGCTATAGATCTCTTTAATTTTCTTATCTCATCTGATTTAATTTTGGTAGGTGATATTTATCCAGAAATTTGTTCATTTCCTTTAAGTTTTCCAATTTTGTGGTGTACAGGTTTTTGAAATATGACCTGATGATTCTCTGTATTTCCTCCATGTCTGTTGCTATGTCTCCCTTTTCATTTCTAATTTTGTTCATTTGAATGTTCTCTCTCTGCCTTTTGGTTAGTTTGGATAAAGGTTTGTCTATTGTGTTGATTTTCTCGAAGAACCAACTCTTTGTCTCATTGATTCTTTGTATTATTTTCTTTGTTTCTATTTTGTTGATTTCAGCTCTCCATTTGATTGTTCCTGCCATCTATTTCTTCTGGGTGAGTTTGCTTCTTTTTGTTCTAAAGTTTTCAAAGGTCTTGATTAACTAGTGTGGGATTTTTCCAGCTTCTTTATGTAGGCATTTAATGCTATAAACTTTTCTCTTAATACTGCTTTGATTGTGTCCCAAACATTTGGGTTTGTTGTGTCGTCATTTTCATTGAATTTTAGGAAGTCTATAATTTTTCCCTTTATTTCTTCTTTGACCCATT
This sequence comes from Myodes glareolus, assembly GCF_982192425.1. Taxonomy (NCBI): domain Eukaryota; kingdom Metazoa; phylum Chordata; class Mammalia; order Rodentia; family Cricetidae; genus Myodes; species Myodes glareolus. Next base: position 49,038,861 of record NC_142032.1, read on the forward strand.
GATGATTCAGGTGAGCATTGTTTAATTTCCATGTGCTTGTGGCTTTTCTAGAATTAGTATTGCTGTTGACTTCTAGTTTTATACCATGGTGATCTGATAAGGTATATTGGGCTATTCAAATTTTTTAGTATTTGTTGAGGTTTGTTTTGTTACTGAGTATGTGGTCAATTTTTGAGAAGGTTCCACGAGGTGCTGAGAAGAAGGTATATTCTATTCTCTTTGAATGAAATATTCTATAGATATCTGTTAAGTCCATTTGAGTCATAACACCTGGTAGCTCTCTTATTTCTTTGTTCATTTTCTGCCTGACTGACCTGTTCAGTAGTGAGAGAGGATTTTTGAAGTCTCCCACTTTAGTGTGTCAGGTTTCATATATAATTTAAGCTGTAGAATTGTTTCTTTTACATTTGATGTCCTTGTATTTGAGGCATAGATGTTCAGTACTGAGATTTCTTCTTGATGGATTTTTCCTGTGACTAATATGAAATGGTCCTTCTTTGTCTCTTTTGATTGATTTTAGCCTGAAGTCTATTTTGTTAGATATTAGGATAGCTCAACCTGCTTGTTTCTTAGGTCCATTTGATTGGTATGTTTTTTCCAAACCCTTTTCTCTGAGAAGATGTTTGTCTTTGAGATTGAGATGTGTTTCTTGTATGCATAAGAAGGATGGATTCTGTTTTTGTATCCAATCTGTTAGCCTGTGCCTTTTTATAGATGAGTTGAGTCCATTTTACACTAAGGGATATTAGTGACCAGTGATTGCTATCTCTTGTTAATTTAGTTCTTTTGTTGGTGATGTTAATTTGTGCATTGTTGCCTTCTTTGGAATTTCCTACTATGAGACCATCAATTGTCTATGTTTTAGTTGGTGTAGCCACCTTGCTTGGGTTGGAGTTGTCCTTACAGTATTTTGTGTAGGGCTTGGTTTGTCTCTAGGTATTGGTTAAATATGGTTTTGTCATGGAATATCTTGTTTTGTCCATCTATGGTGATTGAAAGTTTTGCTGGATATAGTAGTCTAGGCCGGCATCCATGGTCTCTAAATGTCTGCATAACACTTGACCATGACCTTTGGGCTTTCATTGCCTTCAGTGAGAAGTCATGTGTAATTCTGATATGTCTGCCTTTATATGCTACTTGGCCTTTTTCCTTTGCAGCTCTTAATAGTCTTTCTTTACTCTGTATGTTTATGGTTTTGATTATTATGTAGCGAGAGGATTTTTTTTGATCCAGTATTTGGTATTCTGTAAGCTTTTTGTATCTTCATAGACATAGCTTTATTTTAGTTTGGGAAAGTGTTCTTCTATGATTTTGTTATTTTCTGTACATTTGTGTTGGACTTTTTTTCTGTACTTGTTGTTCTTATTTCTTAGGTTTGGTCTTTCCATAGTGTCCCATATTTCCTGGATATTCTGGGTTAAGCTTTTGTTAGATTTAATGCTTTCTTTAACTTATGTATCTATTTCTTCTATTTTGTCTTCAGCACTTGAGATTCTCTCTTCCACATCTTTTACTTTGCTGTTTATGCTTGCATTTGTGGTTGCTTGCTGTATTCTCATTATTACTGTTCCTATAATTCTCTCAGCTGTGTTTTCTTTACTGTCTCTATTTCAGTTCTCAAGTCTTGAACAGTTTCTTTCATCTGTTTGATTTTTCTTGGTTTTATTTAAGGGATTGTTGAAATCTTCCAATTTTTTTTCTCCAGTTTTTTGAGCTAATTTTTAATTTCCTCTTTAAGGAACTCAACATTCTCCTAATGATTTCCTTTAAGTCAATTTCTTCTGCTTCATGTATATTTCGTTGTTCACATCTTTCTGCTGCAGGGTAACTAGTTACTACTGTTGTCATGTTGCTCTTTGTGGTGTTTCATGTGTTCTTATTCTGTCTGCCCATCTTTTCCTCTGATTGGTGTAGTTGGAGATGTCTGTGACTCTGGTGATTAATTTTCCAGGTGCCAGTGGATCCAAGGCTCATGTGGTTGCTCCTTATTGTGCAGTCAGGACCATCATTCCAGTCACCCTGTTAGTTATTCTGTGTTCCTGGAGCTCACTTGGCATTCCTAGGATTTACTCTGCTGCTGTGGAGATTCCTGTCTCGGGCCTGCTCTGGCTTAGGTCACATGCTCAGACATGTTTCTGTAGATATTTCTGTTCTGAGTCTGCTCCCATAAAGGTCCCTGTCATGGGCCCAGTTCCACAAATTTCACTGGCACTACTGTACAACTTCAGTGGTTCAAGACTCATCCACAGCCCTGCAAAGGTTCTAGCTAAGGCCTACTCTCTTAGTGGTCCCAGAAAAACGCCCAGACCTGCGGAGCTTTCAGTTTCCAACTGATAATTAATTTATGCTCCAATCAAGATTACACTTAAAAAATCTCCAAGAAGAAGTGACCTTTAAAATTGATTATTTGAAATATTTACAGCTGAACAAAAAAGATATTGGCTAAAAACAAATATTTAGAGCATTTTAGGTGATTTCATTAACACTGGAAACTAAATACTGCTGACACCAAGAAATGACCAATTTCTGTGACCTTGTCTAGGGAAAATTACATCTCTCTTTCAAGGTTATCTTTTGTTTCCTGTAGTTCTTTGTATAGAATTGAGACTTTCTCTGGTCCACTTTAGCATGTGGGTTGTTGTCTTTGCTCAGCTCCTTTTTAAGCAGTAAAATTGATGAGACTTTATAGGTGTAACTTTTGACATTACTAAAAGGTAATCTTACATAAAGATCACTGCTCTACTGACTTTTACAACCCTTTCTGCCACCTCTGTCACAGTGTTCCCCGAGCTTATGTGTTGGAGTGTTTTGTAGATATCTCTATAACAATGAGTTTAGCATGCTAACTCTAAGGAAGCAAGCACACATACCTTGGTGTTAGCCAACAGTTCTCTAACTGAATGTAAGGCCTACTTAACAAGATAGAAACTATGCTTGTATTGGAAAAAATAGCTAACTACTCAGCACTAGTAAAATTATGTATATTTGCTAAGTGATCATGATTCCTAACAATCATCTGAACATATATTCTATACCAAAAGGCAAGTGTAGTCTTCACTCCTCATCAAAGGAACTTCTCTTTGCAACAGAGATTTCTTATAAAAAAAATCACAAACAAGCAAAATTCATAGTTGTTTGTGGATTTGGAGGACACCGAAATGGAAAATACAACCAGTGAACTTTTGTTAATGCTCTCAATACATGGTTTGATTAAGAGCTTGGATTTCTTTTGAAACTTCACTTTTGAGATGTACTCTTCATTTCATTTGATACAGCGTGCTTATGTTGGCCATCTATTACGCATGAGACATAATGAAATGTTCCCTTTCCTCAGAAAGTATTCTGACAAGATAATATAAAGAAAATTTCTATTTTCCCTTTCAGTTTTCTTTCTACTATTTCTTTTCTTATTCAGCATTATGTGTGTGTCTCTGTGCACACAATGATGCACTTTTTTAGTGATTTTTATGTATTTATTTTAAACACTGTATTAACCACCACAGATGCAGAGATCATTTCTAATTCTGGATGGTCTTGTTAACACATCTTGGCTCTGTAGTTCAAACTCTGCAGGGGTCAAAACAAGTGAGCACATCAACATTTCATCTCAAAAATTAAATAATGTCAACTAAGGGAAGAAAATATATAATGTAGACACAAAAATTTAAATTTCTATTCTTAATCTAAACATCAAATTGAAATCCTATAGTTCTTCAATACCACAAGAATTATAAAAATTACTAAAAATAATCCTGTGATCTTCATTGACAGGCTTAGCTAAATTCATGTAGAATCTTTAATCACTTACTCCCCAGTTGTGTGATATAAGGCTTGTTGAAATCCTCTTGGGGTATTTTTCCCAATAGACTTCCGTGACTGTAACAGTCTCTCCTGGTTACCAGATTTTAACATGTGAAGTCTCCATTGGCATATCACTAAAGGGAGCAGTCCAAAACAAGGGCTTTTTAATATTTGTTGTTGAACTGGCTATTAACAGTTCTCTCGAACTAACAATTAATTTTTCCCTAAATGGTTTGTTAGCAAGAGCATGTTCACTTGGGAAAAATAACAAATGAATTAATTATTAGGATAAAACAGTAATCACATGTTCAAAGTACGAGAATGATGAAGATTACTCTTTTGTTACTCTTGGGCATCCTTCAGGGCAGGTGTCCTTTGGGTTAGCTGTCTACTACTCCTTCTTATGGATGGGCATATTATGAACAATAAAAAGGTGAGATAATTTATCTAAGAAGAAAGATTAGGATACCCAGGAGTAGAGCTTGCATTTGAGGGTTCCAACGCCAAGCTCTATGTAAGACTCTGCAAAGAAAGGCATTTTCTTACTGTCAGAAACAGAATTATTAATTGAGCTGTAATTATTTGTGAAAGTGGTAGATTTACATTCTATGCTGGTCAGGTAAGAAGGCAAGACTCTGAGTCAGACCCATGACCTTCAGGAATTTGAGGACAGAAGCAGCCAGTAGAGTACAACCTGTGAGTTCAGTCATCTTTCCTTTGGGTCACCCACTGAGAGCTTAGACTTCAATGTTTTATATATTGCTATACTTTGTATCAGAGATAATCAAAGGTTGTATGCCCAAATACAGAGATAAAAATTTAATAATTACTCTATTAAATTTATGAAATTACACATATATAATATATTATACATTTATAATAAGATATAAGGCAGTTAATAGGGTACAGGTTCATGCTTCACTAAAAATGAACTTGATTGATTTTGAAATAGATATTTGAACCACTATAATATTAATTGCCATTTTTAGGAGAATTGATAATATATGTTATCTTAACCAATCCTAGAGATGATGAAAAGATCATATTGAGGTATCATTATAAAATGTTATTAAACCAGGAAATCATAGTAATATTTAATAGGAATAATATATATCAATAAATTAGAAAATAACATACTTAAAAACAAGCAATAAAATACTCAGATATAGTCCCAAAATTATAAGATACAACTATGATATAAAAAGATGTAAATCAATGCTCGATTTCTATCATAGAGACTTATCTGGTATTAGAGACAAGGCTTTTTAACCACTGAGTAAACTGAGCAATGGTAAATTACTGTTTCACAATTGTAATAAACAATAAATCACTGTGCTTTTTCTGAGTAATAGAAAATAAGAATAAAGCTCAATATCCATTGGACTCAATGCTTACTTCAGTCACACAACTCCCAACATTAGGAAATATGTATTGTGTGCTCCTGGAAATGAGGAAATCAGCAAAAGTCTTATGCTTAAGACAGAACTGTATTTATTAAGAGAATGAGAATATAGACAGCACTTGGTATTTTATGTGGCTAATTTGCTTTGACTTTTTAAATAGATATCCAAAGACAGCAGCACATTCTAAACATTTGACGATCCAACTGTTTTTAAACAAATGAAACAGAGTGGGACAGGTCATTTACTCTGAGTTGTATTTCCATTACCTACATTTATTACTTTGAATCATTTTATTTTATATCAGAATCTCTTTATAACATTCAATTAACGATCAAATAGATGTTATTGCTCAGAGAAGGCACAATAAAATGCATTAAATAAAATTAATATTTCTATGAAACTCCTAGCAATTGCAGTTATGTATTATTGTGAGACATTATGTGAGTGCTAGGAACAGAACCTACATTCTCTACATGAGCAGGTAGTGCTTGTAACCTCTGAATCAATCCTACAGCCCCTACTCAAAATTCTGAAATATTTCAGTAAAAGATGTTTACAATAAAAAGCAAATTCAAACTTTATTTGTAAACACTCTTGATTTACAAAAGAAGAAATTTCATAAAAGGCATAATATAAGCCTAACTAAATTATTTATAAAATTTGTAACATCAGTGAAAATGGGTTTTTAAATTTTTACATTTCTAAAAATTCAAAACTAACTTCTAATGTGACAGAAAATGTGTTTTTATCTTTCTCGGTGTGGGTTGCCACACTTGGAATAATTGCTTCCAGCTTCTTCCCTTACCAGCAAATTTTATACTTTTATTTCTTTTGTGCTTTTTCTTACCAATGGAATCTCATATGCTGAGAACAGGGAGATAATCATACAGCAGAAAGATTCTCCTATACTTTAAATCTTAAAAATAAAGTCATTTGTTGAATGTATATATTACCCATATTTTATGAGTCCACTAAAATATAGATATGTAAGTTTATAACCATGATGACTAAAACATAAAAGGATTCTTGTACTTTGCTCAACTGTAGTGGATATCCACATACAAAGAGATAAGGACTGCATAAAAAATGAGAAAGGGATGTATACAGAATAGAAGGAGAAAGGAGTATAGTAAGAATCGTAATGAAATTTTGTCACCAGACTTACAGTTTTAATTTGTCTAGACGCTCCAACTTGTATATTGACCATTCTGAAATCAAGATGTACCAAGACACTTGACTGGATCACAATGTACAAAAGTTATGTAATTCAAATTTGGATTATAATTTTATCCAATAAAATGTTGATGGGAATATTTGTGGTTAAGCCTCATAACCACAAAACAAGTTCATGGACATTATTGAAAGCAGAGCTGTCTTATTATCCTGATGTTTCTGAACTGGAGACAAAGTCAGGCCAGGAACGAAGGACATCCAGATATGAAAGTAAAATTTGTTTATTGTGATTAAGAAACTTTTATTGTATATATTGAAAATTTTTAGAATATAATTTACTGTTTTCTCTATGTGGTAAATGGAACATCCTGTGTATCTTACTCTATGATGAGAAAAATTAAAGTTAAATTCATTCCCTTAAATATTGTCATTATATAAAATATCCTTTTTACATAACATAGATAGAAATTAGAGTAAAATAACATCTTACAATATTTCTGAAAGGATTTCTGATGTAAATACTTATATGCTACCAAAGTTGCTAAGTTGAAATCCTAATCTCCATGTTGATGATATTCTAAAGCAGAGTGATTGGAAGGTGTATATGCAGTGAGAGAAAGCCTCATGTGGCTGTAGTTAGCTTCCCTATGACAGAAACTTCCAAGAGATAACACCTTCCAGCAAGAATGCACAGTAGACCTGAAGCAGTCTACAAAACAGGAAGTGAGGCATCAAGACAAACCACTGTTCCACAGCCTGCACAACACTGAGAAATAAGATTGTGGTGTTTAGACTCTGTCTACAGCGAATAACATTACCTTAGCACTTCAAAGCAAACAGCTTGATTAAACACACCAGAGAAATGCTGAAAATGGAACAAAACATAACAAAAACTTATAAAATGAATAAAAGGAACATATTAAATGGTGTTACATTATATTGTGTGACATAGCATGTTAAATGAGACTAGTTAAGTGATAAAACTAATTTATGCTAGTTTTTGAGAGTTCAAATACAGACTTTGATATTTCCAGATAGCAATTAATGCGATGTTCTTATATGAAGATCACCATCTCCCCTATATTAAATGTAGACAGCGTGGTATGACTACATTCTGATACATCTCTTGGAATGCAGTGGGATCTTATGTCACTTAATTTAATTAACTCTATTAATCAAAACTTGGATGTTACTCCCATGGCTTGCTTAGGTCAGAATTCAGGAGGAACATCTGCACTGAGAGATATGGCATGAAGAAGACAAGCAGAGGAATCACCAGTCTCCCCTCATGTCTCATTCTGATCTTCTTTCTCTTTGCTGCAGGGAAGCCACCTAATTCCTAATGGAGAACAGTACAGAGGTGACTGAGTTCATTCTTGCAGGCTTAACAGATGACCCAGAGCTCCAGATCCCTCTCTTCATTGTCTTTCTTCTCATCTATCTCTGCACCGTGCTTGGGAACGTGGGAATGACAGGACTGATTCTGCTAGACTCACACCTCCACACTCCCATGTACCTTTTCCTCAGTCACCTGTCTTTGGTAGACTTTGGTTATTCTTCAGCTATTACTCCCAAAGTAATGTCAGGTCTTATTTCAACAGATAAAATCATATCCCACAATGCTTGTGGCACCCAATTCTTCTTCTTTGTGGGATTTATAACCACAGAAAGTTTCCTCCTGGCTGCCATGGCTTATGACCGCTATGCAGCAGTGTGTAAGCCCCTGCATTACACCACCATCATGACGTCAAACACATGTGCCTGTCTGACCATAAGCTCCTATGTCTGTGGCTTCCTGAATTCTTCTATCCACACTGGGAACATCTTTAAGCTTTCCTTCTGCAAGTTCAATGTGATAGACCACTTTTTCTGTGATGTCCCTCCTCTGCTTGCCCTCTCATGCTCAGACACCTCTGTCAGTGAGATGATGGTTTTCTTTGTGGTGGGCTTCAATGTTCTCTTCTCTATTATAGTCATTTCGATATCCTATCTATATATATTTATCACTATTCTGAGTATACAATCATCTGAAGGACGCCAGAAGGCCTTTTCCACCTGTGCTTCCCACCTCACTGCAGTCTCTATCTTCTATGGAACAATCATCTTCATGTACTTACAGCCCAGCTCCAGTCACTCCATGGGCACTGACAAGGTGGCATCTGTGTTCTACACCATGATTATTCCTATGCTGAACCCTCTTGTCTACAGCCTGAGAAACAAATAAGTCAAGAGTGCATTCAGAAAAGCTATGGGGACTGCAAAATCTTCTGTAACATTCATATTTTAGCTTCACATCAAATTGACAATAAAACATCTTCACTCGCTTTCTAAATATAAAGTATATAGAATATAAAATAGTGGCTAACAAGACCATATAGTTCTAATTATTTAAATAATTTTTCAGGAAGTTGTGAAGTTTAAAGATGAAAATACTTCAAAAAAGAGTGCTAAAACCAAAGAATTAGAAGTAAAGTAGATTTAGTAAACATCTTTTTTGAATGAATATGGTCACATCCTCTATCTCATGTTCAGACATGCATAAACACTCATTGTGCATATATGTACTCCATACACATCTCTCTTTCATGAGAAACCCTTTGAGAAATCTTTACCAGGTATATAAATGACCATGATTAGTATCTAGAACATAAAAAGAAAATAAATAACTCAACTAAAAATCTAGGCATGGAAATAAACAGAGAATTCTCAAAAGAAATACAAATTGCTATTGGTTGCTCTTCAAGTGTTCAAATTCTGAAACATAACTATATTTTGAAATTTATTCTTACTCCTGCTGAAAAGGTTAAGAATGTGCCACTGTTTATTCTATGCTTTCACATGAGTTCAAATATAGAGATGACATCCTGGTGATTCCTCAAATGATTATCTTTAGTTACTATATAACTTAGCAACTTCACTCATAGACTGGAGAAAAAACCCATATAGTGGCACAAATATGATCAAGAATGTTCATAGAATCATTAGCAAAAGTAGTAAAAATAATGAGAAGAACTGATGAAGGGATTTTTTAATATGGCTGTATTAGTCAAATTCCACTATAACATAATTCTTTAGATGGCCAAATTTATAAGAAAGGTTTAACACATAGAGTTGATGGTTTCAGTCCATAGTATACCATTGTTTTTCTTTCAGCTTGTGTCAGGAGAGTGTAATAGAGAAAACCTATTAACCTCTAGGTTAATAATAAAAAGCAGTAGGAAAAGGTGATCCTGGGTTCTATAAGAAAACAGGCTGAACAAATCATGGAAAGCAAGAAAATAAACAACATCCTTTCATGACTTTTCCAACAGTCACTGTCTAAGGATTCTTGCAGTAAATTCCAGGCCTGACTTCCCTCAACAATAAAATATACATTGTATGCTGAAATAAGCACCTTTCTCTTCAAAATAAGCAAAAGTTAACAAATGTTGACATCAATGAAGGAAAATAAAAATACTTTTTCATTGAGTAAAAATTGGTGTAGTCACTATGGACATCAGTACAAAAGTTCCTCCTAAAGCTAGAAATAGATCTACTGTGTGAACCTGATATACTTATTCTGACATATTTCCTAAGGACTCTGTAATCTACTACAAAGATACTTGCTCACCCATGTTAGATACTACTCTGTTCAGTATTAGGATATGGAAACAGCATAGATGCTCATCAAACACACACACACACGCATACATATACATATACATATATATTCACCTGTGAGGTGAATATTATTCACCTGTGAGGAAAAATAATTTTTTTCATGTCAGAGGAAATGATAGGGCCAAAAATGATCATTATAAGTTATCCACAAATAAAAACATTGAATGTTCACTTTCATATACAGATTCTTTATTAAAACATTATTTTTAAGGCTGGGCGGTGGTGGCGCATGCCTTTAATCCCAGCACTTGGGAGGCAGAGGTAGGTGGATCTCTGTGAGTTCGAGGCCAGCCTGGTCTACAAGAGCTAGTTCCAGGACAGGCACCAAAAACTACAGAGAAACCCTTTCTTAAAAATAAAAAAAAACAAAAAAGTATTATTTTTAATTAGTTATGTATTTTATTCAACTCCACTCCTTTCCTCTCCTCTTCCCTCTACCATCTCTCATGATCCCCTGCTTTCAATTTACTCAGGAGATCTTGTCTTTTTCTACTTCCCATGTAGATTACATCCATATATGTCCCTCTTAGGGTCCTCTTTGTTTTCTAGGTTTCTGGGATTGTGAATTGTAAGCTGGTTTTTCATTTCTTTATGTATAAAAGCCACTTACGAATGAGTATATATTTGTCTTTCTGATTTGGGTTTGCCTCACTCAACATGATGTTGGCTAGATCCATCTATTTGCCAAAAAAATTCAAGATGACATTATTTTTCTCACTTTGTAGCTCTTCATTGTGAAATGTACCAAATTTTCCTCATCCATTCTTCAGTCAAGGGGCATTTAGGTTGTTTTCAGGTCTTGCTATGACAAATAATGCAACTATTCACATAATTGATCACATATCCTTGAGGTATGAATGAACATCCTCTGAGTATATACCCAAAAGTGATATTGCTGGACCTTGAAGTAGGTTGTTTCTTAATTTTCTAGGAAAACACTACACTGATATGCAAAGGGATGGTAGCAGTTTGCACTCCCACTAACAATGGAGGAGTATTCCCTTTACCACACAACCTCTCCAGCATAAGTTGTCATCAGTGATTTTGATCTTGGTCATTCTTATAGGTGTAAGATGGAATCTCAAAGTTGTATGATTTGCATTTCTCCAATGACTAAGGATGTTGAACATTTTTTAGTGTCTCACAACCATTTTAGATTCATCTGTTGATAGTTCTCTGTTTAATTCTGTACTCCATTTTTATTGGATTATTTGGGGATTTTTGATGACCAGAATTTTCATTCTTTGTGTATATTGGAGATAAGACCTATGCCCAATGTGGGGTTGGTGAAGATCTTTTTCCATTTGTAGGCTGCTATTTTATCCTGTTGACCATGTCCTTTGCTTTAAAGAAGATTCTCAGTTTCAGAAGGTACCATTTGTTAATTGTTTCTTTCAGTGTTTGTGCTACTTGGGTTATATTTAGGAAGTGGGTTCCTGGTCCAATGCATTCAAGTGTGCTTCCCACTTTCTCTTCTAGAGGTTCAGTGTGGTTGGCTTTATGTCGAGGTCTTTGATCCACTGGACTTGAGTTTTGTTCATGGAGATAGATAAGGATCTATTTTTATTATTTTGTATGTTGATCCACCACCATTTGTTGAATATTCTTTCTTTTGTGATTTCATAGTTTTTCTTCTTTTTCAAAAATCAGGTGTTTGTAGATGTGTGAATTGATATCTGGGTCCTCTATTCAGTTTCACTGATCCTCCTGTCTGTTCTTATGCCAATACCAGACTGTTTTTAGTACTCTAGTTCTGTAGTAAAGTTTGAAGTCAGGAATTGTGAAGCCTCCAGAAGTTCCTTTATTGTACAGGATTGTTTTGGCTATCCTGGGTTTTTTGTTTTTCCATATGAAATTGAGTATTGTTCTTCTGAGGTCTGTGAAGAATTTTGCTGGGATTTTTATGGGCATTGCATTGAATCTGTAGATTGCTTTTGGTAAGATTGCCATTTTTACTATGTTAATCTACCTACCCAAGAGCATGAAAGATTTATCCACATTCTGGTGTCTTCTTCAAATTCTTTCTTAAGATATTTAAAGTTCTTGTCATAAAGAACTTCCACATACTTAGTTAAAATTACTCTGAGATATTTTATGTTATTTGTGGCTATGGTGAAGGGTGATGTTTCTCTAATTTCTTGTCTTATTGCTCTAGCTAAAACTTCAATTACCATTTTAAATAGATATGGAGAGAGTGGTAAACTTTGTCTTGTTCCTGATTTCAGTGGTATCGCTTTGAGCTTCTCTTCATTTGGTTTGACATTGACTGTTGACTTGCTGTATACTGCCTTAATTATGCATAAGTATTTTCTTTGTATCCCTGTTTCTCTAAGACATTTATCATCAAGGGATGTTGTATTTTGTTGAAGGCTTTTTCAGCATCTAATTAGATGATCATGGATATTTTTTCAGTTTGTTTATGTGGTGGATACATTGAGAGGTGTTTTTTGTTTGTTTATTTGTTTTGTTTTTTTTTTTAATATTGAACCATCCTGGCATCTCTGGGATGAAGCTGATTTCATCAAGATGGATGATTTTTATATGTTCTGTTGTAGAAATTCCTACCACTAGAAGACTTTAAGTAACCCACCCACTTGGGCATGCCCTGCTATATTTATATTCCATGTAAGGCATGCATCCAGCCTTTTTTCCCGTGACTAATATGAAATGTCCTTCTTTGTCTTTTTGATTGATTTTGGTTTGAAGTCTGTTTTGTTAGATACTAGGATAGCTATACCGACTTGTTTCTTAGGTACATTTGATTTGAAAATTTTTTTCACAGCCCTTTAGTCTGAGGCAATCTGTCTTTGAGTTTGAGGTGTGTTTCTTGTATGCAACAGAAATATGGATTCTATTTTCATTACCAATCTGCTAGCCAGTGTCTTTTTGTAGATAAGTTGAGTCCATTTATATTAAGGATATTAATGACCAGTGACTGCTAGTTCCTATTAATTTAGTTTTCATTGTTGGTGATATTATAATGTGTTTTTTCCTCTTCTTTGTGATTTTCTTCTGTGAGATCATCTATTGTCTGTGTTTTTGTGGATGTAGTTAACTTCCTTGGGTTGGAGATTTCCTTCTAGTACTTTGTGTAGGACTAAATTTGTGGCTACGTATTGTTTACATCTGGTTCTGTCAAGAATGCCTTTTTTTGTCCATCTATGGTGGCTGAAAGTTTTGTTGGGTATAGTACTCTAGGCTGCCATCCATGGTCTCTTAATGTCTGTATAACACTTAACCAGGATCTTCTTGCTTTCAATGTTTCCATTGAGAAGTTGGGTCTCTAGGAAGACTTGTAGCCTGTGGTTACCCACCTACTGGGCCATGGCCTCTTATACTATATACACAGATGCAGAACCTGTGTATGTCCCCTTTTCTTTCTTCCTCCTTTTCACCTGCTGCTCATTTGGATTGTTGGATTGTGGGAGATCTCTGTCCACTGTTCAAGCAGAGAATTCTGATTTGTGAGTTTAACCCTAAATAAATAACAATCTATTTCTGATTTCTGAGCTAGTGTGGAATTTCTTTCACTTGTCCATTTGTCACCTGGTTCAATCATCATTTGGTGCCCACATGGATTTAAACTCCACGGTCACCCAGATAGGCTTGCTTTTGCTTAAGTTTTGTTTTGTTTTGTTTTGTTTTGTTTTGTTTTGTTTTTTTGAAGAATCCCCATCACAATGGAGGTTGCTGCGTGTGGTGACTTGGAAACTACTTCCCAAGCACACATACACATGACCACTGCTTCCCCAGGGTGGAGCAATTTCTTGCCATGTGGCGACTAGTGCAGATCCAAGTTTCTGCTCCCTACCTCTAGATTCTGGGTTTCTTGCTCTGTGTATGGAGTTGATTTAATTGCTTTTAATTTGTCAAGCAACACATATTTCTCAGTACTTAACCAGTACCAAGGCAGAAACTAAAGCAGCCCAGGACCAATCCCTGTCACTGGTTGCATTGTTTCCAGTCATGACTCTGCAACCATGCCATCTGCTGGACAATAATGATTGCTGTTTACCGGATTGTATAAAAGGTAATGGCAGATTTTTTTTTTTTTTACCAATGAAACCTTTAGTACCTTTTTTGCTAATACTATGGAATGTATTATGTGAGGCTTATATGACTATGGGGATACCTCAATTTATTTGTTATTAGGTTTCAATTTTCTTCTCCATATTCTATCATTAAGAAAGAATATGGCATTTTTAGGAATGATGCAATCTTTACAGACTAATAATGACAGGATTAAATTATCAAAAATCAGAGGTTATCTGAGAAAATTAATACTATGACAGACAAAATTGAATCCATATCTAAGGTTAAAGGAAGTTATCTGAAAGGATTCATACTGTTAAATTTGGCAATTACAAGTTGTCAAAAAGTTATAACAAACTGACAGAAAAAAGTATCTCCAAGATGGCAATCTACATGATATTCAAGTAAAGCCCAAGGAGATGTTAGCATTAATAGAGAAAATTCAAACTTTGGAATCACAGGTGCAGAATGAGGAGCAGAGACTTAAGTGCATAAAATATAGATAGGAGATTCTATCAATTACCTAGGTTATAAAATAGGTTTGCAGAAAATTAGGACACAAAAGGCACAAATTAGGAGAGACTGGTTACAGACTCTTAATGAATTTCAAGATTGTTAGGAGACATTTCCAGTCTATGGCCAGCTGTTTGAATTACACCTGATCTAATCATTCATTTGAACAAAGCCTTAGATGGTGATAAAGATTTGAACAGTCCCAGAGAATTACCAGCTGAAGCAGAAAAGGAATTGACTATTATTGAGGAAAAATTACAGGAGGCACATGTGGATAGGGTGAATCCAAATCCTAATTGTATTCTAGACATATTGCCTTCCAGAATTTCTCCTACAGGAGTTTTAACGCAAAGGGATGATATTATTTTAGAATGGATATTTTTACCACATACACCAATAAAATTTAAAACCTTATGTGTAAAAAGTTTCTGAATTAATTATAAAAGGTAAAATGAGACTTCATCAATTAGCAGGTGGTAGTAAAAGGAGCAGTGGGCTGCGTTCTGCCACTCAGCTCCTGGCTAGCTTTAAACCTGTAATAATTGCATAGAAACTATTCATTTAAATACTGCTTGGCCCATTATTTCTATCCTTTTATTGGCTAACTCTCTCATATTGATTAACCCATTTCTATTAACCTGTATTTCACCACAATGTAGTGGCTTACCAGGAAAGATTCAGCATGTCTGACCTGGCAGCTGGCTCCATGGTGGCTCTCCCTAAATCCTTTCTCTCAGCATTCTGTTCGGTCTACTCCACCTATCTAAGCTGCTGTACTATCAAAAGGCCAAGGCAGTTTCTTTATTTGACCCTGAAAATAGCACATAGACAGAAGGCCCTCCTACCCCAGCAGGTATAGACCCAGCAAAATTATAGTGTCTTTCACTCTTGATGAAACAAAAACGTTATGGGAAAACAATAAAACATGGCAAAGAGCTTGTGCTAATTTTGGGGTGGGAAAGATTAATAGCAACTATTCCAAAAGCGATAGGCTTAACCTTATAAAGAGAACTTCTCGGATTCTTCCCCGAATTGTACATGATGCTCAAATAACTGAAGCCTGTGCATTTTATACTGATGCAAATAAATCAGGGAGGGAAGGTTACAAATCAGAAGAGTTAAGTAATGTAGAACAAAGTTCTTATAATTATGTCCAGAAGGCAGAATTATATGCTATTCTCATAGTGTTAAAGGATTGTAAAGAATCTCTTAATGTAGTTACTGATCCACAATATGCAGAAAGATTTATATTGAAATTGCTGAATTTATACCAGATGACACAGAATTGACTCCATTATTTATCCAGGTGCAAAATATAATCAGAAATAGACTGTTTCCTATATACATAACACACATCTGATCCCAAATGGGTCTGCCATGTCCTCTAGCACAAGGTAATGCAAAAATTGATCAATTATTGATTTGATATGTATTTCAGGCCTCAGAATTTTATTAAAAAACATCATGTCATCAGCAAAGGTTTAAAGAAAGAGTTTTCTATTACATGGTAACAGGCTAAGGAAATTATAAAGAGATGTGCTACTTGCTTTTCTATAACCCAAACACTGCTACCTGCAGGGATTGACCCAAAGGGTACTCAAAGAAATGAAATCTGGCAGATGGAGGTGTTCTACTTTGCAGAATTTGGAAAATTTAAATATGTACACCACATCATTGACACTTATTCAGGTTTTCAGTGGGCAACTGCTTTTAGCTCGGAAAAGACCGATTCAATAATCACATATTTATTAGAAGTTATGGTCATCATGATTATACCTGCACAAATAAAAACAGATAATGGTCCAGGATGTGTCTCTAGGAAAATGAAATGCCTTTTTGCTTTTTATACTATTAAGCATGTTACAGTTATACCACACAATCCTACAGGTCAAGCAGTTATAGAAAGATCAAATCAAACTAGAAAGGATATGTTAAACAAACAAAAAGGAGTGGAAAATGTGCCCAGAAATATATTACAAAATGCTCTATTAACCTTGAATTTTCTTAATGCTAATGAAAAAGGGACAACAGCAGCAGAAAGATATTGTATAATGGAAAAGTCTTCTGAATTAAGGCAATCAGTTTATTTCAAGGATGTGCTGACCTCACAATGGAAGCTAGGTGATGTGCTGCATTAAGGAAGGGGTTTTGCACTTGTTCCCACAGGGGAAGAAAAATTATGGATACCATCAAAATTAATAAAGATTTGGTTTGAAGAGAAGAAACCTCTTGAAAATGAGAAAGTACAGCTCATCCACAATGATGATAACCATACAGATGGTAAAGAAAGCATACAGGATGGGGGCAGAGTTCTGTTTTTGTCATTGAAGGAAAACACTCATCTTCACAAATTCAAGAGACCCTGGATGTCTGAACACTGATGGATGGAAAAATAACTACCAAATAATGATCATCAAGAAGATTTAATATGATCCATAAGGATAAACATTATATATATATATATATATATATATATATATATATATATATATATATATATATATATATGAATTTATATACCCCGTGTGGGCTCCGGGACAAAGAGGTGAGTGCAACCGGGCAGGAGGGAGTTCCTTTGTTTTAATAACCTGCCTGCAGCAAGGTAGGACTGCAGGCAGGGAGATTTCTGGCCAGCAAGGGGCACTGATTCTGTAGCAGAAGTTCCAGCGGAGGGAAGAGCCATTGGAGAACATCTGAATGAAGAGATGGGCAGGCGCCAAGGCAAGAATTCCTCCAACAATCTGAAAAACAACCTGAAAACACCAGATCCCACCGATCTTACTACAGAAGGATTTGAACACCCTATTCCGGAAGAAGTGGAAAACAGTGTCATTATGAAAGCAATAGAGTCCCTTAAACAGGGTATGGATAACTCACTTAAAGAAATGGAAGAGAAGTATAACAAAAAGATGTAAGGAATGAGTAAAGAAATGGAAGGAGAAGTATAACAAAAAGTTTGAAGAAATGAATAAATCCATAAAAGACACCCTGGGAAACCAAAAAAAATCAAACAGGTAATGTAAACAGTTCAAGAATTGAAAACTGAAATGGAGGCAAAGAAGAAAATATAAACTGAGGGCCGGTTGGATTTGGAAAATCTAGATAAACAAATAGAGACTTCAGAAACAAGCATAAACAATAGAATACAAGAGATAGAAGAACAAATCTCAGATTATGAAGACACCATAGAGAAAATAAACTCTCTGACCAAAGAAAACAGCAAATCCAACAAATTCTCATCACAAAACATTCAGGAAATCTGGGACATAATAACAAAAAAACAAAACTAAGAATAATAGGGGTAGAATAAGGAGAAGAATTACAGATCAAAGGCCCAGAAAATGTATTCAACAAAATTATAGAAGAAAACTTTCCCAACATAAAGAACGATATACCTATAAAGGTTCAAGAAGTATACAGAACACCTAATAGACTGGATCAAAAACAAAAAAGAATCCCCTCACCATATGATAATCAAAACAGAAAGCATTCAGATTAAAGAAAGAATAATAAGAGCTGCAAAGGAAAAAGGTCAAGTAACTTATAAAGGTAAACCTATCAGAATTACACCAGACTTCTCTATGGAAACCGTGAAAGCCAGAAGGTCCTGGATAGAGGTACTGCAGAAACTAAGAGACCATGGATGCAAGCCCAGACTACTACACCCAGCCAAGCTATCATTCACTATCAACAGAGAAAACAAAATATTCCAGATTAAAAAAAATTTAAATGATACATAGCTACAAATCTACCCTTACAGAAAGTATTAGAAGGAAAATCACAACCCAAGGAATCCAACATTGACAACACTGCCTACAATAACTCAGACATCTAGCAACCCTTCACAACCACAACTCAAAGAAGGGAAACACATACACTCTACTACCACCCCCCCAAAAAATAACCAGAGTCGACAATCACTGGTCATTAATATCACTTAATATCAATGGACTCAATTCACCTATAAAAAGGTACACACTGAGAGATTGGATATGAAAATGGGATCCAACATTCTGCTGTTTACAAGAAACACACCTCAACCACAAAGAGAGACACCTACTCAGAGTAAAGGGTGGGGGAAAGGTTTTCCAAGCAAATGGACCTAAGAAACAAGCGGGTATGGCCATTCTAATATCTAACAAAATCGACTTCAAACTAAAATCAATCAGAAGAGATGGAGATAGACATTTCATACTCATAACAGAAACAATTCATCAGGAAGAATTCTCAATCCTGAATATCTATGCCCCTAATATAAAGGCACCCACGTATGTAAAAGAAACACTTCTAGAACTCAAGGCAGTCATCAGACCACACACACAAAGAAGAGGAGACTTCAACACACCTCTCTCACCAATGGACAGGTCAATCAGACAGAAACCTAACAAAGAAATAAGAGAATTATTGGAGGTATTGAATCAAATGGACTTAACAGACATCTATAGAACATTCCACACAAAAAAGGAAAAATATACCTTCTTCTCTGCAGCTCATGAAACCTTCTCAAAAATTGACCACATAATCAGTAACAAAGCAAACTTTCACAGATACAAAAAAATATTAGTAACCACCTGTGTCTTGTCAGATCACCATGGATTAAAGTTAGAATTCAACAACAATGCTGCCCTCAGGAAAGCAACAAACTCATGGAAGTTGAACAGTCAACTACTAAATAACCTCTGGGTCAAGGAAGAAATAAAGAAAGAAATTAAAGTCTTCCTAGAATTTAATGAAAATAAAGACACAACATACTCAAACCTATGGGACACTATGAAAGCAGTGCTAAGAGGAAAGTTCATAACACTAAGTGCAAAATTAAAGGAAACGGAGAAAGCACACATTGGAGACTTAACAGCACATTTGAAAGATCTAGAAAAAAAAGAAGCTGATTCACCCAGGAGGTCTAGAAGACTGGAAATAATCAAACTGAGGACTGAAATCAACAAAATAGAAACACAGAAAACAATCCAAAGAACCAGTGAAATAAAATGCTGGTTCTTGGAGAAAAACAACAAGATTGACAAACACCTAGCAAAACTAATCAAACAGCAGAGAGAACACTCAAATTAATAAGATCAGAAATGAAAAGGGGGATATAAACACAGACACAGAAGAAATTCAGAGAATCATTAGATCTTACTACAAAAGCCTGTATGCCACAAAATTGGAAAATGTAAAAGAAATGGACTTTTTTTTAGATAAGTACCATATACCAAAGTTGAACCAAGACCAGGTGAACAATCTAAATAGTCAGTCGTGAAGAATTAGAAGCTGTTATCAAAAATCTCTCTACCAAAAAAAAAAAAAAACCAGGACCAGATGGTTTCAATGCAGAATTCTACCAGAACTTCCAGGAAGAGCTAATACTCATTCTCCTTAATGTATTTCACAATATAGACACAGAAGAGACATTGCCAAACTCTTTTTATGAATCTACAGTTAACCTGATACCAAAACCAAACAAAGACACAAACAAGAAAGAGAATTACAGGCCAATCTCACTCATGAACATCGAGGCAAAAATTCTCAATAAAATACTGGCAAACCAATTCCAAGAACACATTAGAAAAATTATCCATTATGATCAAGGAGGCTTCATCCCAGAGATGCAGGGCTGGTTCAACATACGCAAATCAATCAATGTAATCCATCATACAAATTAACTGAAAGAAAAAAAAACATATGATCATTTTTTTGGATGCTGAAAAAGCGTTTGACAACATTCAACACCCCTTTATGATAAATGTGTGGGAGAGATTGAGGATACAAGGATCATACCTAAATATAATAAAAGCAATATACAGCAAGCTGACAGCTAACATCAAATTGAATGGAGAGATATTCAAAGCCATTCCATTAAAATCAGGAATATGACAAGGCTGTCCACTCTCTCCAAACCTCTTCAATATATTGCTTGAATTTCTAGCAATAGCAATAAGACAAAATAAGGGGATCAAGGGATTCGAATTGGAAAGGATGAAGTTAAACTTTCGTTATTTGTTGATGATATGATAGTGTGCATAAGCTACCACAAAAACTCTACCAAGGAACTCCTACAGCTGATAGACACCTTTAGTAATGTGGCAGGATACAAGACCAACTCCAAAATAGCGTTTGCCCTCCTATACAAAAAGAATAAAGAAACAGAAAGGTAAATCAGAGAAACATCACCTTTCATGATAGCCACAAATAGTATAAAATATCTTGGGGTAACTCTAATCAAAGAAGTGAAAGATTTATCTGACAAGAACTTTAAGTCTTTGAAGAAAGAAATTGAGGAGGATACCAGAAAATGGAAAGACCTCCCCTGCTCTTGGATTGGTAGAGTAAACATAGTAAAAATGGCAGTTCTACCAAGAGAAATCTATAGATTCAATGTAATCCCCATCAAATTTCTTCACAAACTTTGAGAGAACAATAATCAAGTTTATATGGAAAAACAGAAAAACCCATGATAGCCAAAATAATCTTATACAATAAAGGAACTTCTGGAGGCATTACCATCCCTGACTTCAAACTCTATTACAGAGCGACAGTATTGAAAACAGCTTGGTATTGGCATAAGAACAGAGAAGTCGACCTATGGAATCGAATAGAAGACCCGGATATTAACCCACAAACCTATGAACACCTAATTTTCGACAAGGGATCTAAAGGTATACAATGAAAGAAGGAAAGCATCTTTAACAAATGGTGCTGGCATAACTGGATGTCAACCTGTAGAAGAATGAAAGTAGATCCATATCTATCACCATGCACAAAACTCAAGTCCAAATGGATTAAAGGCCTCAACATTAATCTGACCACTTTGAACCTCATGGAAGAAAAAGTGGGAAGTAGTCTACAAGATATAGGCACAGGAGGCCACTTCCTAATTAAAGCCCCAGTAGCACAGACAATAAGAGAAACAATGAATAAATGGGACCTCCTGAAACTGAGAAGCTTCTGTAAAGCAAAGGAAACTGTCAGTAAGACAAAAAGGCTACGTTCCGACTGGGAGAAGATCTTCACCAACCCCTCATCAGACAAAGGTCTGATCTCCAAAATATACAAAGAACTCAAGAAACTAGACACTAAAACTCTAATTAACCCAATTAAAAAATGGGGTACTGAACTGAACAGAGAATTCACAACAGATGAACTTCGAATGGCCAAAAGACACCTAAGGTCTTGTTCAACCTCCTTAGTGATCAGGGAAATGCAGATCAAAACAACTTTGAGATTCCATCTTACACCGGTCAGAATAGCTAAACTCAAAAACACCAATGATAGCCTATGCTGGAGAGGATGTGGAGTGAGGGGAACACTCATCCATTGTTGGTGGGAATGCAAACTTGTGCAGCCACTGTGGATATCAGTGTGACGGTTTCTCAGGAAACTGGGAGTCAACCTCCCTCAGGACCCAGCAATTCCTCTCTTGGGAATATACCCAAGAGATGCCCTATCATACTACAAAAGCATTTGTTCAACTATGTTCATAGCAGCACTATTTGTAATAGCTAGAACCTGGAAACGACCTAGGTGCCCCTCAAGAGAAGAATGGTTAAAAAAGGTGTGGAACATATACACATTAGAGTTTTACTCAGCAGTAAAAAACAACGACATCTTGAATTTTGCATGCAAATGGATGGAAATAGGAAACACTTTACTGAGTGAGGTAACCCAGACCCAAAAAGAGGAATATGGCATGTACTCACTCATATTTGGATTCTAGCCATAGTTAAAGGTCTTTGAGCCTATAATTCGTGATCCTAGAGAAGCTAAATAAGAAGGTGAACCTGAAGAAAATCATATAGTTATCCTCCTGGAGATTGGAAGTAGACAAGATTGCCAGGCAAACTTGGTGCATGGGGGGTGGGAGTGGAAGTAAGGGGAGATGGTTAGAGAGAAGGGAGAGGGGGAGGATGGGGGATGGCTCGGGAGAATGGGATGGGGAAGGGAGGAAGGATGGATATGGGAGCAGGGAAGTATATATCTCAACTAAGGGATCCATTTTGGGGTTTACAAGAGACTTGATTCTGTTGGGGTTCCCAGGCACAAGGAGAGGTCCCCAGATTGTTCCCTGGGCAGCAGAGGAGAGCGTGCCTGAACTGGCCTTTGCCCATAACCATACTGATGAATATTTTATATTTCACCATTCAACCTTCATCTGGTGATGGATGGAGATAGAGACAGAGACACATATTGGAACACTGAACTTAACTCCCTAGGTCCAAATGAGAAGCAGAAGGAGGGAGAATGTGAGTAAGGAAGGCAGGACCAGAGGGAACCTTCATCCTACGATGGATGGAGATAGAGACAGAGACCCACATTCGAGCACTGTACTGAGCCCCCAAGGTTCAAATGAGGAGCAGAAGGAGGGAGAACGTGAGCAAGGAAGTCAGGACTGCCAGGGGTGCGTTCACCCACTGATACAAGGGGACTGATCGAATGAGAGCTCACCAAGGCCAGCTGGACTGGGACTGAATGAACATGTGATCAACCGGATTCTCTGAATGTGGCTGGCATGGGAGCTGACTGAGAAGCCATTGACAATGGCACTGGGTGTTTTTTTGTCTGCATGTACTGGCTTATTGGAATCCTAATCTGTTTGGATGTTCACCTTCCTAGACTTGGAGGGAGGGGGAAGGAACCTGAATTTTCCACAGGGCAGGAAACCCTGACTGCTGTTAGGACTGGAGAGGGAGGAGAAGAGGGAGTTGGGGGAATGGAAGGGTATTGGGAGGAGGGGAGGAAGTGGAAATATTTATAAATAAATAAATAAGTAAATTTTTAAAAAAGAAAATTTAATATGATCTATAAGTATAAACATTAAAAATATATGTTTATATATGAATTTATATTTATGAATATATAGTGCTGGTTTTGGAGTTGGACAACGGTTCTGTCTTTCTTTGAATCCAAGCATGTTGTTAAAAGAATAACCCAGAGTTTCTATCTCATGTCAAGACCCATTTGATATGAGACAGAAAGAAAAAAAATTAGAAAAAAATTTACTTTTGTTCATATCTATTTCATCTTTATCATAACTTTCATTGAATATATGTGTCTGTATATATCTATATAAATAATGCTTAAATTTTCTGCAATAAGCAATGAATTTACCTGCAGTAATATTTGAAGTTTCCAGGAAGAATATGGGGTCCCACAACAAGAACTCCACCTGATGGATACGACGTCATGATATTGATAGTGCTACTACAAGACCTGTGTTGGGTACCAGGTGGTCCAGATGGTTCCAACTTGGTTAACTGAAATGGTACACATTTTTTTACTATGTTCTGCCCAGACCTCCACCAACTACTCAGAGACTGTTTGCAATTATACCAGACATGAATTTTGGTACTTAACCATCATTTTACTTTCACAAGTTCCCATAGAAAGAATGTCACCACCATGACAGCTGGAAGTAATTCTAGAAGACGACGTCCTCTCTCCCAACAAAGTTTGTCCTCAGGGTTAGGAACATCATTTAGGGGTTGATTATAATTGGTATACAATTGGGGTTTGGGGAAATTTTATAGACTCGGGTATCTTTTTGAAAAAAAAAAGGAAAAATTGGATGGATAATGTAGTAGGAGGAGTGGACCTGCTTTTGGTCCCAGCCACCCTGCCAGCTTACACGTGAAATAACCACAAAGAAATTATATTAATTAAAATACTGCCTGGCCCATCATCTCTAGTCTCTTATTGGCTAACTCTCACATCTTGATTTAACCCATTTCTAATAATCTGCATCGCCACTTGACTGTGGCTTACTGGCTTGAATTTAACCAGTGTCCATCTCTGGCAGGAGTACCACAATGTCTCTCTGTCTCTGCTTTCTTTCTCCCAGAATTCAGTTCTGTCTTCCCACCTATCTCAGCTCTGCCCTAACAAAAGGCCAAGACAGCTTTCTTTATTCAGCCAATGAAAGCAACACAAATACAAAAGGAACTACTACACCATTTCCCATTTTCTGTTTAAACAAAAAAGATAAGCCTTAACATAGTAACAGGTATCAAGCAAGAATTACAGTTAAAACTATAACTATAAATTCTTCAACTCCATCAAAGACTCCAGAAAGATATAAAATTATTGAAGTAAACAGGAGGTGCATTGTAAGCAACTTCCAAAACTCTAGAAATGACAAGACATCTCGCTGCATGGACAGTCACTCAAAGTTCAGCTTAAAGGCTTCTAGCATCCAGTAGACATTTCCATGAAGCAGGAAATTCCAAAGACAATTCAGTCACTTTTTTGTGTCCTGCAGAATGTCTCACAGACTCTTTCATGAAACAGGAACGTGGAAGGACCATCTCACTTTTAGGAAAGTTTAGCAGTCCTCTCTCTGTGGGTTCTTTATGTCCAGTTTATGTAACAGTCCAGGCAAGAGCAGTTTCTTGCCCAAATGGCTATCAAACTGCATAAGGAGCCTCTTTGATGCCCATCTTCATCTTGAAGTAGCTGATACTGCCAGAAACAGATGTGTCTCATTGTCATGAAAAGCCCTAAGTTATTAAAACATTTTAAATGCCATATTCTGTAGTCTTTGAAAGATATGAAGAATGCCTATCTAGCTGAAATATGTCTCTATATATCTAGAAAATCTAATTAACATGACTACAAACTTGATTATTATCGATGATTATTCATAAACAACTTATATTTCATAATTATACGTTACATTTTTAAATGAACTACATAATCACAATACCTTAATCAAGAGCAGAAATATGCATATAACAAGTTTGATCTTAAATTTGTATCACTAAAGCAAAATCCATATCAATGCAAATTATCCATATCTATATCATATCCCCCTTTAAATGTAAAATAACATTTATAAGCAGTATTTGGGAATATAAGTGAAGATATTTCTCTCCAAACTGCTTCGTGCTGTATGAGAGCACTGCTAATCGGCTCTTTTATGGTGTATCCTGTGTGCTATGTTCATTACAGTTGGCAGATGAGCAAAGTAAGTTTTTGAGGGTATTTACAGCAACTGTTCAGGAGGGCATGGTCTATCATACCATATTGAGATAGAAGCAATCCAAAGGGTCTCTTTTGTGAAAACAAACGAATAACCTCTTTTCTAAAGCAACATATATTTAGAACCAAATTCTGAAGTCATAATACCTTTATAATTAATATACATGGTAGATTAGCTTAGCAGTACAGATAATTAAAAGTCTTTCTGTACATAGCTCCTTCACAGTCAAAAAATTTAAAGAAAACACAATAATATACATAATCCAGACTTTCTGTGAATTTTCCATTTTTATATGGCTTATTTTTTATCTATAATTGACTCTGTATACTCTATGTTTCCTCTCACAAGCCTACATACATTTATACAACACTTTGACCCATTTAGAGGTTTTTTTATGTCTGAATTTGTCCTATTGTAAATCTGTAATTTTTTATGGCCCAGAAGCACTTCTTAAAATGCTAAGCAATTTTTAAAAACTTAAGTTTTGCCATGTAGGGGTAAATGGTACCAACTGTTTCCTGCCCAGTCTAAACCTTAACTGCACTGTTATTATGAAAAATATGATAGCTCCTGCCTGAGATCAGCACAGTTCAGCATGGCAGAGCCATGCCGCTCATGCCTCAGGGCCATTTGGTGCCCCTGAGCCACACACAGTTCCAGGAACACAGCAGTCCACATTGTCATCAAGCAAACCTTAGCACTTTACTCACAAACCCCATTCAAATGCTCTGTCTCCCACAAGAGACAGAGGTCGCACTGGTGGCACAGCCCAGAAACTGTTATTTCAAAACCACCACATTCTAGTAGACCTGATCCCACTGCCTACCTAAGCAGGGAACACCAAGCCTCAGGCATGGTCTCAGGTACTTTGTTCCCAACCCCAAGTGGACACAGATGTTTGTTTCATAGCCAGAGATTGTACCAGTGGCAGGGCCCAGGAAGCCTTGTTTTAAAATGGCATGACATTTTTCCTGCTGCTATTGCTGAGTCAGGAAAATTTCTGTGGGGCACTTTGCCAGCAAACAGCAAAAAGCTGTGTTAAACTCTTTATTTGTGTCTTGAATTCCTTTTGAAGTCCTCTCAGGTTTTACATGGAGTTAGTTGACCACATTGAGGAGCCAAAATATAGTACGAGGCAGAGCGGGCCACATCCTGCCACCCAGCTAGCTTAATCCCTGAAATAACCACACAAAAACTGTATTCATTTAAACACTGTCTAGCCCATTATCTCTAGCCTCTTCTTGGCCAACTCTCACATCCTGATCTAACCCATTTCCATTAATGTGTGTTCACCTCAAGGTTGTGGCTTAACAAGAAAGATTCTAACCAGTGTCAGTCTCAGGCAAGAGCTTTATGGCATTGCCACACTGTCCTTCTTCCCAGCATCCTGTTCTCCTTTCCACATCTATCTAAGTTTTGCCCTATAAAAGGCCAAGGCAGTTCTTTATTAATCAATGAAATCAACACAAATACAGAAGGACCCCCTACACTAGATAATAGATTGGTATGAGCTTACTTACACTAATAATAATAGTGAATAATAGAGTGAATACTTGTGAGTTATTATTTATAGGCAATTACATTGGTATAGATTCTTGTATATTGATACAAAGTTAAATTATACTAAATATTGTATGCATGCATGCTTCTACCTCTGCTTAAAACATTTTTATATATTGATATAAATTTATTATATTGCATTGTACATTTCTACCTATGATCAAGATACTTATACATTGTTAACATTTGGAGGTCATTGTCTTCATTTATTGCACAGTTGTTTATTGTCTTAGTCCTTAAGTTATATAGGTATTAAAAATTATAGATCAATAGTCATATATGGTCATTATACTTACAGTTAGAGTAATCAGATTCTTTAGATACATAGAGATTATATTCTGCATAGATAGATAATCTTCAACCACTTCAAAGAGCTGTAGAAAATTGTATTTAAATAATTTAAAGTTCTGTTGAAGTGAGACACAATTGTACCCGACAGCACCGATCTATTCCCAAAAGAATGTTGAGCACCAAAGACACTCCACTTGGAGCTTGTTATCTTCTTGGCAAAAACTGGCCTTTGGGCAAAGAAATGCCTATGCCTCAACCACTGATAAGATACATAGTATCCCGAAATGGATATGCATGGCTATCAAATCTTGCCAAGACAGGGTAAAATGGTTTTGAAAAATTTCTTGCCTTTGAAAATAGTCTGTCAGTTATTCTAGGCCTTAGCCAAAGTTGGTTGCTTCAATGTTGCAAATGAGACTTTGGGTGATTGTCCAGGTTGCCAGTTGTCTCTGTCATTTGTTGCACATTTTGGAAGTTGCTTGATTGCATTCCTGCCTACCCAAGTAATATTATTTCCTTTCTCGTATCTTTGATGTGGATGAAGACTAGATAATTGTAGTTACTTTCCTCTCATGACTTGGCCAAGTTATTTATTATATAAGACTTAAGCTAGTTAGGATAGGATATTTGTTCTTATTGTATATAATTTTGTATTAGGTTTAGAATTCCCTTATTTAAACAAAAGAGGGAGTTGTAGCTTGTGGTTACCCACCTCCTGGGGCATGGCTTTCTATTCTATATATGTGGATACAGAACCTACATCTGCCCCCTTTTCTATCTTCCTCCTTTTTGCCAGCTGCTCGTTTGGATTGTTGGATTGCAGGACTCGATCTCTGTCCAGCATTCAAGCAGAGAATTCTGATTTGTGAGTTTACCCCTAAATAAATAATTATCTATTTCTCATTTCTGAGTTAGTGTGGGATTTCTTTAAAGCATCCATTCATCACCTGGTTCGATCATCAGTCAGGGGTAATTGATAGGTCTGCCTCTATATTTTACTTGGACTTTTTCCTTTGTAGTTCTTAATGTCATTTCTTTATTCTCTACGTTTAGTGAATAGTTAGGGGGACTTTTTTGTTCTAAACTATTTGGTGTTCCATAACTTCTTATACCTTCACATGCATACCTTTCTTTAGATTGAGACGTTTTCTTCTATGATTTTATTGGATATATATTCTGTGCTTATGAGTTGGACTTCTATTCCTATTATTCTTAGGTTTGGTCTTTCCATATTGTCCCATATTTCCTGGATATTTTGTGCTAAACATTTGTTAGATTTAATGTTTTCTTTAACCAATGATTCTCTTTGCTCTATCGGATCTTCAGCACTTGAGAGTCTTTCTTCCATCTCTTGTATTCTGCTGTTTATGCTTGGATTTGTGGTTCCTGATCATTTTCTCATATTTTCCATTTCCAGAATTCCCTCAGTTTGTATTTTCTTTATTGCCTCTATTTTGGTTTTCAAGTCTTAAATCATTTCTTCCACCTCTTTGTTTGCTTTTTTATTGTTTTTTGTTTAAGGGCTGTGTTGATTTATTTCATTGTTTTGTTTGTCTTTTCTTCCATTTCTTTGAGGGAATTTTTCATTTTCTCTTTAAGGACCTCAAACATTGTCTTGAAGTTATTTTTTAGGTCATTTTCTTCTGCTTCATATATATGTTAGTGTGTCCAAGTATTGCTATTGTAGAGCTACTAGTTTTGTTGGTGTTGTGTTGCTCTTTTTGGTGTTGCATGTATTCTCATCTTGTCTACCCATTTTTTTCTCTGATTGGTGTTGTTGGGGCTGTGTTTCTGGTGATCAATTTTCCAGGTGCCGGGGGACCAAGCTTAGATGATTGCTCCTCCTCATGGTGTAGTCAGGGCCATGGTTCCAGTCACCCCAGAGGTCACTCGGTGTTCCTGGAGGTTGCTTCGGCACTCTCCGGAGTTGCTCTACAATCTAAAGTTCATTTGAATATTCTCAAATGGAGGCTACTTCCTTGCAGTACTCCTGCTGAGGTCCCTGACTCAGACCTGCTCTGGTGGAGGTCATTGTCTTAGCCCTCTTTTTGCAGAAGTTCTGGCTCAGGCCTGCTCTGTCAATCTTTGCCCCCTTTTCCCTGCTTCTGTGATGGTTGCTGCCTCAGGCCTTATCCAGAGCAAGTTGCTTGCTCAGACCCATGGCAGAGGTCATTGACTCAGGCCTGTTCATGCAATGTCTCTTTCTCGCCTCGCAAAGGTCCCTGACTTGGGTTCTGTCCACAGAGGTGGCTTTGACCTGCCTTCTCAGGACTTGCTCCCTTGTACCTGTTCCTGTGGAAGTTGCTACCTAGGAATACTCCGGCAGAGGTCACTGATTCAGTACTTCTCTGGCGGAGGTGGCTGGCTCAGGCCTGTTCACGGGGATGTTCCTGGCTTGTGCCTGTGCCCACAGAGGTCTCTGGCTTCGGCACAGTTCCACAGAGGTCTCTGGCTCAGGCCTACACCCTTGGCAGTTGCTCTCTCATACCTGCTCCTGTGGAGATCCCTTGCAAGGACCAGCTCCAGCAGAGATCACTGGTTCGGGCATGTTCCCTCAGAGGTCCCTGACTTGTGCCTGGTCTTACAGAGGTCTTTGGATCTCTTAATATATAGTTTATATGTTTGAATATTTATATATGTATGCCTAAATTAAAGTGCCTAGAAACTAGTAAGGAGTCATGATGTTGTTGGTGGTTTCAAGAGAAAAAGAATAGAATATACATAGTCTGAAGAGGAAAAGGAAAATGATGGAAGAAGAAGGATTAAATAGAATGAGAGCTATGAGATCAGGGTAAAAAAGCAAGTATTGGTAGGAAAAATTATGAAAATGCTAAATGAATACCACTATTATAAAAGTACTATTAATGTCTCCTAAGATAAATAGATATACATAAATAAAAAGTAATTGCATATATTAAATACAATTACTCTGTAACAAGGAGACAATTTCTTTTCCAGATACCATAGGCTAACAAA
Organism: Myodes glareolus; assembly: GCF_982192425.1. Taxonomy (NCBI): domain Eukaryota; kingdom Metazoa; phylum Chordata; class Mammalia; order Rodentia; family Cricetidae; genus Myodes; species Myodes glareolus. The sequence goes on from NC_142032.1 coordinate 49,069,242, forward strand.
TAAAAAACCCGACAATAGATGTAGATTACTTTTTTGTTCCAGTGGCTGGTCACTTGGGTCCCACATGTACCCTAAACATAAACAGTTTATTTCAATTATTCTTGATTACCTTTCATAACTTTGTACTAAGATCCTACTACTGTAGATATTACATACTTAAAGCATATGACATAGAGAAATCAAACTGGTATCGACCTAGAAGCTTCATTTCTGTTCACTAGTTTGTCATGGTACTGAAAGGTGCTATTTATGCTACTGAAGAAAAGTATTCAACAATCTTGCCAAGGTGTGATCCCTAGCTTCAGTAATAACTGGACTGAACAGACAGGTTCATTAAGGCCATAATGACAGGATTGTTATTAAAATCACCAAGCACCTTCTTTGGATGACTATAAATTCCACTGCACAAGGCGTAATTTGTACCTGGAACCATTGACTGGGCCAAGGATACAGGTCCAGCATAAAAGGATAAGCCCTAGGGGGAAAACTGAATTATAATATTGTGTTTAATAGACATGGTATTAATCTTCCCAATAAGATCTTATTTTTTGTAATGAATCAAGCATTAATTTTACTTCAAAATTGAATAAAATAATATTTATAACCGTTATATTATTTTCACAACTCTATTTTTGAGCTATACTTTTATAACATATTATAATCAATATTACTATTATTAGTACAAAATTTAGAAAACATTTTAATGTGGTAATTTTTAAAATTTATTTTTTTAACAAAGAAAACAAACAATCTTATTTCATTTTAATACCAATCCCAGTTCCCACTCCCTCCCCTCCTCCCATTTCTTCCTATCTTCCCCTACACCACCACCCATCCAGTCCTCAGAGAGGGTAAGGCTCATTGCTTTGAGGAAGGATCAAGGCCCTCCCTACAATATATACGCTGAGCAAGATATCCATCCAACGAGAATGGGTTGTTAAAAGCCAGTACAAGCAGTAGCATTAAATCCTGGTGCCACTGCAAGTGGCCCTAGAGTCCACCCCAGCCATACAACTGTCACCCAAATTCAGAGAGTTTAGTTTAGTCCTATGCAGGTTCATTCCTGGTCAAGCTGGAGGTGAGTACTGACCTTCAATATCTATATATCTATTATCTCTCTCTCTCTCTCTCTCTCTCTCTATATATATATATATATATATATATATATATATATATATATGAAGAAATAAGACTTCATAATCTCAAATAATTCAAGTAAAAAAATGGGGTATGTATCTAAACAGAGAATTCTCAACAGAAGAATCTCAAATGATAGACACTTAAGAAAATGTTCAACGTCCTTAGCCATCAGAAAAATTCAAATCAAAATGACTCTGAGATACCATCTTTCACTAGTCAGAATGGCTAAGATCAAAAACATCCATGATAGCCTATGCTGGAGAAGATACAGAGAAAGGGGAACATTCCTTCATTGCTGGTGGGAATGCAAAATTGTACAACCACTCAAGATCTTACTTTTAAAACCAGAAACTGATACATATTTCAACCCTCATTAGAGCCTTTTTGGTTGTAGATGATGATTAATTCAGGGATACAACTTGATCAACATGCCAAAAATAAGAAACTGTGGAATACTTAGCTATAGGTGGAACATCTCTACCATAGGCACTACCCCCATAGCCCAATGATCATCACAGAAAGGGGGTGGAAAGACTATCAGAGCCAGAAGCAGTGAATTCTGTAGCAAAATCGTATTTACTCGATCGATATGCATATAAAATCATAGCAATGGAATTTCATACACAGATCAAGGCAACCCAAACCCCAGCATGATTGAAGGAGGTGATCATGAATTCCCACCCGTAGCTGAGTAGCTTTTGGCAATCAATATGACTGCTTCAGGAGGAAAATGAGTTTCTACTCCAAGTCACAACATTATACAGTAATTGCTCAGCAATTTTTTCACAAGTGACTTATCAGAATCAAGGGATCTAGTAAAGGCTAAACCAAAAGGCAAGAATTTTGGCATTATTGCTTAATGAAAAAGTGATTGTCCTTTGCCATAGATTTTCACTGTAACCAACTCCCTTTCTGTTACATTTCGGGATTAATTCCCTAGTTCAGAACAATTTCCTACTGCCAGGCCTCTGTTTCTATAACCAAGGTAAGCACAGTGATCTACCTTCCTGCAATTATCTTTATCAGCATGCATTTGGTCAATGTTTAGGGTCCAGGCATAGAGCATCTCATTTAAGATATTCACAGATTTCCAATGACATAGAATTACAACTGCCCAAGCTGTTGCTCTGGTTTTGCCCCCACTTAAAAGATTCCTAACTCCTTGTGCTCACTTTCACCTCAGTTTACTGACAATTTTAGTTTAGGACTCCCAAGGACAGCAGAAGGGATAATTAACTACAACACAGAAAAAGACCCACAAAACCCACGATCAGGATGCCTGATAACAGCAAAGCCCAGAACTGATAATTTAGAGGTTAGGGTCTCTCCTTCACTTAGAGCAGTAAGTCTAACTCCTGACCTAGGCCCATACAAACTACAGTGTCTGGTATATGTGCTATCTGATCAGGAGCCATCAACTTCTCCTAGGTTGCCTGTTTACCTGGTAGCATCTATGCATACTGGGAGAGAAGAAGTGGAGTGCATTTTCAGACATTCCTTGACCTATTCAGAATTTTACTGAAAATAAACTCCTTAACTCTTTACTAATCTTTTAACAATGAAGGGTAGCACACTAATATTCCTCTCTGGAATTCCCTGATGATTTAACTCCTTTCTTAACTAACTTTCTCCATTAAGGAGTATACTGGATATGTACTAGTCACGCCCATGGATCTGTGTGTGTGTAAAAACTCTTATCTGATTTTCTATGGGCACAAGAGTTCCAGGCCTGGAACCTACTAGAGCTGGGGAATTACTGGTTTTAAGGGTAGATATGACTCGGAACATTTGTAACAAGGAGGAACAGGAGGAACAATGTAGTATTAAGGAACGATGTAGAACAGTGAGAACAAGTAATGGATACAACAATGAGAAATGGTGGATTGAAGAGAGAAGAATAAAGAAACATGGACAGATAATTCCATTCGTCAGTAGATTTCTTACCCCTCAGATCTCTTCCCTCACATTTCTAGACCCCCTGTCGCTATTTGTGGCGTCTTTAATTGAACCCTGAAAGGGAATTTAAAGGCAAAAGCCTTCAAGGCTCTCTAAAAGTTTCTATCAGAAATGTGGCCACCCTTGAAACACTACTTGCATAGTTCAAGTAGACAGCCTTACATGCACACACATACCAGTGAGCAATAAGCAGACTCAGTTGCTTTAAAAGGGGCGGCTTATGAAATTCAGATAAAAAGTGGTAGGAGGATGGGGAAAAATTGGAGAGGAGGAAATCAGGGTGAGTTGGATCAAGTAATGTTCTGCATTTGTAGGATTCCCAATAAAAAATGTTTAAGATTTTTAAGTAAATGTCTTTATCGAAGAACTTGTTTTGTAAGATAAACTCCCATATAACTGAAGCATTATATAAAACCAATATGCTTATATAATTTTAATGGAATAACATTTGGAAATGGAAAAAAATAGTTATTGTTAAACAATATTCATAAAAATATAACATTTATTATAATTATCAGTTACCAAAAATATTATTGCTATCAATAGCATATTTATGTTATAAATTAATAAGCATTAAAAATATTCAAAAACTTTGAATCTCAAGTCTAAAATTTGAAATAAATTATTTCAGTCTTTCTCAGAGTTGGATTGTTTTAGGGCAACAATCTAATCTTTTGCAATTTAAAAAGTTTTTCATATAATGTTATTTTGTATAATTCCCCCAATTCTGCCAAGACCTAACTCACCAACCCACTTCCCTACTGACCCAACTTCATACTTCATATCCTCTCTCTCTCTCTCTCTCTCTCTCTCTCTCTCTCTCCTTTCAGAAAAAAAAATTAAAAATCAAAGCAAAAAACCAATAAAATAAAACATATCAAAAAATTAAACAGAAAGTCCACACACAAAAAGTAGTAATTGAGATCATTTTGTGTTGGCGAGCTACTCGTGAGCATGGAAGCTTCCATTGAGTACAGTTGATATACCCAATGAGAATCCACAGGAGAAAACGAATCTTTCTTTTGCCAGTGAGTGTCCATCACAAATAGATTCTCGGTTAGGAGGATCCTTTGTCCACTTCTTCCTTTCAGTGCTGGAGCTGACACTACATCTGATTTAAACCAGTGAAAACCCTGCACAGACTGCTAGGCTCAGTGAGTTTGTATGTGCATCAGTTCTATTGTGTTTGGAAGACAGTTTCTACCTCTAGCACTTACAGTCTTCCTGCCTCCTCTTCCACATAGATCCCTGATCCCTGAGCAGAAAGTGTTGGTGAAGCCATCTCATTTAGGACTGAGTGCTCCAAATTTTCTCACTCTCTGCATAGTGTCCATGTGTGGGTCACTGCACATGCATCACTTTTATGGTGCTAAAGAGGATCGAAGCTCAGTTTCTAATATCTGTGGTTCAAGCACTTACTGCCTGATCCATCTCCTCAATCCCTAGAAGCATAATGTCAAATCTTAACTTAAACTGATGTAGTTTTCATATAATCAGAACTTGCACAGTTATAGGTACTGGCTGAAATGTGTGTCTAATCAAGGTTTGTTTTTTAAATGTTTGCATTTTGCTTAAGCTTTATCTACATTTGGAAATCCAAACTGGCAATTGGTACTAACTTAAAACTAGAAAGAAGCAAGAAGATATTGAACAGTAAAGAGACTATAGATAAAACAGTATTGCATATTTTTAAAAGCTAGAAAGAAGGATTTTGCAAGTTCTCGCCCTAAAGAAGTGACAAATATTTCAGGAGAAAGACATGTTTAGCACGAGTTTTGACCTTACACAATGCATGAGTGTAAAGAAACATCACAAGGTACTACACCATAGTAATATGAACAATTCATGCTTTTCACATTTGTCAGTGAAAATGAATTTACTTTATAAAAAATAGTTACCAGCTTGATCCCTACAGACTAGTAATTGTTTCTTCCCTGGGAATGCAGGATGAAAAACTTCAGGTATTCTCAGAGGGAACCTCTCCAGAGATCTCCAACTTGGTCCCCAGTTGGCAATGATGCTCAGTAATGAGGTTTATGTAGTAGAAACTTGCAAGATGAAATACATTACTTGGAACAGGATTTTGAGTGTTCATAGCTCTGCTCGCTTTCCAATGTTCTCTCTACTTAATGTTTGTGATTGCTACTTAATGTTTTGAATAAAAATGTGATCTCTCAGGCTCCAGCCTCTTCCACCTTGCCTGCCCCTTGTTGCCACTCCTATTGTCATGATTGTTGGATTCCTCTGAAATCATAATCCCAAACAAACTTTTTCTTCCTTAAGTTGCTCTTGGTGACTTGTATTTTATCACATTATAGAATGGTAACTAATATACTGATTATAATCTAATCTTTCATTTACTTTATAAAAATGTAATATTTGTGTAATGTTTAGTTTCTCTATATTGGCATAAAAGTATTGAATAGAAACAAATTCAATAATTAAATGAAATTATATGTATTTTCTTTGATATTCACAAATGAAGAATTCTGAAATTTCTTATTATTTAATATTTCTGCTGGATTATGTCATTTTATATATATATATACATACATATATATACATATCAACTTATACTTGAAATTTAAAAAGTTACAATAAAAACACAAGAAAATGGAAGACTAATTGGAATATTGTAATGTATTCATATATCATTAAGCATCATCAAATGACATTTGAATCAAGCTGAAAATTAGTATGTATAACTTTATTTAAATTACTTTCTTTAAGAAAGTTCTTTGTAAAATAGCCATTCATTTTAAGTAACCCCTTTTTCCCAATCTTCTTCTTCTTTGATTTCCTTCTTACATCAGTCATACTTTTTTATTTGCTTCATATTTTCTCATCCTATAAATAATGCTTTCATCTCTTTCAAATATCAGCTTCAGTTGCTGCTTTCTCATGGATCTTCTTTGACAAATTTTATCAGGCAACTATTCTCCACATACCACCTACACTATCTAATCCTCCTGTGTCAAATTTTATGCTTCTTACTTTATTCTTGTTTTTAATTTATCTCCCAAAAAAGGAAAAAGAATATAAAAAATATAGGATGAAATGATAAGTTATTGAATCTACTTTCAAAATGAAAAGAGCAACTATCAATCTCCAATATTTTCATTGGTATAGATTATATATGATGATACAAATTTAATGTTATTTTTGTTTTAACATACCGTATACATGTTTCTACTCTTGTTTAAGGTATGTAGCGCATTTGAAATGTGTCGTTCTAGACCTTAAAGACTATTATTAAAAACTGCTTAGGATAATTACGAAAAATTAGGACTGAAGAGATAGCTCAGCAATTAAGAACACTTTCTGATCTGCCAGAAAACCTGGGTTCAATTCCCAGCACTGTACTTCGCAGCAGCTAAAAACTATCTATAACTTCAAGATCTGACACTCTCACAAAACATCCATTCAGGCAAAACAACATTTTACATAAAATAAAAACAAGTAAGTTATTTTTTAAAAAAGAAAGAAACAAAAAATACAGGCTAGTGGTTTGTCATCTTTAATAATCAAACATGCAGTAATGTTAGTATGATTTCAAGATTAAACAGAACTATTTTAGACAGACAGACAGTCTTCAAACACTTCAGGGATCTACAGAATATGACATTTAAGATGTTTTAGCAACATCAGGTTTTTCAGGACAGTGAGACATGTCTGCTCCTGGCAATATCAATTTACTTCAACATCAACAGAAAAAAAAAGATGTTGGGCATCAAAGATATAAAAACAGTATTCATAGTTTTGCTTTTTTTTCTTCAAGGACATTCATAATTTCCAAAGTCTAATGCAGCTTCTGGATGACCATGGGGTGAGTGCCTTACTCCATCACTCCCTTCACACATTAACCACACTCTGCTTTACCATGTTCCTGGAAGCAATGAATTACAAATAGCATTAACTGCAGCTCTGACCATGAGCCTAATAAATATTTCCTCCTTTTTAACAGTTTTTTCCTCAGTTATTTTGAGACAGTCACAAGACACATACAAAAAGGGGATTGTTGCCATGACTATTACTGACAATGTAACTAAGAAGCCTTAGCAACTGATTTATGGGAACAGTTTAGTAATGGTTAGAGAGGAAAGCTAGAGGTACCTGAAAATGTAGTAAAGCATAAAATGGGCAATTATACTGGGACTTCAGGTGAAAACACCAAAAAATCCAAAAAATAAATGTGGACCAGGTTTCAGGTGGAAAAGAAAAGCCTATCTGGACCTGCACTTGTAATTATGTATGCTACACTCGGACAAAGAGTGTGTCTACATTTTGTTAATCTGCTGAGACTTTGTAAAAGGCCAAGTTTAAAGGTAACAGAATAATAAATCTGGCTAAAGAAATTTCAAAGAAAGGCAGTAGTAAATCTCTAGATGGGAGTAATCAGCTACTTTTAAACCATATTTGCAATAAGAACTAGAAGCAAAAGAAAAACAGAAAAATTTTAAAAACTTTAAGTCTGACCAGAAGAGTGTGAAAAGTTAGCACCAGGAACAGTGGAGTAAAAGAAGAGATTTAGTACCACTAAATAGAATTTGGGGGCTGGGGAGTTGGCTTGGCCAGTAAAATACTTGCTGCACAAGCACAGAGACATGAATTTGGATCCCCAGAACCACTGCAAAGTATCTGCAATCCAGTAACCCCTATAGCAAGATGGAACTTGGGGACGAGAATCCTTAGAAGGCCACAGGCCAGGTACCCTGATGTGTACCATGGCAGAAAAGAGACACTGCCAGAAACAAAATGGAAAGTGAATATGGACACCCAAAGTTATCATCAGTCTTCCACACAGGCAAATACATCACACATACACACACCCACATGCACACAAGTACTTGCAGACCAGGATGAATGTTCTAGCCTGGATCAATAGAAAAGAGGACTTCAGAGTGTCTGGGTAACTTACATGCCATCATCTCATACAGGACCAAGAAAGTAAAAGTGTAAGTTCATTTTCAAAACTACTTTAACAAAACACCATGAAGCACCTTGCTTCTCAAAGCTACCCAGAGAAGTGTTTTTGCAGTGTTTATCCATGCATTCAAGACTTACAGACACTGTAGCCACAAGCCAAAGTGTGTGTGTGTGTGTGTGTGTGTGTGTGTGTGTGTCCTTCCAGTGGTGTTAAAACCTGGTGTCATTCATTTTATTTAAAGCATCTATTGGCTCCAGTATTTCTCTGTTTAGTTTTTGTCTGGATGTGCTGTCCATTTGTGAGAGTATGTAAATTAGAGTCTCGACTATCTCTATGTGACAGTCAATATGTGATTTAAGGGGTAGAAGTCTTTCTTTTACAAGCATAAGTACCCTTGTGTTTGAGGCATAAATGTTAAGAATTGGTATGTCCTTTTGGATTTTTCTTTGATGGGTGTATAGTATCCTTTCCCATCTATTCTAGCAAGTTTGGGTTTGAAGTTTATTCTGTCATATCTTAAAATTACCATACCAGGTTGATCTTAGGTTCATTTTTCAGAATATATTTTTCCATATTTTTACTTTGAAGTGATATCTAACTTTGATGTTAAGGTATGTTTCATGGATGCAACAGGATAGATGTAGTGATACTTTATTTGCAATCTAACAAATAAAGCTTGCTTGAAAATCAGAGTGTAGGCAGTGGTAGTACACACTAGCATTTTAATACTAGGACTCAGGAGACAGAGGCAGGTGAATATCTCTGAGTTAAAGAATATCCTGGGTGACATGAGTTTGAATCTGTCTAAAAGAGAAACAGAATTCACACAAAGGTGATCACAGCACTAGGGAAGTGGAGAGAGGAATGATATAGCTGGGCAGAGACATGAATATAAGGCGGAAACCAATAGGAGTTGAGATGCAGTCTGAGGATTCATAGACAGGATTGCCCCTTTGGTCGGAGCATTGGTTGAGGTGACATCTCTGCTGACTGGCTGCTCTGCTGCTCTGATCTTCCAGGTTTTGTCCCCTAATATCTGTCTCTGGGATTTTGTTATTAATACCAATTAGAACTTGTGCAACAGATGGATTATATTTTCATTTCTTTCTGTTAGTCTGTGGCTTTTTTCAGAGACAGGTTTTCTCTGTAGTTTTGGAGCCTGTCCTTGAACTAACTCTGTAGACCAGGCTGGCCACAAAGATCTGCCTGACCCTCTTTTCTTATTGCTAAGATTAAAGGTATTAGCCACCACCGTCCTGTTTAATTGTGTCTTTTTATTGGATAATTGAGATCATTGATGTTGAAAGCATTGTTTTGCCTGAAGGTAGTCATGGTGGTGGTGGTACTGTGTGTGCATGTGTGTGCCTGTGTGTGTGCACATGTGTGTGCGCACATGTCTGTGCTTTTTTATTTGCTGATCTGAGATTGCTAGTTTCTTTTGTGTTGGGGTATGATTAACCCCTTTAGTTGAAATTTACCTTACAGTACCTTTTGTAGTCTGGATTAAATATTGTTTAGATTTGCTTCTGTCCTCAAATGTTTTATTTTCTCTATTATCATTTAAAGTTTTGCTAGCTATAGTAGTCTGGGCTTGTGTCTCTGTTGTCTTAAGTGTCTGTAGGACAAATATCCAGACATTTCTGACTTTTAAAGTCTCTATTTAAATGTTGCGTGTTATTCTAATAGGTGTGCCTTAATATGGTATTTGATCTTTTCCCTTTTACTATTCTGTTTTTGTTCTGTATGATTAGTGTTCTGATTATTATGTGTTGAGGGAATTTCTTTTCTGATCAACACTATTTGGTGTCCTGTATACTTCTTATATTTTGATAATCATCTTTTTCTGTAGGCTAGGGATTTTTTTTTATGATTTTGTTGAAAATAGTTTCTGTGCCATTGGCCTGGGTTACATCTCCTTCCTCTATTCCTACTATTTATAGATTTGGTTCTTTTATAGTTTCTCAGATTTCCTAAATGTTTTGTGCCAGGAGTTTTTGAGAATTAACATGTTTTTGACCAACATGTTCATTACTTCTAACATGGTTTTATTGTCTGAGATTTTTCTCTTTAGTCTCTTATATTATGTGATGAGGTTTGCCTCTGAATTTCCTGTTCAAGTTCCTAAAACTTCCATTTTCAGATTTCTTTCAGTTTGTGTTTTCTTTATTGATTCTCTTTCTCCTTTCACATCTTGAACTATTGTTTTATTTACAAGTCATGCCCCAATGAATTTCTCACATTCCAGGGTAAGGGTGTGAGGATTAGAATTACTAAGCAAGAGAAACAGAGATATGAAAGAAAGAAAAGGCCTAAACACAGAACAGAATTGGGAGAGACATTCAGTGAATACTGAATCTGCCTTGTTTATTTTCCATAAGCTTATATACTTCACTCCAAACGGGGAGGGGGGAGGCAATAGAATTCATTAACATGATAAAAGAAATAGACTTGAAGAGTCAGTGAGCCCCATAGGGGCAAGACTGAACCAATGACCTAGGCCAGAGATGGTATGAGACAGTGATTTCCAAAAAAGCAGGACTGATCCAGCAACCTGGGCCAGAGCAGATCTCTGATAGTGAAGTCCATGGGAGTATGAACACATACAAACCAGAGTCATTTGCTAAAGAAGGACCTAGCCAGCAACCTAGGCCAGAGCAGGCCTGAGACAGTGAGCTCCACTGGAGCAACATTTAATCACCTACATATGCCAGAATGTGCCTGAGAAAGTGACCTCCATGGGAGTGGGAGCAGATCCAGGCAAGGGATACATGTGGAGGCAGGACTGAGCCAGAAACCTGGGACAGAGCAGATCTGAGACAGCAAACTCCACAGGAGCATGTACAGGGGAGCAACCTATGAGTGAGAGGGTGACAGACAGAGACTGCTGAGGGTCCAGGCATGACTCTGGAAACCTCAAAGGAGTACACATAAGCCAGAACCCCTGTGGGTCTGGGCATGAGTCTAGGACCTCCAAGGAACTATGCCTGAGCCAGGACCTTGTGGGTTTGGGTGTGAATCTGGGACCTCTGAGAGAGTAAACAGAAACAGAGATTTCTGCAGATCCAGGCATGAATCTGGGACCTCTGAAGGAGTAGGCCTGAGCTAGGACCACTTTAAGTCCTGGCATCACTCTGGGACATCAACGGGAGTAGGCAGGAACCAGAAACCACTGTAGTGAGTCTTGGACCTCTGAGGGAGTATGCCTGAGCCAGGTGTCCACAGGTCTGGGCAAAGCCGAGCCTGGGAACTTCAAAACAGTAGATCAGAGCCAGGGTCCTTTACAGAACCAAGCCCAAGCCAGGGACCTCTGCAAGAATAAATTCAGACCAGGGATATTTAGAGAAACAGGTCTTAGTGGACTACCTAGGTTAGAGCAGGCCTGAGACAACAAACTCCAAGCAAGCAGAATCAAGCCCTGGAGCACTGAGCAACCTCCAGGAAAAAAGAGTGACCAACAGGGTAGCTAGAACCGTAGTACTGACTATGCCATGAGGAACAACCCTCTGAGTCTTGGATTCACTGGTACGTAGAAGATTAACCAACAGAACCACAGACCACAACCATACCTTTTAGAGGAAAAGATGACTAGAAAAAGTAAGAACTCATGTAACACCACAAGGAGCAACACAACACCAGTAAAAACTAAAGATCCTACAACAGCAGGACTTGAACAACCAAATATAAGTGAGGCAGAGGAAAATAACATAAAAAATAACTTCAGGCGAATCTTTGAAACTTTTAAGAAGGAAATGAGAAATTCCCTCAAAGAAATGGAGGAAAAGACAAAGAAAAAATTTGAAGACGTCAGCAAATCTCTTAAAGAAAACCAACAAAAAGCAAACAAACATATGAAAGAAACTGTTTAAGATTTGAAAACTGAAATACAGACAATAAAGAAAACACATGCTGAGAGAATTAGAGAAACATAAATCATGAGAAAACAGTCAGGAATCACAAACACAAGCATAAACAACAGAATACAAGAGATGGAAGAGAGAAACTCAAGTGTTGAAAATACAATAGAGGAATTAGATTCATCAGTAAAAGAAAACATTAAATCTAACAAAAGCTTAATCAAAAATATCCAGGAAATATGGGATACCATGAAAAGGCCAAAATAAGAATAGTAGAAAGAGAAGAAGGAGAACTTCAACTCATTAGCACAGAAAATATATTTAACAAAATCATAGAAGAAAACTTTCCCAACCTAAAAAAAGCTTTGACTATGAAGATACAAGAAGCTTGCAGAATACCAAATAGACTGGATCAAGAAAAAACTGCTCTCAACACATAATAATCAAAACACTAAACATACAGAATAAAGGGAGAATAGTAAGAGTTGTGAAGAAAAAAGGTCAAGTAACATAAAAAGGCAGACATATCAGAATTACGCCGGACTTCTCATTGGAGACAGTGAAAGCCAGAAGGTTGTTGTCAAGCATTATACAGACATTAAGAGATCATGGATGCCAGCCCAGACTATTATACCCAGCAAAGCTTTCAATCACTATAGAAGGACAAAACGAAATATTCCATTAAAAAAAAAAACAGATTTATCCAACACATAGCCACAAACCCAGCCCTACACAAAATACTAGAAGGAATATGCCACGCAAGGAAGTTGGCTACATCAACGAAAACACACACAATTGATGGTCTCATAGCAGCAAATTCCCTAAAAGGGAAAAACACACAGATTAACATCACCAACAGTGAAAACTAAATTAGCAGGAGATAACAATCACTTGTCATTGATATCTCTTAATATAAATGAACTCAACTCACCTATTAAAAGGCGCAAGCTAACAGATTAGATACAAAAACAGAATTTATCCTTCTTCTGCATACAAGAAGCACACCTCAAACTCAAAGGTGAGACATCACCTCAGAGTAAAGTATTGGAAAAAATATTCCAATCAAATGGACCTAAGAAACATGTGGGTGTAGCTATCCTAATATCTAACAAAATAGTCTATAAACTAAAATCAATCAAAAAAGACAAAGAAGGACATTTCATATTAGTCAGAGGAAAATGCATCAAGAGGAAATCTCAATACTGAACATCTATGCCCCAAATACAAGGGCACCCTCATATTCAGAAGAAACACTTTTAAAGCTTACATTATACCCCATACACTAATAGTGGAACACTTCAACACTCCACTATCACCACTAGAGAGGTCAGACAAACAAAAAATAAACAGAGAAATAAGGGAACTAACAGATGTTATGACTCAAATAGACTTAACAGACACCTATAGAATAATCCATCCAAACAGAAAAGAATATACCTTCTTCTCAGCACCTCATGGAATGTTCTCAAATATTGATCACATACTCGGTAACAAAAAAAAAAACCTCACCAAATAAAAAAATAGGAATAACCTCGTATATCTTATTAGATCGCTATTGTTTAAAACTAGAATTCAATAGCAATACTAATTCCAGAAAGCCCACAGACACATGGAAATTAAACAATGCTCAACTGAATCATCAATGGGTCAAGGGAGAAATAAAGGGAAAAATTAAAGACTTCCTAAAATTCAATGAAAATGACTGCATAACATACCCAAATTTATGTGGCACAGTGAGAACAGTGCTAGAAGAAAGTTCATAGTGCTAAATGCTTACATTAAAAGGCTGGAATAGCCCACACTAGTGAATTAACAGAACATTTGAAAACATGTACTCCCCAAAGTTGAAAAACTTGAAATGAAAAACTTTCTGGATAGATATCACTTACCAAAATTAAATCAAGAACAGATAAGCAAGTTAAAAAGAAATCTATAAGGGATGAAGAAATGCAGTCATCAAAAAAGTCTCCCAACCAAAAAAACAATCCCCAGACCAGATGGTTTCAGCTCAGAATTCTACAAGATATCCAAAAATAATGATTACCGATACTCCTCAAATTTTTCCACACAATAGAAACAGAATGAATGTTGCCGAAATTTTTTGAGGCTATAATAACTTTGATACTCAAACCACACAAAGACATTACTAAGAAAGAGAATTACAGACCAATCTCACTCATGAACATTAATATAAAAATACTTAATAAAATACTGGCAAATCAAATCCAAGAACACATCAGAACCATCATCCACCATGATCATGTCGGCTTCCTCCCAGACATATAGGGATAGTTCAACATACAAAAATCTGTCGATGTAATCCACCATATAAACAAGCTGAAAAATAAAAACCACATGATCATCTCATTAGATGCTGCGACACAATACAACAACCCTTCATGATAAAGATCTAGGAGAGAGCAGGGATACAAGGAACATACCTAAACTTAGTAAAGGAAATATACAGTGGGTCAACAGGCAACATCAAACTAAATGGAGAGAAACTCCCAGAAAGCCCACTGAAGTCAGGAGTAAAACAAGGTTGTCTACTCTCTCCACATCTATTCAATATAGTTCTTAAGGTACTAGTCCTAGATGGAGCAATAGGACACCAAAAGAAGGTCAAAGGGATACAAATTGGAAAAAAATAATTCAAACTCTATTTACTGATGATATGATATTTTACATGAACAACCCCAAAAATTGTACCAAAGAACTTCTACAACTCAAAAACTCAGTAATGTAGCAGGATACAAGATTAACTCAAAAAATCAGTAGCCCTCCTGCACACAGATGATGACTGGGCTGAGAAAGAAATCAGAGAAACAACAACCTTCACAATAGTCACAAATAGCATAAAATATCTCACAGTAACTCTAACCTAAAAAGTGGAAGATTTGTATGCCAAGAATGTTAAATCTCTGAAAATGAAATTGAATAATACACTAGAAAGTGGAAAGATCTCCCATGCTTTTCAGTAGGTAAAACTAACATAGTAATAATGGCAATCTTACAAAAAACAATCTACAGATTCAATGCAATGCCCATAAAAATCTCAGCATTGATGACAACTTATTCTGGAGAGGTGTGGCATAAAGGGAACACTTCAACATTGCTGGTGGGAATGCAATTGGTAAAGCCCCTTTGGATGTCAGTGTGGCAATTTCTGAGAATATTAGGAAACAACCTTCCTCAAGATCCAGCAATACCACTTTGGGGTATTTATCAAAAAGATGCTCAATCATGCCACAAGAACATGTGCTCAACTATGTTCATAGAAGCATTGTTTGTTATAGCCAGAACCTGGAAACAACCTGAATGCCCCATGACTGAAAAATGGATAAGAAAAATGTGGTACATTTACACAATGGAGTATTACATAGCAGAAAAAATAACGACATCATGAATTTTTCAGGAAAATGGATGAAGCTAGAAAACATTATTTTGAGTGAGGTAACCCAGACACAGAAAGACAATTATCACATGTACTCATTCATAAGTGATTTTTAAACAGAAAGCAAAGAAAACCAGCTCACAGATCACAATCCCAGAGATCCTAGACAACACTGAGGATACTAAGAGAGACAGATATAGATATAGTCTACATGGAAAGTAGAAAAAAATCTCCTGAGTAAATTCAGAGAACAGGGACTTTGGGAGAGGGCTGAAGAGGAGGGAAAGGCAGGAAGGGGAGCAGAGAAAAAATTTAGAGCTCAATAAAAACAATTAAAATTAAGAAAAATTAAAGTAATAGACTGCAATTTTCCGACCTTTGGTGCAGGTGAAGTTTATCCACATCTATGCCCAAAATACTAGTTAGCCATAGTGTGTTGAGGCTTTCTTGTTTATAGCCATACCTGTTATCAACAACTTTGAAAGAGTAAAAATAAGCTCAAATCTATCTCTAATTTTCAAGGTAACATTTACTTACTTCTCCATATTACTGTCCAGTAAATAAAGTCTTGATCAATGCAGTACTAGTATTAGCATAGTGGGATTGAAGAGATCCTTTTACTCCTTAGATAATATGACCCAGTGTCTTGGTTCACTGTGATTGACATGGGGACAGAGGCTATGCAACTATGCATAAAAACAAGTTTTACTATGATGATCCCAGTACTAATTTTAAGAGTGAGATTTTGCTTCAATTATTTTTCTTTCCTGAGCCAACAGTATCTTCAATGTTGTTGTTTTTAAAAAGAGGTGTAGTGTTTGTTCACCTACTTATTTCTTTGGCATTCCTGCAATTCTTTTGTCTGACATCTGTTCATATTGACATGTTTAGAGGGAGATGATCCTCACATGATCATACTCAACCACCATAGCTAAACTTGCCATATAACCTAGCTCATAGGTACTTTGAGAAGTACCAAAGTGAAACCCATAATATCTGAGAAAAAATGTTAGCCTAACAGTCATGGCAATGATAAAAAGAGCATTTTCGAAGGAATACAGCTATTTTTCTGACAGCTCCCTAGAAGAGCCCTTTTTATAATTTATGGTTTTTTCCCATTAAATACAGTTAGTTGAGTGAGGAAAAACTCTGTATTTAGATACATTTTCAAAGAACAGCAACTATTAGCATTGCAATTTTCTAAGATATAAATATCAGTTGGGACAACTAACACCTACCCAAATTCTTTTATTTTTATCAGGAGAATTGTTCTTCAATCAGAAAAATTGAAGGATACCAGTAGTCTATGTTGTCCCCCACCACATACCCCAGAGGGCGAGGTGGAAATTGTGGGCACATGGTAGAGTGTGCTTGGGATTTTATAAGACAGAAAAGGAAACTTTTGAGATAGAAGATTATATCTGTAGAATTGCAGTCTCAGAGTGGTAGATAGCAATGGGGGTGGTGTGTTGGTACTCTTATCAGAAATGTCCAGAATCCTGCCATCTCACAGGTGTTATCTGTCAAGTTAATCTTCCTGTCAGAAGTTTCTCAGCCCACCTAGGGCATTTAGGTCATTAGTCCTGCATTCCAGAGTATGAGGATAGATATTTTAGCAAATATATTGTTAGAGTTGACAGAAAGAAAGCAAACATATGTAGAACATAGGAGTACCATTTTATCTCAGCTAGAGGAAAATGGTCCTGGAGAGAACATGAAGAAATAGTAGGAAATAAGATCCATTGGAGCCTATGATAATAACTCCTCCCTGGTAGCAGCTTTTCTATCACTTGACAATTTATCGTTTGAGTCTCTTTTGGGACATAAGGACCACAAAATACTAGCTCCTCTTGTTTGTATACCACTGTTGGAAGCAAATGAACTTATAAAAACTGTATCAAAATTGAAAAATTAAAATTACAAAATAAAAACTTTGGGAAGTCTGATGTTTTCTCCTTAGTGCACTACGAAAATGATGCAGTGATCCCCAGAGGACTCAATTGAATCCTAAACTTTTATGGACACTACCATTTCTACTTGTGCCATGTGGTGACATTAATGAAGGTCGTGGTAAAGTCACATGACATTTGCCTTCTTTGTGATATCATTAAAAAGGTGACAACAATGTTGGTTCCATTACAAGGATGCTACCAAAGAAGATAGCAGCAAACTACACAATTGCTTTCTGTTCAAGTTGAACTCAGTACCATGGTAAAGTAAACGACCTCCAACTGGGGCAGGAGTCCCTAGGGTATCCACCACCTCATAGATTAAATATAGATTGACACACTCCTTTTTTAAAGAAAATTTCATTAGATAGGGCAGTATGGATATAGGAAGAAATTGTACTTATGGTGTAGGCAGGTAGGGGCAAAATAGAAAAATAGTAAAACAGGTCCAAGGAGAGATCCCCAGATTGTTCTCTGGACAGAGGAGAGGGTGCCAGAACCGGCCATGGCCCATAACCATACTGATGAATATTATGCTTATCACCATAGATCCTTCATCTGGCGATAGATGGAGATAGAGACAGAGACCCACATTGGAACACTGGACTTAACTCCCTAGGTCCAAACGAGAAGCAGAAGGAAAGAGAACGTGAGCAAAGAAGGCAAGACCAGAGGGAATTTTCATCCGACGATGGATGGCGATATAGATGGAGACCCACACTGGAGCACCAGACTGAGCCACCCCAAGGTCCAAATGAGGAGCAGAAGGAGGAAGAAAATGAAAAAGTAAATCAGGACTGCGAGGGATGCGATCACCCACTGATACAAGGGGACTGATCTAATGAGAGTTCACCAAGGCCAGTTGGACTGAGACTGAGCGAGCACGTGATCCAACCAGATTCTCTGAATGTGGCCGGATTCTCTGAATGTGGCTGGCCCGGAGTCTTTCTGAAAAGCCATTGACAATGACACTGGGACTTGTTTCCTCTGCATATACTGGATTTTAGGGATCCAGTCTGTTTGGATGCTCACCTTCCTGGACCTGGAGGAAGGGGGGAGGAACTTGAACTTCCCACAGGGCAGGAAACCCTGACTGCTCTTGGGGATGAAGAGGGAGGAAGGGAGGGAGTGGGAGGGTGTTGGGAGGAGGGGCGGAAATGGAGACTTTTGTATTTTAATAAATTTTGAGGAAAAAAAATTAAAATATTTTCATTTAAAGACTACATTTTTTTAATAAACAAAAAAACAACAAAAAATGCTGTTACAGAGAGAAGGGTAACTTCAGAAACCAGAATTAGTATGGGTTTTAATAATATAAGTAGTGCATTAAATGACTCAAAAAGTATCATTCTAATGTTGTGTGTCATCCTTAGTCATCAGAGAAATACAAATCAAAACAAGTCTGAGATTCCACCTTATACCTGTAAGAATAGCCAAGTTCAAAAAGAATGATGACAACTTATGCTGGTGAGGTTGTGGGGTAAAGGGAACAGTCCTGCATTTATGGTGGGAGTGAAAGCTGGTTCATTCCCTTTGTATATCAATAGGATTATTTCTAAGAAAATTAATAAGCAAACTTCCTCAAGACCCAGCTATATCACTTTTGGGTATATATTCAAAGGATGTTCAACTGTACCACAAGGACATGTGCTCAACTACATTCATAGCAACATTGTTTGTCATAGCCAGAACCTGGAAACAACCTAAATGCCCCTTGACTGAAGAATAGATAAGGAAAATGTGGTACATTTACACAATGGAGTACTACACAGAAGAAAAAGTAATTACATCTTGAAATTTGCAGGCAAAATGGTGGAGCTAGAAAACATAATGAGTGAGGTAACCCAGACCCAGAAAGACAATTATCATATGTACTCACTCATAATTGGTCTTTAAACATAATTCAAAGACAACCTGCCTACAAATCACAATCCCAGACAAACTTTACACAATGAGGACCCAAAGAGAGCCATGCATGTATCTAATCTACATGGGAAGTATAAAAAGAAAAGATCACCTGAGTAAATTGAAAGCATGGGGACCGTGTAAGAGGGTTGAAGGAGAGGGAAGAGGAAGGGAAGAGAGCAGAGAAAAATGTATAGCTCAATAAAATCAATAAAAAAATCAAAAAGAAAAAAGAATTATCTGAGTAGAGTAAAGAAATAAAAAGAATATTCCTCAAAGAAGTCACACAGCTCTTGGTGTGTCTGTGTGTGTCTGTGATTTTATGTGTGTGTGTATGTGTGTGTGTGTGTGTGTGTGTGTGTGTGTGTGTGTGTGCAGTTTAAGTGAATTTAGCCCACATGGGGTGATGATGATCCCTCCTTAGTGGATTATCAACAAAACTCTAGGGCTGGACATGGAAAATCTCCCTTTAAGCTCTCAATTAGGGATTCCAAGAGATTCTTTCAAACACTATAAGCTATTGCTGTTTCCTAGAATGTGAAAATAAGACCTTATTGATGAAGGTACCATATACTTCAGATACAGAACTTGCACAAATATAGCTGGTGGTGACCTGGAAGCCTGCTCTCTAAGGACAAGCTTTTATAGTATCAGAAGGTACTATGTTAGCTGCCAAAAAGACCAAATTGAAATACATATGTAACTTTGTAATACTTACACAAGTATTTTGGGAGCAAGCAACATACTCTCAGTAGACTTAAGGTCTACTCAAGAGGAGGAAACTTACAACTGATACTGTAAAGTCAGTCAAAAACCTATGGTTGGAGAGATCATAGAACCACAGGAGAACTTACTACTTCTGATTGTCTAAATCAATGTAGCTTCCAACTCTGCTCCAAAATACTTATCCTGATACCCAAAGGTAACTGTATCTTACTCATTATCAAAAATACTGCTTCTTACATAAAAGAGAGGTTACTACAGAGATTCATGATTTACAGTGTATACCCAGCACTAACTGGAACATCTGTAACATCCTGGAATTTTGAGAACTATTACTTTATGAATAGAATAACAAATTACACATGGAGACAAAATCTTGTACGTTGATTCTATATACTAATGAACTCCTTGAACACTAAAAGTAAAATTATGAACATTATATTTTAATCACAAGTGAGCAGATACCTATGAAGGACAGAAGGAACCAGCAGATCCTCTGAAGGTGAAGTTACAGGAGGCTTTGAGCTACCCAATATTGGTGGCAATAATATTGCCATATTGACATAATAACAAAACTCATGTCCTCTGCAAGAACAGTGGACACTCTTTAACTGATGAGCTACCTTTACATCCCTTATTATCTCAATACTATTATATTGATGGTACTCTATTTACTTTGGGAAAAATGGGAGTATATGTATTTTACTATAAACTTTGAGCAATCATAGTTAATTGTATGGTTTATAAATGAAAATATTTGATAATGTAAAAACAAATATAAATATTTTAAAAGTTCATATCTGATGTTTTATGCATTAGAAGTGGTTCTTGTTCAAGGTATGTCTTGCCATTTATGATACATTACTAAAAATATTACAGGGTTAAAAATGGTCTAATGCTTGGAAAACCTTTTCCCAACCCTTTACTCTAAATGTCTGACATGGGAACTGACTGAGAAGCCATTGACAATGGCACTGGGTCTTGTTTCGTCTGCATGTACTGGCTTTTTGGGATCCTAGTCTGTTTGGATGCTCAAGTTCCTAGACCTGGAGGGAGGGCTGAGGACCTTGAACTTCCCACAGGGCAGGAAACCCTGACTGCTCTTAGGTCTGGAGAGGGAGGAGGAGAGGGAGTGTGGAGAATGGGAGGATACTGGGAGGAGGGGAGAAAGTGGAAATTTTTATAAATAAATAAATAAGTAAAAAAATGCTGCAGAATTAATCCAAGATAGGTATTTTGAAAATACCTTGGCTTCAAAATTGAAGTCAAAAGGTATGTTACTTTGGAGAAGATATTTGTTTTTGGTTCCACAGAAAATGAGAGGCTGTGGATTTGTTCAGAGTTAAGAAAAATCATCTTTGATCAAGGGAGACCACCTGAAAAATTTACTGTAGGAACAGATGGCCCAGATGTCTGAGTTCTTCATCCAGAACAGATTCAAGACTGCTACCTGAGATGATCAAGACTCACAGGACTTGATCAAAACTCTAAATTTTCTTTAGGTCCCCATAAGATTATCAGCGCCCCCAACCAGCTGGAAGTAGCCTGGAATACTACATCCACATTCCCAAAAAAATGGACTATGGATATTTTCCTTTCTTTTTTTTTTAAAAGAGGGGGAAGTGGTGCAGGAGAATTGTCTGTATTCTGTCAATCATGTTTTAAATAAAGGCTGATTGGCCAGGCAGGAGGTGTAGGTGGGAAAACCAGACAGGAAGTGGAAATGATGCAAGGAGAGCAGGAGACTTCTGGGAAGGAGGAAGCTGATTCCTCCCACTCCTGCCCAGATCACCAAACAGCAGGATGTGATCTGCCCCTGGGTCAAGACTGAAAAAGGTACTGAGCCACATGGCTAACATAGATCAGAAAAAAGGGTTAATCAAGATGTGAGAGTTAGCCAGTAAGAGGCTAGACCTAATGGAACAATCGGCTTTATAACTTACAAAATGGTCTAAGGCATCAAAAGAATTCCAGAAAATCACTTTGCCTAAAAGTAAAAAAGATAAATAAGTATACTGAATAAAACTGTTTCAGTGAATTAGAACACACACACATATCCACATACATGTATGTGGATATGTGTGTGTGTATGCATGTGTGTGTGGTCTCTTAATGCATAGTATATTGATCTAGAAAGTAATATTATGACCAATTAACTATCATAGCTGATAATTCAAAGCTTCAGCATATGTGTTCATTTATTCCAAAGTTTGCTTGTTTTTTTCAACCACTTAACACATATTTATTGAGAAGTTATTATGAAACTCATAAGGTTGATAGTGTCAAGAATTCCATGTAATCATTGCAGATCTAAGCTTGAGCATTTATAGTAATATTCTTATACGTTAAAATTTTTTTATTCTCTAAGATGTTCTTATAAATTATTCTTCTAAAATTAAAGTATGAATGCATTTTTGTATGAAATGACACAAAGAAAAATTAGCCATTTATCTGATATACTAGACTTATACATCTTATCAAAGATACATACCATCAAAACAAGCACTTTCTTTTAATAATTTATCACATTTACTTAATTAGAAATTTATTTCTATTCTGTTGACACTTCAATGAATTGAATCATGGCCTCTTATCTAAATTATGCTTTTGAAAAACTTACTTTATCAATATTAGAATTTTGAGAGGCTACCCTCACAGAAAAGCATCACGCTGTCTATTTGGGTATCCAGTAATGCATTCAAATTAACGTGTGAAGTAGCTTCTACAGTAACCATATTGTATTTAACTCTATAAAATCAGCATCTCCCTATGTGTCTGTATCAGGGGAGACCTGTATAAGTTTGGTCACTTCATGGACTTCTTCACGTATTTGTCTTAATTTTCATTGACATGTGACAAATATACCAGTAAGATGAGTGAATATTTCAGTGTGGAATGAGGGTTTTTGGATCTTGACCTCTAGAAACATTAGTATTTCAGTTATGTCTTTGTAGGTATATCATTTTCTGTTTTAGCAGGAATCAGTCATTGTATATACCAAAACAATCACCTCAGAACTTCAAAATGGACCACAAATGTAACTCAATAGATAAAGAAGATGAGAGAGGAATAAATCCATGGTTGGCATTCCAAATAGTGTAGAAATGAAAATTTCTTAAAGATTAGTTTCTTTCCAAAATATGAATGTGTTCACTAACTTTAATAATACATTCTTGACTTCTTTGTTTCTAAGACTGTAGACCACAGGGTTTAACATTGGAATAACTATGGTGTAGAACACAGATGCAATTTGGTCTGTGTCCATGGAATTACTGGAGCTAGGCTGTAAATACATGATGATAACTCTCCCATAGAAAATAGAGACTGCAGTAAAATGGGAGGCACAGGTAGATACATTCTTGCGATGTCCTGTGCATTCGTAGGATGGTAATAAAAATGAATATGTGAGATATCCAGATGACTATGATAGCAAAAAAGATATTGAAGCTCACTACATAAACAAGAAACAGCTCGTTAATATGTCTATCTGAACAAGAAAGAACCATAACTACAGGAATATCACAAAAAAAATGATGGACTACATTGGATTCACAGAAGGAGAGACTAAATGCATCTCCAGTGTAGATGGAAGCATTTAGGAAACCTAGGATATAGCAGCCTATGACCAGCCATTCACACACACTTGTAGTCATGGTGGTGGAATAGTGTAGAGGCTTAGACACTGCTGCATAATGATCATATGCCATTGAGGCTAGCAAGTAGTTTTCCACACTGGCAAAGGCAGTGAAACAAAACATCTGAGTAGCACAGTCATTGAAGGACATGACATTCCTCCCTACAAGAAGTCCAATCATCACTGTTGGAGTAACAGCTGAAGAAAAACAAAAATCCACCAGAGACAGGTTACCTAGAAAAAAGTACAAGGGAGTGTGAAGCTGAGAGTCCAGAACAATCAGCAGGATCATCCCCAGGTTGCCCACCACGGTGATGGTGTAGATAAACAGAAAGGTGATGAAAAGGGGAAGCTGCAGATCTGGGTCATTACTGAGTCATAACAGGAAGAAATATGACACTTCTGTCCCGTTCTCCATCCAGCTCGTTTGAGATCACTGAGTTCTCTGTGGCATAAAAACAAGAGGAAAAGAACAATAAAAGAAAATGATATGAAAAGTGTAAATTATGTATAGAAGCCACTGAGGTATGACTTGTGCCTTAAACTTTCTCAAACAAAGCCCAGATTTCAGAATCAAGTTGACTGCACTAATTATATAGTGCTATTTTTTTCTACAAATTGAGGAATCCTAATAGATAATATACACAATTTTAAACTTTATAAATTGATACCTTGACAATTTAATAATTTAATAGAAATTACTTGTTTGGCTGAATCTTTTGCCAAGTAATCTCTCTTGAACTAAAGACAGTTGATACTCCCATATAGCTCATGTAAGAAATGTTTGAACATTTTTGAAGTGTGTTTACGGACTTTTCTTCGGAATATATAAATTTACTTGATTGTCACTTTTATTTAAATTATAAGGTACAGAAGGTTGAGCAACTTATTCTAGTTACTAAACTATTACTTGGCACTGTTTTCTTTGGACTCTTGCCAACCATTAAATGATTCTGTGTCTGTTAATTCTCAGTTTGAAATGAATTTAAAACACATCCAACCACCTGAATTCATAAATATTCTTTTGTCACCATTCATGGAAGTCAGTATCTATATTTTCATAGTGAATTAATAAAGTAAATGACCAAGTAGTAATTTCATATTTTCACCATATAGTTTCCTCTCATTGCAAATAAAACAAAAACAAAAACAAAACAAAACTCCAAAGCAAAATGACTCTTCTCTTAAAAGCAAAAATGTTCTTAATGAATTTAGAATTTCTTAATTAGACTAGCTTATGATACATAAAATATTGTCACATAGCAAAAGTCAAATAAACAAGAAGATGGTGATGGCTCATCTTTATCATCTCAAGACAGATTTTCACCATCACCAATATCTTTATATGTTGAGAATTCAAAGTTACATCATAAACTTATGAATTTATTGAGGTGTTTAACTCTTATATGCACAGTAGTTTTGGAGGGATAGTTGGAGTTATGAAAATCAGTTCAACCTGAAAATATAGTTTTTCTGAGTGAATGAATCAAGTGGTTTGGCAGAGACAGGATTTTCACTACTAAAAAAAACAAATATTCGGGTATTGCTTACTATATAGGAGTCACTGTAGCCTCATTTCTCTGAAAATCATTTTCCATCCATAGAATAAAGACAGTCACCTTTATGCAAAACCCAATTTTAATTCAGTACATAAGACACATATGAAAGGAGTGTGCTGGATACCATCACGCTAGTATTAGGATGGGGCCAGGGACTTCACATTAGTTAGAGCAAGGCAAATACTAAATTTAGTGCAGGGCTTCACTTGCATGTCAGTTTTGAAGTATTGAAACTTCTTTCTCGATTTTGTCTTTTCTCCCACATTCCAGCCACTGAACATGTCTATGCTCTCTAGGGTTTCACTGCCTTTACTCAAAGAATAGCATTCTCTTTGATATTTACATTTAGAATATGCTAATTTTTCCTTAAAGTCTGTATTTCACATTAGCAAAGGCCATGACCTCTTAAAATCCATTCTTTATTTTATTAGTGTTGTAAAATAGGCTAAATCACAGATCAGTGGTTAATTTTATTTACTACAGATCTGTTTATTTCAAAGCTCCATAGTTTTAAAAACAATTATTTGAAACTGTACTTCTACAACAAAAATATTATTTCAAATATTCTTTCTGTTTTGAAAAACCCTGGTAGGACATCTATCCCAAATTGAATACTATTATTTACCCCCATCGTTATCAACAATCTTTAACAAGTTCAAATACTTGCCTGTCCTTGAAGATATCATGGTACCCAATTTTAACAAAAATGATCACAATTAGCATTTGCTACAAACATTAGTGAAGGAGTTGTTTATAAATCCCCCCCTCTGTGTGTGTGTGTGTGTGTGTGTGTGTGTGTGTGTGTGTGTGTGTGCTAGGTATTACTATATACATTAGCAAGGAAACTTAGGCTTTCAGAAGTTACACAAGAGCTATAGGATAGGATCCACATTCAAAATGTTAAACAACTTCCCAAAAGTAAGCATGAGATTAAAATAACTTTGAAATTAAATTTGAGGTTTATTAGTTCATAATTTATTATGACCCTTTACAGCTTAGCAAAGTCTCCTTCTACCTTTCTCATTTTTATCTGTTTTAACTCCCAATGAGATGAAAGGTTATATAGAGCATAAAACCATTATCAGCCTGCCTGGATTTAGTGGTTGAAGGAATCATAACTTATAAAATAAACTAATAAATTCTCCATGATATCCATTAAGGCTTTTGTGTCCTACTCTCATCTCAGTGTTTTTAAAAAAATAGTCTTGAACATCTCATTTTCATATAACTTATACAGGATGCAGGCAGTCTATAGTTGTATGAATTTCACTTCCCATTTATGTGAAAACATAATATAGAAGCGAACATTTAACCTGATAAATGAAATTATGTGAATTAGTGAGGAATCATGAGATCCTTGTTTTTTCGCTTACAACTTTTATTACTTTCATCCTTTAATAATCTCATTTTGTATATTATGCATTGTTATTATTCTCACCATATTCTAGTTTATTTTCCTTACACATTCTGCCCTCCAATAAGCTTATTTCACACTATCATGACCTGAGGGACTCATTGAGTTTTACAATGACTATGTATATGGCTTTGGTTTGGAACTATTCATTGGTATCTGGTGGACCAACCAGTGTGTACACAACTGAAGAATATGACATTCTCTCCCTCAGAATCAAACAATGCCAATAGTTCTGGGATGTAAAGAATCTTGCAATCCCCTTCTCTAGCCATACTGACTTACAGAAACCCAATTCAGTGCTATCAAGTTCAGGAAGTTGCTGCTGCACAATCGCAATTGCTATGTCATACCCTGAAGACAACAATTTGTAATCATTTCACTATTTTCTGGCACTCACTCACTTTCTGCCACCTCCTCCTCTGTAATGCTCGCTGATCCTTTGAGTGAGTGGCATGAATGCCCCTTTATAGCTGAAAACCTGTTACTTATTCTTAGCAAGTTG
Source organism: Myodes glareolus (assembly GCF_982192425.1). NCBI lineage: Eukaryota > Metazoa > Chordata > Mammalia > Rodentia > Cricetidae > Myodes > Myodes glareolus. The sequence continues at coordinate 49,096,199 of NC_142032.1, forward strand.
AGCAATCAAGTGTTTCCTTACTCACCACCATAGCAAAAAAAATCCACTTATTAAAGCAGAGAATAGCATTTTTATATGGTTAAAGCTAAGGTATACTATTTTCTACTGATATAAACATAAATATTTATAAAGCAGTTTGCCAGCATTTCCATTTAACTAAACAACAGTAGTAGGGTCCTGACCCCAACTCTCATGGTACAGGACTTCCTCAGTCATATTTTTCCTTTTTAGTGGCAGTAATACCCATGAATTTCCTCTTATATACTAGGCTTCAAATACAGAGGACTGTTATCTATTCCCATAATAGTCAATCTGCTGTTGTACTAATGATTTCAACTTTTCTGAGAGGTTGGTATTTTAATTCATAAACCTCACACTTGGGGCAAAACCATTGAAGACTTTTTTCTCTTAACAATCTGCATGGACCTTTTGAGACCTTCTGCAATTGTTAAATCTCAGTTCCTGGCTAATTTCTTTATAGCTTGCAACAAATGTGAATGTTGTTTTCAGCTATAAGGTCTTATGAACTATTTACACTGAGTAACCAAGAGGAATTACAAGCATCTGTATTGTTTTAAGGCCTCTACAGACTAATAGACCAATAATTAACAAGTCGATATTTTGCAGTCAACACTGAGATTTTTGTAACTCAATAGCATTTAGGGGCAACACAGGATATCTTCCCACTTAAGTATCTTATTTTTATCTTATATGCTTTTATTTGGTTATAAACAATTAGATTTTTACACTTACCCGAGGGTATAACAGCAAATGTTTGCAGATTGTTCTTAGGAATTGTGCTGGTTTAGTACATTAGAGCTTGCAGGCTTTCTTCCAATAACAATTAACTGACTATCTAGGTTTATGTAGTTATACCAAAGAGCTCCATAAGAGCACAGAATCGAGTATAACAAAGACTAATTTATGGGGAATAAGTTCACAGTAAGGGTGGCCATCTGCAGTCCTCTGTGTGCAATAGGAACTGGAACCGAATATGTCAGTAAAAAATGCTGCACATGCATTTCATCTGCCTTTATAGGGTTACTATGCAATGTGATGCAGAGGCATCACCCCTGGATACAATTCTTGGCTGTTGCTATGCTTTGGGAAAAGAGAGGGTAAAGCAGAAGAAAGCAGGATGAATAACATTCATTAACTAATTTAAAGAATGAGGTAGCTTCCTTTACCCTGAATTTTGACTCTATACAGGAGAACAGTCAAGGGATTAAATAACGATGAGAAATGATGTTGTTAAAATTAAGACTGTTTATTTCAAGTAGCTCTTTTTAAAATATATCCTCATATTCTAGTCATTACATAAAATTTTAGCTATGTTCATCTGACTGTCCCTATGAGTTGAGCACATTTAAATGAACACAAAGTAGACACATAACAAATCCATGTTACATTTTATTATGGAAAATTTCCAACCCCCAATTGTATGAGTTTTCACAAGACATGTATGAGTATTATTCTCCTCAATGGGTTACTTTATGTAATTTATTACATTGATGTGTTGATGTGACAGAGGGAGTGTTGAATAAATGAATGAATATGATAATATAGTCAACTATTGTTTTCAACAACTTGACACAAAGCTATCTTAGACATTTTATTTGGATTTCACTCTTCTGAAAAAGGTGTTACGTTTTTGACAGCCTACATATTATTACTGAGGTAAAACTGTCACTTCAATTTCTTGAATGCAGTGAAGGGTAGGTAAATAGGATGTGGTATAAATGTTAAGATGAAAGGAATGAATTAAGAAGTTTTGTAACTGAAAACTTTAAAATCATAGCTATAAAGATCATTTTGACTTTAAAACAATTTTTGTGAATGCACTTTTTACCTCCTTATTTCTTAAGCTGTAGACAAGAGGGTTCAACATAGGAATGACCATCGTGTAAAACACCGATGAAATTTTGTCTATGTCCATGGAGTGACTAGAGCTGGGCTGCACATACATGAATATGACTGTCCCATAGAAAATGGAGACAGCTGTGAAATGGGATGCACAAGTAGAGAGAGCTTTGCGATATCCTGTAGCAGAGTGCATCTTTAGTATATTGGTGAAAATGAACGTGTAGGATATTAAGATGAATATAAGTGCACAAAAGATATTGAGACTGGCTGCATAAATAAGAACTAGTTCATTGACACTTCTTTCAGAACAAGATACAATCATAACTGCTAGAACATCACAAAAAAAATGATGTACCACATTGGACTCACAGAAAGAAAGACTGAACACATCCACAATGGAGATGGAAGCATTCAAGATACCACAGATATAACAGCCAGTGATGAGACATGTGCACACACTTGTTGTCATGTTGGTGGCATAGTGCAGGGGCTTACACACTGCTACATAGCGATCATAGGCCATTGTAACCAAAAGGTAGTTCTCCACATTGGCAAAGGTTGAAAAAAAGAACATCTGAGAGGCACAGGCGTTGTAGGACATGATCTTGTCTCTTGTAATGAATCCAATTATGACCTTCGGAGTAATTGTTGAAGAGTAACAAAAGTCCACTAAGGACAAGTTACTGATAAAAATGTACATTGGAGTATGAAGCCGAGAGTCCAAAAGAATCAACAGAAACATCCCTAGGTTCCCAAACAGGGTGATGGTGTAGATAAGGAGGAAGGTGATAAAGAAAGGAAGCTGCAGATGTGGATTACTGGTGATTCCCAACAAGATAAACCATGTCACTTCTGTTCGGTTCTCCATTAATGATATCATTTAACCAACAAAAAGCCTTAAACAATATTTTAAAAATATATAATAAGTGTCTGGAGAGATGGCTATGCTGGTAGAAGCACTGAGTTTCTATTCCAATAAACTCAGCATATACTTGGCAGCACAGCTCACAACTATGTGAAACATCAGTACCAGGAGATTTAACACTATCTTACAGCCCCAATAAGCATGAGGCACACGTTATGCCTAGACATACATGTAAGTAAATAGCTCATACACATGGGGTTAATTTTTAAGGTTTTTCCCCAACACTTATTTATCTATGTATTTTTATGTACATAAGTTCTCTTTCTTCATACACTTGACAAGAGGGCATCGAAACCCATAAAAGATGGTTGTGAAATACCATGTGATTGCTGGGAATTGAACTCAGCAGCTAGTGCTCTTAAACTCTTAGCCAAATCTCCAGACCAAAGATTACTATTTCTTAAACTTTTAAGAATAGCATAAATAAAAGAATTGATATCTGTGGAATCTTAACTGATTTTCTGTGATAAACAAAACGTACATATATTTGTTAACTACATGTAGACAGTTTTGCAACTGTGTAAAATGTTTGTTTTAAATATATCTATGTGCCAATTCACATTTTCTTGCTTCTATAAAACTAAATTGTGTGTCTCTACCAAGAGCTAATATGAAATCAGCCTCTTCTTTGTCAACAGAATAATGACTTTGATACTGTGTTAATTACAAATAAATTTTGTGACACAAGAGATTTAAATTTTTTGAACATTTGAATAACATAATTAGCAGTTTCTGTTCTGGAGCTGGGCAAACTTTTCAGTCATTGCAGGCTAATAATATAAACTAGTTCAACCTAATTGTCATGAATAATTGTATTCTTTTGTTTAATCACAGTGAACTGAGTGGTACAGTGTGTGGTAATTTCATCTTGGTCATAGTTATAACTGTTCTCATTAATGATCAAGCAAACTAGTAAACCCTAAATGTGAAATGTTTTTTACTAAATACCAGAAGTTTGTTAATCAAGTGATGAGATTAAATTGCACTTTAATTCATTCCACTTACATTCTCATGATTTTAACACAGCACAACTAGATACACTAATAAGGATATATCCAGAAACATGAAGTTATGATTAGCTCAAAGAAGGCTTTATCTTGAGTTAACATTGTTCAATATTTAACATATTAGATTTGTTAAGCTTAAAGGTATTTCAGGATCCTATTCAACCACATAAACGGTTTGGAATAAAAACTATTATTAATTAAAAAACAGAGAACAAAAGTTCTTGAAAGATATACATAACAGATCATCCAGACTACCAAAAAAAACCTTAACTCTACTAAAAACCACATTGTCATCCTTAAAATTAGGACTGTAATGAGATTTAATAGAGTATTATTGTGAAAATAAAGTAGTATATCAGAGGCAAGAAAATACTGTCTGTTAAACATGCCTAACTACCAATCTTGTTGTCATTGCTATGTGATAATAGCATGAAGAACTTTAATTATCATTAAGTCTTAAGAATTCTCTATCCAAACGACCATTTGTACATTTGGGGCCCCAGTGCCTGTATCTTCTCATGAATCTTGGTTTGTTTATTTCTTAGGATATCAATACTGGTCGTACATTCTCATGGGCACCATTATTTTCAAAAGGTTTTACTTTTACCCATTACTTGAGACAAAATATTTTTCTTCTCTAAATTTTTAGTTTTACTTTCTCAGCATATTATCCCACAGCAATAGCAGAGACCTTGGAGACCAAACTTCCAGTTTGGGTGTCATATTATTTCATAAACGTTCTTACAGTCTAAGGACACTTAAACATTCTTGTTTTGCTTGGCATATTTGGAAGAATATCTACTCTAACTGTTATTTCCTCTAATCATTTCATTTTCTTGATAGTTTTGGTCACTTGAATTATCTACATATAGCTAAGAAATATTTTAGTTGCCAATTTTATCTCAGATGATAATCCTCAGTATTGACATATTATTTGCAAATGGAGTTTGTGCATAAATTATAATTGAAAATATTATTTCTTACTTTGTTAGTAGGACAACTTGATATCTTATTATTTACATAGTTATCTCAATTTTTTGAAGCAATATGAAAAACACTCAGGGTGTAGAAGTTAAGATTACATCCAACAGGGTGTCTGACCTCATGGCAAAAGTGTTGAAATGTGATTGAGAGAATATTCATTTATTTCTAAGCACTCATTAGTGTGAAGAAAGATTATTTTTTTCTTCCAGGTATGTTTGTGTCTTTCTTGATTTTTTTAACTCCAAGTAAATCAAACATATACTGAACAAAATAAAATTACAACAGCAAAATTACATTTTATATTCTTTCTAAGAAGAAAAACTTATTATATAAATCATTAAATCTCCAGTAGTATTTTGACATCTTTGTTTAAATTCTACAGTTTCAAACTAGTTTTATAAGAGTAACCTTTAGCCTCTGAACTGTTTTATCCCTCAAAACTATTTTTAAACAACTGTTCTCAAGAAACTCATAGTAACTATACACAGACCACTTCTTTTCTGGGAATTTTACTTCTCACTATTATGGCTAGGGAATGTAGGTAACCTGTCTCTAGTAGTGATGTATTTTATATGGGATGGTCACTCCAAAACATTAAAAATCCACTATGCAATATTTCACAAACCCTCTTAAAAGAACATGCTAGAGAGTGATCAATATTTCAATATTATCTAAAGAAAGAGAGGAGGACAGAACTTCTTCACAGACCATGTTCTGAATTCAACATGCATTTCTCTCATTCCCTTGGAAGAGTCACTTACCTCCTTACTAGGAATTCATACTACAAGAAACTAGACAAGATTGCTTCTCTCCCAGAGTTCATAGGTAGTATCTGTATATAAAAATACAGAAGTCTGTAAGGAAATCCATGACTATTTTGCCAGATAATAGTTAATCAATCTGATGGTTATCTTTGAATTTTTTCCTCCCCTGACTTGAAGGCCCATCGCTGATTTCAGGTTTGTTCAAAGACCTGCATGTGTTAACAATGACTACCATTTAGAAAATAAATAGCATCTAATGAATGAAACTATACAATATGTCCCTTGGTCTGCCACATTGGGATTTCAGAGGCCAGTGCATAGAGATGGAGTGAATTATAGACACCCACAGGCCTCTGGAGAGGTCTCCCAGAGTGAATGTGAAGATCTTCATCCTGTCTTCTTAGGGAATAGCAATTAACAGGCCTTGGAGACCAAAGTGATTTCTGTTTCTTAGAATGTATTTTTTTCTTGATAAATGGATAAATAAAAACACAAAATCTGTACATATTAATAAGATACCATTCAATATTTCTATACATGATGTATTTTTTAAAAGTTAAGCATATCATTCTTCATAAGCACCATTTATTCATAATAAAATCTTTCAAAATTATCCCTTCTAGCATTTTTTTTACATTTCTTCTGGTCTTTCCAGAAACATAATACATTATTGTTATCTATAATAAACCTTGTTTCCAGTAATACATTTCAGCTTCTAGTTCAGGTAACTGCACCTTGATAATATATATATCCTTGACCATTTTTTCTGTGTTGTCCCTTATAATACTCTACAGAATTTTGTGAAATATATTTTACTAAAGTGTCTAATTATTTCTACTAACAACTGGCCAAATTTTTATTTTTTGTTACATTGATATGTTACTTATTCTATTGCTTGTTTATTTGTGTTGTTTGATTATAGAAACCAGAATAAATTGCAAAAATCAATTTTTTCCCACATGTAGGTTCCAGGATTTGAACTCAGATCATCAGACATGCAAACAAGCTTCTTTACCCACTGAGCCATCTTACATGTGCCTGTTTATCAATCATGTATTATTGAGTTGTATAATTATATTTTTATTTGGAAATTAACCCTATTTTGGGTATAAAAATTTGTCTCTTTTGTGTTTACTATTTTATTTATCTAGCATAATTTTTCTGCCTTGAGACAATCATATTTTTCTTTGTTTCTACTTTTTTGTCCTCTAATTTTTTAAATTTTATTTAGAGACATTAAAACTAGATTTAGAAACACTGTCGTCCAAGGGAACATAACTAGTAATTTCCAGAGCTATGTTTTTTTATTAGAAAAGATAATATTGATTTTATTTCTTAAAATGACTACAACATATAGTATAAATAAAAGCAAATATAGATATTGTTTTTTTTTTTAATTTCCACCTTCTCCCCTCCCCCAACTCCTCCACCCCCTCCTTCTCCAGGCCACAGAGCAGTCATGGTTCCCTACCCTATGGGAAGTCCAATATCCTCCTCGTTCCCTCCAGGTCTAGGAAGGTGAGCATCCAAACAGGCAAGACTCCCACAAAGCCCGTCCATGCAGTAGAATCAAAGCCCAGCGCCATTGTTCTTGGCTTCTCAGTCAGCCTCCACCTTCAGGCACATTCAGAGAGTCTGGTTTGATCACATGCTCCAGTCCCAGTCCAGCTGGCCTTGGTGATCTCCCATTAGATCTGTCCCACATTCTCAGTGGGTGAACACACCCCACACGGTCCTGATTTCCTTGCTCATGTTCTCTCTCCTTCTGCTCCTCATTAGGACCTTGGGAGCTCAGTCCAGTGCTCCAATGTGGGTCTCTGTCCCTATATTCATCCATCACCAAATGAACGTTCTGTGGTAATATGCAAGATATTCATCAGTGTGGCTATAGGACAAGGCCAGTTCTAGCACCCTTTCCTCTGTTGCTCAAGGAACAAGCTGGGGACATCTCCTTGAATACCTGGGAACCACTCTAGAGTCAAGGCTCTACTCAGCGGTAAAAAACAATGACATCTTGAATTTTGCATGGAAATGGATGGAAATAGAAAACACTTTACTGAGTGAGGTAACCCAGACCCAAAAACAGGAATATGGTATGTACTCACTCATAAATGGATTCTAGTCATAAATAAAGGACATTAAGCCTATCATTCGTGGTGCTAGAGAAGCTAAATAAGAAGGTGACCCTAAAGAAAAACATATAGTTATCCTCCTGGATATTGGAAATTGAAAAAATTGCCGGGCAGGTGTTGGGAGCACGGGGGTGGGGGTGAGGAGGGGATAAAGGGAGATGGGGGAGAGAAAGGAAAAGGGGAGGATAGGAAGAGCTTGAGGGAATGGGATGGTTGGGATGAAGGAGGGGTGGATGTGGGAGCAGGAAAGTATATATCTTAATTAAAGGAGCCATTTTAGGGTTGTTTCTACTTTTTAATGTTTTCTGTGTGGTCATCTGCAAAGCAAAGCAAGAAGAAAAATCCTCCAACCATTATAATGCAATGTTTCTAAGTGTCTTACCTTAGTATCTTCATAGTAAGTGTCTTTCATTTAAGTCATCCATTTATATTGAAGATATTCTTGTATCTGGCAAGGTGGGGTGTTTTAATCTTTATGTTTTGGTTCCTAGATGATAACATTTATTGAAGACATTCCCTTGTTCCAGTGTATTCTCTTAGGAAATTTTCAAGAATTACTTAGCTATGTATACATGGTTTCGTTTCTATAATCTCTGTTTTATTAATCTTTGATCCAGATCCAATATATATATATATATATATATATATATATATATATATATATATACATATATGTTATATAAATATATAATATATTTAATTTAATTGATTTAATTTCTAAATACCTTGTTGAGGAATTTTTATCTACACTCGTCAGAGATGTTGAGCTGCCACTTGCCCTTTCTTTGTTCCCTCTTTTAGTTTCATTTCCTGTTGCTGTAATAGAATGTTCTTACAAAGTAACTTAAAGGTTAGATAGTTGATTTTGGTCACAAACCCAGGTAATAGTCCATTATTACAGTGAATTCAAGCCCTAAAAACCTGAAAGAGCATTTCACATTAATCAAAGTCAAGAATAGAAAACAATGAATTAGAAATTCATACTTAAGCTCAGCTCACTTTCTCCACTCTTACAAAATTCAGGATCTCTTGCCCAGGGAAAGATCCCACCCACAGGGCATAGGCCTTCCACTAAATCAAGACAATTGCCCACAGTCATTCATAGGTCAGCCTAATCTAGACGATCCTTCACTGAGACTCCCTTCCCAGGTGATTCCAGTTTCTTTCAAATTGCCAAAATTAGCCATCACATATTCTCACCTGATTTTGGCAACAAGTTAAAGCTAGTTTCAAAGAATTATTTGAATTAACTTCTTACCTCATCTATAGTGTTTTATTTAATAAACAATTAAAATGTATTAAAGAAAAAATTAAAATATAATTAAATAAAATTACCCCCTTTCTTTCTTCTCTCTAGCCCTTCTTATATACCCCAAATCCAAATGAATCAATGATCTCAACATAAAATCATATATAATTAAGCTGCTAGAACAGAAATTGGAAATTAGCCTTGAACTTATTGGCTCAGGAGACAATTTCCTGAAGAGGGCAATGATGGTGCAGTCACTAATGCCAGCAGTTAATAAGTACAATTTCATGAAACTGAAAAGTTTCTGCATGAATAAGGACACTTTCTGACAAAGCAGCAGCCTACAGAATTGGAAAATATTTTTATCAATTCTACATCTGATTGAGGACTGATGTCTAAAGTATATAAAATAATCCATTTTAAGATGAAGTAGAGATCTAAACAAGGAATTCTTAATACAGGAAACTCAACTTTCTGAGAAGCAAATAAAGGTTTAATATTCTTGCTTATCATGTAAATAAAAATCAAAACTCATCAAAGTTCTATCTTACATCTGTTAGAATGACGAAGGTTAATAGCACAATTGACAGTTTATATTGATGAGGATGTGAATAAGATAAACCCTTACTTGTTGTTCATGGAAGTGCAATGTACAACCACTAGCAAAATCAGTGTTGCAGTTTCTAAGAAAGATGAGAATTGGTCTATCTCAGTACACCGCTCTACCACACTTGGGCATAAACCCAAAGGATGCTTCTTCCTACCCCAAGGACAATTTCTCAATCTTGCTCTTTGCTACTCTATTAATAGCCAAAAATGGAAACAACGAAAGGAAGTCAAAGATGTCTGTCAACAAAAGAAATCCAAAGAGAATGTATGGTTACAAAATAGTGTCTTATATAGATGTCAAATAAAAAACATGAAATCTGTAGGCAAATGAATAAAGCTAGAAAAAAATCATGAGTTAGGTAACACAGACCAACGAAGATAAATATTGTGTGATACACTTATATGTGAATATTACCTTCTAAATAATAGATAAAAAAGCTACAATCCAGAACAACAAAGAGGTTAAGAATGGAGGAACAAACTAGAGGAGGACTCATGGGTCTCTCTGGCATAGGAAAATAGAACAGATTATATGAACGAATCAAGGGCAGAGGAAAGAGGAACAAAAAGGAAAGTTTAGGTGGGGAGAGAGAGGGAAGATGGGGTTGAAATAAAGAATGCAGGTATGGACAGCTAGAACTGAGAGGCATTTGAGAGGTATTATGTAAAAATAGTGCAGTGGAAACCGCTTAAAATATATGAAGGTAACTTTAATGGATTCCCCCCAAAATGGAGAAGACAGCTTGCTATCTCTTCATAAAAAATGAATCTTCTATTACCATGATTGGGTGACAACTAATTTAGTTGCTGGCCAAAGGGATTCCATTGAAACTGTCAAACAATGTGGGTTGCTGTCAGTCAGGAAAAAAAGGTTGCTCTCTACAAACCAACAGCAACACCCCATTGCTGAAGACAGCATCTACACAACACACAGAATGTGGAAAGATCAAACTGGTTCCTACATAGAACTTTCACACCTATATTCTACTGTCCTCCATACAGAAAGGTACTCTGAAGGCTACCAAAAGAAACATGTAATCACCAACCCAACCGCAAAATTCTTTTGGTACAGTGTACTCCTACCTGCAAAATTTGTCAGGTCAATGATGGAAAAAAGTGTTTGGGAAAAACTGACCACAACTGATCTGACTTAAGAGTCACTTCACAAAGTGGAACACACACCCAACACTGCTTAGGTTATCAAGAACCAGAGACTATATATCCCAGAGACATAGTTTGAAACAAAATATTAACGGTCTTTAAAACAAAGAAACAAAATATAGTTATAAAATGACTTCTAATGATAATGAGCCTTATTGAGCCATCATCAAAGGAACTTCCTCATGCAGGAATAGGAATACAAACAGAAACCCACACCATACATTAGGCAGAAGAGCAGACCTTGGAACACTCATCACTAAGTAGGTTGTCCTACATTAAATCTATTCCCTTGGAGCTCATGGAAAGAGCTGTGAAACCGGAGCCAGAAATGGTGCAAGTGCCAGAGGGGACAGAATTCACCAGGTGAAGAAGACCCTCTAAATCAAGTGATCAAAGCTCATATGAACTCACAAAAGACTAAACAGAATACACAGGGTCTGTGTAGTTCTGCACCAGGTCCTCTACCAACATATTATGGCTTTCTAATTAGTATTTTATGGGACTTCTGGATGTGTGAACAAATGGGTCTCTGATTCTTCACTATGTAACTTCCCTTCAGCTCTATTCCTTCACTATGCTTTGGTGGGGTTCTGGAAACCTATTCCTCATATAGAGTTGTCTTGCCTAAGCCTTAACAAGAGGTGAGGAATTTAATCCTACCACAACTTGATATGCCTTGCTTTGTTGACACCCAAGGGAAGCCTGCCCCCTAAATCTCTTTTGACAAGTCTCTCAATTTATAGAGCATGTGTTCTTGTCAGTGACCTGTGTGATTGATTTGATCTTCAGATTTTCAACTCTCCCAGGCCACAGGCAAGCAAACAGTCAGACTTCTGTGCCACAAATGGAGACTGGTATAGTGATTTGTTTTGATTCCCTATCTGACAAAGAATCAAAACTAATATACAAAACAAAGAATATCATTATAATTCCTAGAGAACAATGAAAGCCATTAAAAGATGAACTAGGAATTTTGTTGCCATAGGAGGCAGTCATGTTTTTTTTTTCTCAGTTACTTTTGTCAACCAAAACACTCATAGCTTACTTAATGATTAGTACATTGTTTATTGGCTAGAGGAAATACAGTACTAATTCATCCCTTTTAGCAACTAAAGGGGTTTCCAGCAGACCCAAGCCTTCCTAACATGACTAAATATCTAACATGCCAAACATGACTAGAAGTTTGTTTATTATAGACAACTAACCACTAACCTGTTTGTGTTATTTATCCTAAATAGTTTGCAATAATAACTTTCAAGTATTATATATTTACATTATTAAAATGCTACATAGGTTCAATGTCTTGAACAAAAATTAAAACATACATATATTACAACAAAATATCCTTAAATTTGTATCAATATTCAAAAATCCATACTAATGTAAAATATTTGACTAATAGTTGCTTTTTTAGTTTAAATTAGATACAATAATCTGCCCTTTCAAAGTATCACTCCTATATTCACCTTTTCCTTTTCAGAAAGAATCTAACCTCATTTGCTTAGTTTTTCCCTGACCATGACCAGTAGCAACTTGCAACCAATCCCCCTTTAATGATAACAAGCTTATATAATTTATGAAAAATCATCCAGCCCACTTCTTTGAAATGTAGATATCATGCTTTCTCTACATCTTTCTGTTGTCTGGGCAATAGCATATTTAGGGGACTCTGAGAAAATTGAGATAATTATCAAGTCCTGGGAGAGCTACCTATATTATTTTTTGTTTAATCTTATGTGATTGGAAAGTGTAGAGCTTATCTGAAGTCCTGGATGAAGTAGTCTATGAGACTGAACCACCTCAGATAAGTGCCTTGATACTGTCCTGAGCAGTTTGTAGTTCAAAGCTGAATTTTTGGGGGTGTTTGTCAGCTTAATGGCATTACCAGAATCCAGGAGGAATAGTTATAGTAGGGCAGCTCCCTTTTTGGGACTTCAAACATTGCTTTTAGGAATGTCCATAGTTCACTACTTACATTAAAGAACCACAACCGATTAAATACACCTAGGGTAAACAGGCTTAGTCCCTAGTTACTTGCTTTAGACTCAAGCCTGAAATCATGTACAGGAAGCTAGAGGATGCCTATTTATAGAATTAGATAGTAAATTATATGATAATATCATGACAGTATATATAAGGAATACAATAAATATTATAAATTATGACAATATTCATAACTCAAAAAGAGTTTGTAGGGGTTCAAATAAAAACCAAAGATTAAAAGATTAGTGGTAGTAGAATAATTTCTTAACCTTGATTTTCTTCAGTTCTATAATAGTTGGCTCTTCTGACATATGTCAGATGTTTGGACATGTTTTGGATTATAGAAGGAGAGAGCCACAGTCCAGCACCAAAACCATCTTTAATTTTAATTTAACTGGGTCTGCAAAAAGCCATCTGCCCTATGTGACTGTAAAGAAGAAAAGAAGCAAACATTTTGAAAGATTTATCTATTTTTATGCTGTTGGAAATGAGCTATACCATTTGAAAAATTTACTCTTTTTCATCAAACATCTTTTGTGGATAATCCTCTTCTTTTTCTTCTTCTTCTCCTCCTCCTCCTCCCTCTCGTTCTTTAAGAGTTTCATTTGTCCAGTGTTCTTCAGATTTTTTAGTTGGATTCATTTATTCTCCAGGAAAGACAAAAACAAAACATTTCCTCAAACTTAACATGGAGTAGCTTTCCTTAGTCAGAAAATGAAAGGCATTTGTTAGTCTTATAAGTTTGGAACTAATTATTGCATCTTCTAATCAAGAGGTCTCTCATGTTAGAATTTAATCTTTACCAATTTTGATGGTATCCATAGGTTTTCTTCTCCTATGGAAGTGGAAACAAAATCACTTACCCAACGTAACATATACACAGATTTCCATTCGAAGGTCAACACATCCATAAATAATGCAGGCTGATTTAATTGAACAATCTTTCCAACTGTCAAATATCTATTCAGTTGCCATTCCTTTTACTTTAGCATTCAAAAATTTAGTTTAAAAAGCAGTGTATAATCTGTCTCTGGGGGTTTTTATTACCCCTTTCTATTTATTTATTTCTTTATTTATTTTTAAAGTAAATTTTATTAAATTATAAAAGTTTCCATTTCCGACCCTCTTCCCAACACCCTCCCACTCCCCCCACTCCCTCTCCTCCTCCCTCTTCGTCCCTTAGGGTAGTCAGGGTTTCCTGCCCTGTGGGAAGTTCCAGTTCCTTCCACCTCCCTCCAGGTCCAGGAAGGTGAGTGTCCAAACAGACTGGATCCACAAAATCCAGTATATGCAGAGGAAACAAGTCCCAGTATCATAGTCAATGGCTTTTCAGAAAGACTTCGGGCCAGCCACATTCAGAGAATCCGGCCAAATTCCGAGAATCTGGTTAGATCACATCCTCGTTCAGTCCCAGTCCAACTGGCCTTGGTAAACTCTCATTAGATCCGTTCCCTTGTATCAGTGGGTGATAGCATCCCTCGCAGTCCTGATTTCCTTTTTCATGTTCTTCCTCCTTCTGCTCCTCATTTGGACCTTGGGGGGCTCAGTCCGGTGCTCCAATGTGGGTCTCAGTCTGTATCGCCGTCCTTCGCCAGATGAAGGATCTATGGTGATAAGCAAAATATACATCAGTATGGTTATGGGCCACAGCCGGTTCAGGCACCCTCTCCTCTGTCCAGAGAACAATCTGGGGGATCTCTCCTTGGACCTGGGATCCCATATATAATCAAGTCTCCTGTAAACCCTAAAATGACTCCCTTAGTTGAAATATATTCTTCCCTGATCCCATATTCATCCTTCCTCCCTCTCATCCCCATCCCAGGCCACCGAGCTTTCCCCATTCCTCCCCTACTCCCTTCTCTCTAACCCTCTCCCCTTCCATCAACCCTCCCACTCCCTCCCATGCACCCGAGGTTACCTGGGACTCTTGTCTATTTCCTACCTCCTGGCGGATAGCTAAATAATCTTCATCAGGTCCATCTTCTTATTTAGCTTCTCTGGGATCACGAATAATAGGCTCAAAGACCTTTAATTATGGTTAGAATCCACTTATGAGTGAATACATACCGTGTTCCTCTTTTTGGGTCTGGCTTACCTCACTCAGTAAAGCGTTTTCTATGTCCATCCATTTGCATGCAAAATTCAAGATGTCATTGTTTTTTACCGCTGAGTAAAACTCTAATGTGTATATGTTCCACACCTTTTTTAACCATTCTTCTATTGAGGGGCACCTAGGCTGTTTCAAGGTTCTGGCTATTACAAATAGTGCTGCTATGAACATAGTAGAACAAATGCTTTTGTAGTATGTTAGGGAATCTCTAGGGTATACTCCCAAGAGTGGAATTGCTGGGTCCTGAGGGAGATTGACTCCCAGTTTCCTGAGAAACCGCCACACTGATTTCCACAGTGGCTGCACGAGTTTGCATACCCACCAACAATGGATGAGTGTTCCCCTCACCCCACATCCTCTCCAGCATAGGCTATCGTTGGTGTTTTTGACTTTAGCTATTCTGACAGGTGTAAGATGGTATCTCAAAGTGGTTTTGATTTGCATTTCCCTGATCGCTAAGGAGGTTGAGCATGACCTTAAGTGTCTTCTGGCCATTCGAAGTTCATCTGTTGTGAATTCTCTGTTCAGTTCAGTACCCCATTTTTTAATTGGGTTAATTAGAGTTTTAGTGTCTAGTTTCTTGAGTTCTTTGTATATTTTGGAGATCAGACCTTTGTCTGATGAGGGGTTGGTGAAGATCTTTTCCCAGTCAGAAGGCAGCCTTTTTGTCCTACTGACAGTGTCCTTTGATTTACAGAAGATTCTCAGTTTCAGTAGATCCCATTTTCATTGTTTCTCTTATTGTCTGTGCTGCTGGAGTCCTACTTAGGAAGAGGCCTCCTGTGCCTATATCTTGTAGACTACTTCCCACTTTCTCTTCTATCAGGTTCAAAGTGGACGGATTAATGTTGATGTCTTTTATCCATTTGGACTTGATTTTTGTGCATGGTGATAGATATGGATCTACTTTCATTTTTTTACAGGTTGACATCCAGTTATGCCAGCACCATTTGTTAAAGATGCTTTCCTTCTTCCATTGTATACCTTTAGCTCCCTTGTCGAAAATTAGGTGTTCATAAGTTTGTGGGTTAATATCTGGGTCTTCTATTCGATTCCATAGGTCGACTTCTCTGATCTTATGCCAATACCAAGCTGTTTTCAATACTGTAGCTCTATAATAGAGTTTGAAGTCAGGGATGGTAATGCCTCCAGAAGTTCTTTTATTGTATAAGATTGTTTTGGCTAACCTGGGTTTTTTGTTTTGCCATATAAACTTGATTATTGTTCTCTCCGGCTCTGTGAAAAATTTTGATGGGATTTTGATGGGGATTGCATTGAATCTATAGATTGCTTTTGGTAGAATTGCCATTTTTACTATGTTGATTCTCCCAATCCAAGAGCAGGGGAGGTCTTTCCATTTTCTGGTATCCTCCTCAATTTCTTTCTTCAAAGACTTAAAGTTTTTGTCAAATAGGTCTTTCACTTCCTTGGTTAGAGTAACCCCAAGATATTTTATGCTATTTGTGGCTATCATGAAAGGTGATGCTTCTCTGATTTCCCTCTCTGCTTCTTTATCCTTTGTGTATAGGAGGGCCACTGATTTTTTGGAGTTGATCTTGTATCCTGCCACGTTACTAAAGGTGTTTATCAGCTGTAGGAGTTCTTTGGTAGAGTTTTTGGGGTCACTTATGTAAACTATCATATGGTCAGCAAATAACAAAAGTTTAACTTCATCCTTTCCAATACGAATCCCCTTGATCTCCTTATGTTGTCTTATTGCTATTGCTAGAACTTCAAGCACTATATTGAAGAGGTATGGAGAGAGTGGACAGCCTTGTCGCGTTCCTGATTTTATTGGAAAGGCTTTGAGTTTCTCTCCATTCAGTTTGATGTTAGCTGTCGGCTTGCTGTATATTGCTTTTATTATATTTAGGTATGATCCTTGTATCCCCAGTCTCTCCAACACCTTTATCATAAATGGGTGTTGAATTTTGTCAAATGTTTTTTCAGCATCTAGTGAGATGATCGTATGGTTTTTTTCTTTCAGTTTATTTATATGATGGATTACATTGATAGATTTGCATATGTTGAACCAGCCCTGCATCTCTGGAATGAAGCCGACTTGATCATAATGGATAATTTTTCTAATGTGCTCTTGGATTCGGTTTGCCAGTATTTTATTGAGAATTTTCGCGTCGATGTTCATGAGTGAGATTGGCCTGTAATTCTCTTTCTTGATTGTGTCTTTGTGTGGTTTTGGTATTAGGGTGACTGTAGCTTCATAAAAGGAGTTAGGCAATGACTCTTCTGTTTCTATATTGTGGAATATGTTAAGGAGTATACGTATTAGCTCTTCCTGGAAGTTCTGGTAGAATTATGCATTGAAACCATCTGGTCCTGGGCTTTTTTTGGTAGGGAGATTTTTGATAACAGCTTCTAATTCTTCGCGACTAATAGGTCTATTTAGATTGTTCACCTGGTCTTGGTTCAACTTTGGTATATGGTACTTATCTTAAAAAAAGTCCATTTCTTTTACATTTTCCAACTTTGTGGCATATAAACTTTCATAGTAAGATCTAATGATTCTCTGAATTTCCTTTGTGTCTGTGGTTATGTCCCCCTTTTCATTTCTGATCTTATTAATTTGCATGTTCTCTCTCTGCCGTTTGATTAATTTGGATAGGGGTTTGTCAATCTTGTTGATTTTCTCCAAGAACCAGCTTTTTGATTCATTGATTCTTTGGATTGTTTTCTGTGTTTCTATTTTGTTGATTTCAGCCCTCAGTTTGATTATTTCCAGTCTTCTAGACCTCCTGGGTGAATCAGCTTCTTTTTTTTCTAGATCTTTCAAGTGTGCTGTTAAGTCTCCAATGTGTGCTTTCTCTGTTTTCTTTAATTGGGCACTTAATGTTATGAACTTTCCTCTTAGCACTGCTTTCATAGTGTCCCATAGGTTTGAGTATGTTGTGTCTTTGTTTTCATTAAATTCAAGGAAGACTTTAATTTCTTTCTTTATTTCTTCCTTGACCCAGGTGTGATTTAGTAGTTGACTGTTCAGCTTCCATGAGTTTGTTGACTTCCTGGGGGAAGCATTGTTGTTGAATTCTAATTTTAATCCATGGAGATCTGACAAGACACAGGTAGTTACTAATAATTTTTGTATCTGTGGAAGTTTGCTTTGTTACCGAGTATGTGATCAATTTTCGAGAAGGGTCCATGAGCTGCAGAGAGAAAGGTATATTCTTTCCTATTTGGATGGAGTGTTCTATAGATGTCTGTTAAGTCCATTTGATTCAATACCTCCAATAAATCTCTCAATTCTCTGTTTGGTTTCTGTCTAATTAACCTGTCCATTGGTGAGAGAGGAGTGTGGAAGTCTCCAACTATTAGTGTGTGTGGTTTGGTTTGATGACTGCCTTGAGTTCTAGAAGAGTTTCTTTTACATATGTGGGTGCCTTTATATTAAGAGCATAGATATTCAAGATTGAGACTTCCTCCTGATGAATTTTTCCAGTTATGAGTATGAAATGTCCATCTCCATTTCTTCTGATTGATTTTAGTTTGAAGTCGATATTGTTAGATATTAGAATGGCCACACCCGCTTGTTTCTTAGGTCCATTTGCTTGGAAAACCTTTTCCCAACCCTTTACTCTGAGTAGGTGTCTGTCTTTGTGGTTGAGATGTGTTTCTTGTAAACAGCAGAATGTTAGATTCTGTTTTCGTATCCAATCTCTAAGTCTGTGCCTCTTTATAGGTGAATTGAGTCCATTGATATTAAGTGATATTAATGACCAGTGGTTGTTGACTCCGGTCATTTTTTTTTTTTAGGTAGTAGAGTGTATGTGTTTTTCTTCTTTGATTTTTGCTTGTGAATGTTTGCTAGATGTTCGAGTTATTGTAGGCCGTGTTGGGAATGTTGGATTCCTTTGGTAGTGATTTTCCTTCTAATATTCTCTGTAAGGCAGGATTAGTAGCTACGTATTGTTTAAATTTGTTTTTATCCTGGAATATTTTGTTTTCTCCGTTGATAGTGAACAATAGCTTGGCTGGGTATAGTAGTCTGGGTTTGCATCCATGGTCTCTTAGTTTCTGCAGTACCTCTATCCTGGATCTTCTGGCTTTCATGGTTTCCATAGAGAAATCCGGTGTAAGCCTGAAAGCTTTACCTTTATAAGTTACTTGACCTTTATCCTTTGCAGCTCTTAAAATTTTTTCTTTAATATGTATGTTTTGTGTTTTGATTATTATATGGCGAGGGGATGTTTTTTTCTGATCCAGTCTATTCTGTGTTCTGTATGCTTCTTGAACCTTCATAGGAATATCGTTCTTTAGGTTGGGAAAGTTTTCTTCTATAATTTTGTTGAATATATTTTCTGGGCCTTTGATCTGCAGTTCTTCTCCTTCTTCAATCCCTATTATTCTAGATTTGGTTTTTTTATTGTGTCCCAGATTTCCTGAATGTTTTGTGTAGAGAATTTGTTGGATTTGCCGTTTTCTTTGACCAGAGCATTTATTTTCTCTATGGTATCTTCAGAATCTGAGATTCGTTCTTCTATCTCTTGTATTCTATTGGTTATGCTTGATTCTGTAGTCTCCATTCGTTTACCTAGGTTTTCCATATCCAGCCAGTTCTCCGTTTGTGTTTTCTTCATTGCCTCCATTTCAGTTTTCAATTCTTGGACTGTTTCCTTTACTTGTTTGATTGTTTTTTCTTGGTTTCTCAGGATCTCATTCACGGATTTACTTATTTCTTCAAACTTTTGTTATATTTCTCATCTAATTCTATACTCATTTCTGCAAACTTTTTGTTATATTTCTCATCCAATTCTTTAAGGGAGTTATTCATATCCTATTTAAAGGACTCTATTGCTTTCATAATGGCACTTTTTTCCACTTCTTTTGGGTTAAGGTGTTCAAGTCCTTCTATTGTAGGGTCCTTGGGATCTGGTGTTTTCATGTTGTTTTTCAGATTGTTGGATAAGGTCCTGCCTTGGCGTCTGCCCATCTCTTACTTCAAATGTTCTCTATTGGAACTTCTGTTCCCGGGTCAGGTTCCCTTCTTGGGCAGGGATTTCACTGACAGAATGCCCACCTTTCCTCAGGCAGGCTATTGAAGCACAGGCACTCCCTCTTTCCGGGATGTGCTTACAATGCAGGCCGAGCTTGCAAGGCAGCTGAGCTGGGGAAATTTTATGGCCCCAGGGAGAAGGGAGAAATATAGGAATTCGTACCTGGATGGGAGCTGGGATGGCACGCCGGAGCGGGTAGCCAGCACTGCAGGGCGACCTGGGTGTCTATGGGGTCGGGGAACGCCCAAGCTCCTCCTCACCGGGACCCTGCCCCGGTCCTAAGGAAACTCACCCCTCAGATAGCCCTCTGCTAGAAGTCAGGGCCCCTGCTGGTTAGGAATGTGGCTGAGCTGGCCCCTCACCCCTTTCTATTTATTAACCATATTTTAAAGAACAATTATAACTTTCTATAACTGTTGTTTTGTAGGATTATGTGGTATAATTATAATATGCTTTATGTTAGAATATGTAAAAACTGTTTCATTTTCCTAGAGAGATATGCTGGAGCATTGTCATCTTTATTTGTACAGGTATCCCCTAAAGTTCATTACTTCTAATAATTTATAATTATAGAATCAGCATTTTGAGAACTTGAAGCAGTCACCCATTGAAATTCTGCCTATATATCTGTTGCATGATGGACATATTTTAATTTTCCAAACTTTACAAAATGGGATACATGAATTTGCCAAATTTTATTTCTTTCAATACATTTTGGGTTAGTTCCTACAGGAAATGAAGCTTGATTATACAAAAACATGTAGGGCATTCCCTTATAATATCCTTGACTTGTTACTGAGTGATAGAAAAATCTTCCTCCAAACCTTTGCTATTAACATGGTATTTCTTATAATTTTCTGAGGTTTCTATCACATTTCCTACTGTTATCTGATCAATACCATCATTGCCTTGTGCTAGGGATCCCCCTAGACATGTATGAAATCTGATATGTGTTATATATAAGGGATGTTTTTTGTTTCTGATTATGTATTTCATTTAATTAAATAAAAAAGTTAATTCTGAATCATCTGAAATAAGTTCAGTAGTATTGATATATAAAACAACTCTATATTTTGAGAGTCTGTTACTATATAAGAGGCTCTGGAGAATCAATCCATGAATATAGCATATAATTCTGACTTTTAAACCTTGCTTTCCTGATTTATTTACTTCAATATAAAATACAAGGGCTCCAGAAATTGATGTTCCCCATACAATGTCAAGAGGGAAATGAGTTCTATTTGTAAACTGAATTCTTTGCTTTAGGGATACTGATTGCTAATCTCTACCAAGAAATTACTACAAGCTCTTTGCCAGTTTTTATTTTCTTCTCATAATAAAACAATTATAGCCTTATTAAAAGGCAGAAAATAAAAGTGTTAAAGTGTTAAAGCATAAGCAATATAAAACCACTAGAATACTGCAGAAGTTGGTGACACATTAAGGTCTTAAAAGATGAAAAGTATGGAACACTCCTCATGTATATAGAACTCATCAGATTAGCCTCTACAGAAACACAATGGCCCTTGGAATTTAACAAAGGATTGCTAAGCGTGTTTACTCTGCAGTTGACTCAAATTAACACCTATTATGTGAGCTATAACTTCATTTTTCTAGTAATTATCACTCATTCTTGTACTTGCTTCACAGATATATTTATAACAAATCATTTGTTTCTTTTCGGGGAATACTAAGAAAAGTTATTTTGATTTCTCCACTAAGCATTTACACTTGGGCAATTATGTTTAAGGAAATTTCATCATTTTCCCAATGTAGAAAATTTTGCACAGTTCTATTACATTATGAAATTTTGATAAATAAACTTAGTGATAAATATGAAAAACTTCAGTAGACTTATGAGTAAGACACACATAATGCCATGGACAAAAGTAGAAATAATATAGAAAGTCAATTCAAGAAATTTTAAAAGGTCTTCAATCTCAATGAATTTTTTAAAAATATAATAATATGGAGTATATTGACATAGTTCTTCCATTGTTAAGGATAAATTGTTATATCTGTCCTTTTATTTAAAATAAAAAGGTTCATGACACCTGTGTCTTCTTCAGATTGTGTGGGACAATGTATTCTTCATTTAAGTTTTTTCATTAAGACCATATATCTAATGATCTGAACATTTTAATTCTGAGTTAGAAGCAATAACAGCAGATCACTCTATAGAAGAATATTCTAAACAACCTACAAAGCATCATGTTGCATAACAGAAAAGAATATAAATTTGTGAATGTATGCACATTAGCAATATTAACTTCAGAAAAGAGAAAAAATACAGAAATGAAGTTAGTAATAAAAACATTCAAATAAAGACAATTCCAGAGATAGGGAATATTAGTGCTAAATTCTCCCAATACATATCTCATAGTAATATCTGAGTTGAAAGAAAATGATAATATAATGATTTGCATTAGATTCTTAGGGCTGATGCAACAAAACACAACAAACATGGAAACATCTTATGTCACATCCTGAAAGGTATATTTTAATGAACATAACAAACACAGTCAATTTGACAGTAAATATTAACTATCACACGATACCAGAAAAAGAAAGTAAAAAGAAATAATTGAGTATTGGTAAAAAAAATGTTTGACAAATGAACTAAAAAATTAAAAATTATGTTTTTAAATATGATATTCCTTGATTCTCAGGACAAAATGATATCCAGATACACGAATAATAACTCAGATCTTGAACTAGTATGTTTAAAATACAACACAGTACATCAGAAGATCTGACAAAAATGAATTTTAATATTGTATATCATAAAAAAGTAATGTCGCAACCATAATGATTATTTTTCCTTTAGAAACATTTTCATGAATGCTCTCTTGACCTCTTTGTTTCTCAGGCTGTAAACTAGAGGATTCAGCATAGGGATGATCATTGTGTAGAACACAGATACAATTTTGTCAGTGTCCATTGCATGTTTAGAGCTGGGCTGCAAATACATGAAGATGATAGTTCCATAGAAAATAGAAACTGCAGTGAAGTGGGAAGCACAGGTGGAAATAGCCTTCTGATGCCCTACTCCTGAATGCATCTTTAATATCGTTATAATAATTATAGTGTAGGATACTAATATTATTATGAGAGCAAAAAAGATAGTGAAACTGGCTAGACAAATAAGAATCAGTTCATTTGCATGTCTATCAGAGCAAGAGAGAGCCATGACTGCAGGCATATCGCAGAAAAAGTGATGAACCACACGGGAACTACAAAAGGAGAGACGGAATGTGTTTCCAGTGTAGATACAGGCACTCAAAAAGCCACAGGCATAGCACCCTGCAATCAGCCATATACAAAAACCTGTAGTCATGTTACTGGCATAGTGTAGGGGTTTGCACACTGCTGCATAACGATCATAGGCCATTGAGGCCAACAGATAATTTTCCACAGTAGCAAAAGCTGCAAAAGAAAACATTTGAGCAGCACAGTTATTGTAAGACATGATCTTATCTCCTACTAGGAGACCAGCCATGACTTTGGGAGTGATAGCTGAAGAGTAACCAAGATCAACAAGGGAAAGATTACCCAGGAAAAAATACATGGGGGTGTGAAGCCGAGAGTCCAAGAGAATCAACAGGAACATTCCCAAGTTTCCCACCAAGGTGAAAGTGTAGATGATGAGGAAGGTGATAAAGAGGGGAAGCTGAAGGCCTGGGGTATTGGTGAGTCCTGTAAGGAAGAACTGTGTTACTTCTGTCATGTTCTTCATCATTATCATCTGACTGCTTATGAATGTTCTCTGAAAATTAGAAAGAAAAATAATACAATAATAATAAACATGAAATTGATAAGTATAAATATAATATATAGATATTCACTGTGCTAACAATTTCTTTGGAAAGATTTTTTTTTTACAAAAACCTGAACCTTAATTGCCTATTTAATGTGCTAGCTACAAATTTAATTTTATGCTATTAAATCTCAAGAGATCTGATGAAGAGTACATTCAGTATAAAAGTGGTCTCTATCAGCGTGCAAAGAGTGAAGAACTTGGCGCACCTTATCCTAAGTGGGATGTCCCCAGCAAAACTCCTACTTACAGTGCTCAAGGGATTATGTAGAAGAGGATGTGGAAAGACTGTAAGACTTAGAGAGAATGTATGACTCCAAGGAAACAGTGTCTTCCAGATACAGCAGGATTGATATACATATCAACTCACAGAGGCTAAATCAGCATGCATTAATTCAATCAGATGGGCCTCAATACGGAGAGGGGAAAGTAGACACATGCTACAACTTGCAACCAAGTAGCTATCTGTAAACAATGCACACTGGCAAAGAAAAAAAAATCATAGTTTTTCAAAATAGTCATACTGAGTATTTCAACCACACTCCAGAACCATTACCATAAATAGGAGTAGTTGACCTTTACAAAAGGAACTCCACGGATTTCTGGGATTTTTGTTAATTAGGGGATAACTTTAGCATTTTTGTCCTTTTGTTTTTGTTTAGTTGTTTTGTTTTTCCCTTTGTATGTATTTTTAGACGGAGATAGTAATGGAGAAGACATAAAGTTCGGGGGTGGATAATGATGGGTACAGAAGGAGTTAAGGGAAAAGAAAAAGATGATCAAAATATTATACCACATGAAATATTTAAATTAGAGAGAAAAATGGCTCCTCTATATGTAAACTAATTCTTAAACAATTAAATAAATGGACAACAAATAAATATATCTTTCAATTCACTTCTGAACTCAATAAAGCTTGACAATTCCACATTTTCCCCCTGTCAAGAACTGTTTTCAACAGTTAGATTGTATTCACTGTCTCCTCTCAATGATAAGAATTTAAAGAAAATGATAAAACAAAGGATCTCTCTGGTAATTTATTCAGGATCATTTTAACATTTAAACAAGGATCGTAACATTTTCTTCATTACATATATGTATTATGTTGTCTGTTTATTTTACAGCCTTCTATGATAGATAAACATATTTTAAATATACATCACCAACTAATCTGTCAGTATTATTTTTATCAGTTTTCACCTTAGCTTTGCACACCATATAAAGACATTAAGTAAATTACCTATGGTGAAAATTTCTGTAGGTATATCTCAGTTAGGACTTGTTTGTGGAAACAATGGAAAACAATATTTCCGTAAATCACAGTTGGTGCATTTATCCCTGAATGACAGAATTAAACTTCTTACTGTATACTCATCATTAACAGCTGTCTTGAAAGTGAAAATTTGTTTACACAGCTCACTCAGCCTGACATTAAGTCACCGAAGGAATGTAGCCTAAATATGATCACAGGCACATGCTCTCTTAGTTGCATTCAACAAAATCTCAGTCCTCTGCAGAAAAAAAGAATTAGATTTAACATGTATTAATGTTCTGATTGACCATAAATTCTCTCTTCTTCATCGGTAACATCACATTTGCCACATATTTTACAGATTCTAGCTGCCAGGCTAATTAAGAGACATCAGTGAAGATCTCAAGACAAAGTTAACAATTTAAAAGTATATCAACCTAAAGCTTATCTTTGAATTTCAAAGTTTAAGTGTGTAATATTTATCTTTGTATATTTTATCTCACCATGCTTGAGGATCCTAGTAAATCCTCTGGTCTGAAGGCTTCATGGTTAATTATTACCACTGAATAAAAACATTGACTATCTAAGTAACATGCGAACTTAGTTCCTTCAAAACCATGGCATCAAATTGTATTTGTGATTCAGAAACTCCTGTATGCATATCTGGAGCAAATTATATAGTCCTGGCAAGCACTGGAGACTTCTCTCAGGAGTGTACCTTTAGTTTTTCAGCCCCTACATTGTGAGGAGAAATAATTAAACGACCCATGGGAATTGCATTGGCTACTTTAATGTGAACACATTTTTGCGTTAATATTATTAATTGGTTTTGAAACTGAAGATTTATAATGGCTCTTTTACCTTATGCTCATTTTCAGACATTCTGTAACATATTTCAAGAAATAACATTATATTCTTAATGGATATTTTATTTTATTTTTATAGAAAACAAATTCTTCTCTCATACAATACATCCTGACCCAATTTCTACGGCACTTTAAAACTGTGTAAAATTAATGTGCTTCTTGTTAGGGCATTTTGATACTTTGTTTTTGTTGGCTCTCCTCTATAGTCCTTTGTTTTACCTCAATACACCACTTTAATGCTGGCACCCTTCCTTCCCTCGGCAATGCTCCTTCAGAAAATAGTTTTCTGCTTTAACACCTATATTCTCACAATCTCACTTCAATCCTAGGAATGAATTTTTGTAATAGGAAATAAATTCATGCTTTTTATTACACATGATCATAATGAATTTATAAATACATCCCCAAACACAAATTTGTTAAAGAAATGGACCTCTCCCACCCAAAAACATGTGCAGCTAAGGAAGGTAAATATAGGGAAACACACACACACTACAAAGAAACGATAGAAGGTAAATATAGTGTCACAGAACCTAAAGGAACACACATCTTGCTACAACCATAGGGACAGGATTCTGAGGATAATGGAAGATTTCTCATCAGGAAACCTGGAAGCCATAGCAGTAAGTTTTATAAAAGGCAACAACCATCTTTGAAGACAGATGAGTAAAAAGATTCTTGAGAACTGACACTGAGGCTGTATTTTTTATTACATGTCGATGGTGTAATAATTCCTGGTGGATTTTTCAACATTCATAACTATATGGAGTTAATTTCAAACAACAAATGTCTCCTTTCTGCATCTCTGTCTTTCTGATATCTGTCTACACATACAGAGACACATACACAGATGCACCATGACTACACACTTTTTATTTCTTTAATTTTTGAGTGACAGCAATTTTCATTAGGATGCAAGTTATAAGAACTTATAGTTCAATTGTCAAAGTAAAATTTATTTGTCCCATCCAACCGGAGACACTACTCTGTTTACAATCAATGTTCAGGATTTTTTATTGATTTTTATTGAGCTCTACATTTTTCTCTATTCCCCTCCCTGCCTTTCTCATCACCCTTTAAGTCCTCCCACAAGGTCCTATCTATGAGTACATAAGAATATAATTAGCAATCATTTTATTGATTTTTTTATGTCTCTCTGGGTCTATCCAGGTCTCTGAACTATTCAGCCTTCTGTTCCTGGATCCAGGCAATCTCAAAAATGGGCTTGCTTTCGTGGTATAGGCCTCAAGGTAGATCTGTCACTGACTGGCCACTCCCATAAGTTTTGTACCTATCTTGCCCCATCATATCTTCCAGACAAGGATAGATAAAAATTTGAAGGCTTTGTAGCTGGGTTTGTGCTCCATTCCCAATTCTGGAATCAGTCCCTCATTCGAGAGGATGGCTGGAGAAGGCTTTGATTACTCCATTATTAGGAATCCTCACTATGATCACCCTTATAGAACCCTTAGAGTTTCCTACTGGACTAGGTTTCCATATAACCCCCTAAATGTCCTCGAATTCTAGTCATTTTTCCCCACGTTCTGTCACTCCATCCCTCCACACACCTTATCTCTCTTGTTAGCATTCACACCCACCCCTGTTCACTCACAAAATCTATTCTATTTTCCCATTCCAAAAAGATCCATGTCTGACATGTAGAGTCCTATTTGTTACTTAGCATTTCTGGGTCTGTAGCATAGGATTGTTTAGCATGATTATCATTAAGTTAAGAGGTGATATCTATTTATGACTGAATACATATCATGTTTACGTTTCTGGGTCTTCGATTCCTCCATCAGGATGATTTTTTAATCCCATCCAATTCCCTGATAATTTCATGATTTTGCCATTTTTGACAGCTGGGTAATATTCCACTGTGTAAATGTACCACATCTTTATCCATTCATTGTTTGTTTTCAGGTTCTGGATATTACAACTGCTATGTATACAACAGAGCAAATGTCCTTGTGGTATGATTGAATACTCTTTCAAAATCTGGCCAAGAGTCATATAGATGGGCTTGAAGAATCCCAGGTTTCTGAGGAAATGTTATATTGATTTCCATTGTGTCTGTACAGGTTTGCACCTTGCACGCTCACCAGCAATGGAGGAGCATTTTCCTTACTCCACATCCTTTGCCTGCATGAGCTGTCATTTGTTTTGTTTATCTTGACCATTGTGACAGGTATAATATGGAATCTCAAAGTAGATATGCACTTCCCTGATGGCTAAGGAATTTCAACTTTTCTTGAAGTTTTTCTACGCTATTTTGCTCCATTCTATTGAGAATTCTCTGTTTAGATCTGCACCCCATTTTTAATTGGATTATCTATTTTCTTTATTTCCATTTTCCTGAATTCTTTATATATTTAAAACGTTAGCCCTGTATCTGATGTGGAGCTGGTGAAAATCTTTGCCAATTTTGTAGGATGTGTTTTTGTGCCGTTGGTATCCTTTCTTTAGAAAAGTTTTTCAGTTTTATGAGATCCCGTTTATTAATTTTTAATACTAGTCCCTGTGTGGCTTTTTATTATTTAATTGAAATTTTATATACAAATCCCAGTTCTCACTCCCTCCATTCCTCCTGCCCCCTCCACATTCCATCACACACCATCCCCCATAAGTTCCTCAGAGAGTGTAAAGCTTCCCATGGGGAGTTAACAAAGTCAGTTTGAGGCAAGACCAAGTCCCTCCCCACTATATATATCTAGACTCAGCAAGCTATCCCTCCAAATAGAATGGGCTCCAAAAAGACAGTTCAAGTAGTAGAAAACTCCTGGTCACACTGACAGTGGCCCCACAGACTTTTGTAGCCATATAACTGTCACATACATTCAGAGGGCCGACTTTGATCCAATGCTGATTATCATGTTATCAGTCTGAACTCAGTGAGCTCTGGTCAGCTAGATCAGGTCAGTTGTTTCTGTGGGTATCTCCATCATGGTCTTGATCCCTTAACTCATGTTATTATTTCTCCTTCTCTTATACTAGATTTTGGGAGTTCAGGAAAGTGCTTTGCTCAGGATCTCTGTATTTCCTTCCCTTAGTTTCTGGATAAAAGATCTATGATGACAATTAATGTAGTCATTAAGCTTATTGCAGGCTAAGGCCACTTCAGGCACCTTCTCCACAATTGTTTAGGGTCTTAGCTGGGGTCATCCTTGTTTATCCCTAGGAATTTCTCTTAGTGCCATGTTTCTTGCAAGCCCATAATTGGGTGAAATTATTGTTGCATCTATGCTCCTGTCCAATAAACCTTCAACCATAATACCTTTAGCTTTGTTCATTTATCACCCGTAGAAGTTTGCCAAAATGTTTTTTTTATAGACTCTCTGAAATTTTTTGTCTGTCTATTGAAGCTGTCAAGTCATTCAGAGCAGGATGGTTTTCAAAAATATGCATTGTTTTTTAATTGCTGTGGAGGGATTTTTCCCAGTGCTAATAGGAATGATTGATCCAAAATTGACATTTATACTTATGAGAGGCCTCTTAGGTGTTTCACAATAGCTAAGAGTTCATTCATCTGTCTTCATTTGTTAGTCTAAACCTGGTCTTGCCACACCTTCTTCATATTCAAGAAGTTTGTGGCCTTCTGTTTGGATTATGAAAAAAAAATTCTTCCAGAAATGCCTTGTCTGCAATCCTTTTTCTAGTCCATCTTGTTTACCGCAATAAAATATCTGACCTTTTGATTTTTCTTAAAATTTTAGAAAACACTTATCCTATCTAAGTATTATCACAAGTGGGTTCTAATCTTGTTTTTTAAAAGCCTAATTAACATTTGACATCATGAAGTACTATTTTTAAAACTCAAACATTCAACCAATATTTGTCCAGATACTGGGTCTCATATCATTATTTATAGATGAACTCAATCTTTGTAAAAAAAAATCAGTAAAGTCTTCTTTTGTGCCTTCTATAATTTTTATAAATGACTCAGTCCTCTATCCTCATTTTTTAAGCCTTTTCCAAGCATTCAAATCTGCACTATGGCTTAGGACCAATGTGTGATTATCAAATGTGAACTGTCTTTGTAAACCAATATATATACAGAGTTATATGCAATATATATATAATATATATATATACCAATATATATGTATATACAATATATATATATAATTGTAAACCAATTATATAGAGAGACAGAGTTTCTCTGTAACTTTGGAACCTGTCCTTAAAACAGCTTTTATAGACCAGGCTGGCCTTGAACTCACAGAGATCTGCCTGCCTCTGCCTTCCCAATGCTGTGTTTAAAGGCATGTTTTTGACCTTAGCCATTCTGACTGGTGTAAGATGGTATTTCAGAATCATTTTGATTTGCATTTGTCTGATGGCTAAGGATGTTGAACATTTCCTTAATTGTCTTTCTGCCATTTGAGATTCTTCTGTTGAGAGTTCTCTGTTTAAATCTATACCCTACTTTCTAATTGGATTATTTGGAATTTTGCTAACTTCTTGATTTCTTTATATATTTTTGGGGATCTGTCCTCTATCTGATGTGGAGTTGACGAAGAACTTTTCCCATTCAGTAGAATGGTTTATAGAAACTTCTCAGTCATTGCTGATGGAAATGGAAACTTGTACAAGCACTCTTGAAATCAGGATGGCAGTTTATCAGAAAATTGGGAATCAGCCTATTTCAGGACCTAGCAATATCACTCTTGGGCATATACCCAAAGGATGCTTGGTCATACTACAAGGGCATATGTTCATAGCAGTAATAGTCAGAACCTTGAAAAAACCTAGACACCCCTCAAGTAAAGAATGGATAAAGAAAATGTGGTACATTACACAATGGAGTACTATTCAGTGGCCAAAAGCAATGACATCTCAAAATTTGCATGAATTTGAAATGTCTGTCCTGAGAAAAAACTGTCCTGAGTAAGGCAACCCAGACTCAGAAAGATGAACATAGTATGTACTCACTCATGTATTTGGAAAGCAAAAGATAATGAGCCTGTAGTCCTCAACCCTAGAGAAGTTAAGTAAGAAGGTGAACCCTAAAGAAAACATATATAGATTCCCCTGGGAAAGGGAAATATACAAGATCTCCTGAGACAATTGGGAGCATGGAGCCGGGGAGAGAAGGGAGAAGAGAAGGGGAATAGGAGGGAAGAAAGGGAGGGAAGAGGAGAACTTGTGGGAATGAAATAGTGGAGATGGAGGAAGGACAGGGGTGGAGAACAAGGAAAGATATTTTGAATGAGGGCACCGTTAAAGGGTTACCAAGAAATCTAGCACTAGAGAAATTCCCAGGAATCCGCAAGACTGACACCAGCTAAGACCCTAAGCAATAGAAGGGAGGGTGCCCAAATTGGCCTTGCCCTGTAGTCGGATTGATGACTATTTTAAATGTCACTATAGAATATTCATCCAGCAACGGATGGAAACAGAGGCAGAGACTTGCAGTGGAGCATGGGGCTGAGCTACCAAAGTGCAGTCAAAGAGTGGGACAAGTGAGAATATGAACAAAGAAATCAAGACCATAATGGTGACAACCACTTAAACAGTATGCCTGAGCTAATGGGAACTCACCAACTCTAGCCAGTCAGGGAAAGAAACCAGCACAGGACCAAACTAGAACCTCTGAATGTAGGTGACAGTTGTATGGCTGGTTCAAACCGTGGGACCACTGGCAATGACACCAGGATTTATCCTTACTGCTTGTACTGGTTTTTGGAGCATATTCTCTTTGGATGATACGTTGCTCAGAGTAGATATAGTAAGGAGTGTCATAGTCCTTTTTTAAAGCAATGTACCTTACACACTCTGGAGAGTGGATAGGGGTGGAGTGGGGGGAAAGGTAGAAGGAATGGGAGGAGGGAAGTGAGTGAAAGCTGGAATTGGTATGTAAAATTAAAAAAGATAGTTTTTCTTTTTAAAAAAATAAAAAATAATAATTCCCAGGTGTCTCATCAGATCTGCTAATGGTCACAGAATAATACTGTGGCAAAACTTTATTGAGGTAACCAGCTGTGGACTTGGTAGTCAACTATGAGGGGGAATGGTCAGGCAGCCGAACTAGCCCCACTGGACTAAGGCAATTATACCAGGCCATGCAGGACTGACCTGAGAAGGGCCAGGCATATGTTTTATGAAGCCATCCAAGAAGCTTGTGCCAGACCATGCCGTAAGTGGGAGGGAGATGGCTGAGAAGTATACACAAGGGAAAAACAAGCACGAGATGCCCTGCAGGGTGGCTATACATTTGTGAGCACTGGGAGCACTGCTGTGAGGATATTCGCAATGGGGAAAAGCCCCAATGGGACAAATCAGCGACATGCAGTGGAGGGGAAGAGGTAGTGCCGTTGTTTGTTGTTGTTGTTGCTGTTTCTAAACTGATCTCATTTCTTTTGGATTTTTACTTAGTAGCAGAATGTAGGATTCTCCCTATAATTATCTGTAGTGGTAATATTAATCTATATTTTTGTCAAAAGTATGTAGCAATCACCATTATCTATGGCTTCAGTATAATAGATTATGTAATAAGGCAACAACCACCTGTGGTGTGGACTATCTGTGTGCCAGGATTACGGACATCTGGCACCCTGCTCATATTATGCATAGGTGCTCAATATCTAAATTCATAAACTTATGCTCATACAGCAAGTGATTTTCAGATGAATCATCTCCCAAGTTTTTCAGATTTTTTACTATAAGTTCATGAGATTAGGATAGTGAGACCTATACTGAACCATTTATAATATAAAGAGCCAGATCCGGCTTGAGCTCAAAGATCTGATAATGTATTTTATCATTATAAATTAACTCTGAAATTAGGATGTCTTATAGACTGAAAATGAGAGGGTAAAGGAGAAGAAAGGGGAGATAAATATAACACAATAACTATTTTAAAGAAGGAAGTACCTCGTTTTTCATAACTTTTGACTCTATCTAGGTGAGCCCTTGATGGGTTACATGATAATAAAGATTGACAGCTTTTAACTAAGGCTGATTGTTTCAAGTAACACTTTTTAAATATAGCCTAATATGCTAGTCATTAAATAAAATTTAATGTTATCCCTATTAGTTGAGAACAATTAAAAGAACATAAATGCAGACACATAACAAATTAATGTTAAAGTTTATGTAGAATTTTTCTGATATGAATTAGTATGTTTCAATGAAAAATTTACTAATGTGTCACATCTTCAATTGGTTTCTTTATACACCTAATTACTTTGATTTTTGCTGATGCAACAGAAAAATGTTGTATAAAATGTTTGAATGTGATAATATTGTCAATTAGCATATTCATAAGCTATCCTTAAGTTATCATCGACTTTTGAGTAAGATTTCTGTCCTGCCCAGTCCCACAGACATTCAATACCAAAGAAAACATGCAGAGGTCTACATTTATCAAAAGCTTATTGGACTTAATAGGCTTAATAGGTTCAGGCTTCTTATTAACTCTTATAACTTATATTAACCCATAATTCTCTGTATTATTCAAATGACTTGGCACCTTTATCAATGAAGCATCTTCATCTTGCTTCCTCTACAACTGAGTCAGGGCTATAGACTCACTCTTTACTCATCCCAGAATTCTGTTCTTGTTATCCTGCCTCAACTTCCTGCCTGGTCACCCCACCTATACTTCCTGCCTGGTTACTGGCTAATCGGAGTTTTATTAAAGTACAAGTAACAAATCTTTACAAGACCATAGTCCCACAGCAATAGACATACTGTTTTTTGCTTCACTCTTCTAAAGATGATGTTAACTTTTTCATAAACAACACACTATTAATGAGGTAAAGAAGCCAAATAAAGTTCTTGAAGCCAATGTAGAGTAGGAAAACATGATTTCGTGTAGAATAAAGATGAAAGGAATAAATTCAGATATTTTGTAACCCAAAACATTACAATCAAAGCTATAAACATTATCTTGACTTTAATACAATCTTTGTGAATGCATTCTTTACCTCCTTATTCCTTAGGCTGTAGACCAAAGGATTCAACATAGGAATAAACATGGTGTAGAAAATGGATGCTATTTTGTCTGTGTCCATGGAATGACTGGAGCTGGGCTGCAAGTACATGAATATGAGTGTCCCATAGAAAATGGAAACAGCTGTGAAGTGGGAGGTACAAGTGGAGAGAGCTTTACGATATCCTGCAACAGAGTTCATCTTTAGAATGTTTTTAAAAATGAACATGTAGGATATAAAGATAAGTATAAGAGCAAAAAAGATATTAAAGCTGGCTAAATAAATAAGAACAAGTTCATTGATATGTTGGTCAGAGCAAGATACAATCATGACTGCTAAAACATCACAGAAAAAAATGGTGGACAACATTAGACTCACAGAAAGAGAGACTTAATGCATCCACAGTATAGATGGAAGCATTCAGGAAGCCACAGATATAACAGGCAATGATGAGACATGTACACATACTTGATGTCATGGTAGTGGCATAGTGCAGAGGCTTACACACGGCTACATAGCGATCATAGGCCATTGGGACCAAAAAGTAGTTCTCCAAATCAGCAAAGGTTGCAAAAAAGAACATCTGAGAGGCACAAGCATTGTAGGACATAATCTTGTCTCCTGTAAGGAATCCAACTATGACCTTTGGAGTTACTGTTGATGAGTAACAAAAGTCCACAAAGGACAAGTTGCAGAGAAAAATGTACATGGGGTTGTGAAGCCGAGAGTCCAAAAGAATCAATAGAAACATCCCCAGGTTCCCAACAAGGGTGATGGTATAGATGAGGAGAAAAATGATGAAGAAGGGAAGCTGCAAATTTGGGTCATTTGTGATTCCCATAAGTATAAACTGTGTCACTCCTGTCCTGTTCTCCATCAATGATATCTGTTAATCAACAGAAGGCCTGAAACAATTAAATAGAATATAAGAGATTGGAGAGCAGTCAAATTCACTGGATTTCTATTCCAAAAGGCTTAGCACCTAGCTCACAGATTATGACTGTCTGTAACTCCAGTACCAAGGATCTAAAATGATCTTCTCACCTCTGTAAGTAAAAGGCAAACATTATGCACAAACACATATGAAGGAAAAGAACCCATATACATAAAATACAAGCCTTAATTTTTGTTCCAAGATTTACTTATGTTTGTATTTTTATCTACATGAGTGATCTTTCTTTATGCACGAGAAAAGGGCATAAGTGATTGGTGAAAACTGAACACAAGACCTCTCAGAAAGGAGGCAGTGCTCTTAATAGCTGAGCCATCTATCTGGTCCTAAGTTAATGTTTAATTTTTTAAAAACAATCTGTGAAAATGGAGTAATTAAGGAATTAGAATCTGTGGAACTTCAATGATTTTCTACTAAAAATCAAAAGTATATATTTTAACTATATATAGACTGCTTGGTAACTGTGTTGAAATGGTTTGTTTTAATAAATCTGTGTGCCAATTAACATTTCCTGGGATCTATAAAGCTAAGACTACTGTGCTTCCCCGACAAAATGTACTATAGAGACAGTATGCTTTCTGTTACTAAGTCTTTGATAAGTTAATACATTCATGTGAATTGTGAGACACAAGAGATGTAAAATTTCTGCATATTTAAATACCCTAATTATCAGCTTCTCTTCTAAATCCAAAGAAAGTATTTGCCCACTGTAACCTTATGATCTAAAATAATTAATCTTAATTATAATAAAGAATTATTTTTATGTTTAATCAGAGTGGACTGTGTGGTATACTGTGTAGTATTTTTTCTTGCTCACTATTTATCTGTTCTCATTAAAGATTAAAGAAGTGATTAATTCCTAACTGTAGAATGTGTCTACTGAATATTTAAAGTTATTAATGAAATTATGAGCTTTAAACATTTTAAGTCATCTTTCCACAAACATTGTAATGCTTTTAATACAGCATAACTAGATATATTGATAAGAGTACACTAGAAGCAAGAAGTTATGATTAGTTCAAGGACAGCTTTATCTTGAATCAGTATTGCCAAATGCTGTACATACTAGATTTGTTGGGCATACATATATGCAGAGAGAATGTTCCACCTCAGAAGCAATTTGGAATGAAGAAATATTGCTAACAAAATCTCAGAGAGTTCAAGTTCTTCGAAGATGTACATACTGAGATCATCTAATGACTACCTAGAAAGTACCTAGCTCCTCTAAATACCATATAGTTATCTACAAAATGAAGACATTAATGGGGACCACTTGGGGTATTATTGGGAAAATAAAGTAGCAAAACAAAGGAAAAACTGCTTGTTGTTAAGGATAGTTTGTGAGTACTTCTGACCTTGTTATCATAACTATGTGACAATAGTTACAGTATTTTAGTTCTGGGTAAGTTTAAGTCTTCAGAAATAATTTTCCAAATTGTCTTTTCTACATATGGGACCCTAGGATTGTCTGTGCCTTGTTATCAATCTCAGTTTGATTGTATTCTTAGAATATTAGTGCTTGTCTTATAATCTCAAGTACATCATTGTTTTCAAAAGTTTAATTCTTATAATTCACAATTTTAAATAAAATATTTCTGTTTTTTAATTTTTAGGTTTTCTTTACTCAGGATATTGTCCTTCACCAAGAACAGAGATCCTAGATCCCAAGTTCCTTGATTCTGGACTTTCTTTATCTCATATACATAGTGTTCCTATAGTCTAATGATATTTAAACTATGTTTGATTGGCAATATTTAGAAAGATATGAACTCTAACTCTTATTTCCTATAATTATTTTCTTCATCCTTTGGTCATTTAATTATATATGCATTCATTGAAAAGATTCAGTTGCCAATCTGATCCTTATGTAGTAACTTTCATCATTTTCTATATTATCTACAAAAGGTAGGCTTGTCTTTGTGCATGTGTATGTGAATCTCTCTCTCTCTTTCTCTCTCTCTCTCTCTCTCTCTCTCTGTGTGTGTGTGTGTGTGTGTGTGTGTGTGTAAGTAGAACAGGAAGTATGTGTATGTATATAAAGTAGAACAGGAAGTATTATTTTGTACTTTATTAGTAGGAAAATTTAAAATGTATGAAGTTACATGGTAATCTCAATATTATAAGTAGTATCAGAAACACTCAAGGTACAACAGTTACAAATTTCTTTCAACAGTAAGATTGAACTCATGGCATGAGGGTTGAAATGTGGTTGAGTGAATATTTATTTATTTCTAACCCTTCACCAGTGAGCAGAAAGATTATTTCATTTAGTAATATATTATTTGTATTTTAATAAATAAATCTTGCCTGAAGATCAGAGGCAAAGCTAAAGCCACTAGAGGTCAGGCAATGGTGACACTCACCTTTCATCCCAAAATTGGGGAGACAGAAGCAGATGGATCTATGTGAGTTCAAGGCCACCCTGGGATACACAACATCAATGAAAAAAGTCCAGGTGGTGGTCGCCTACACGTTTAAGTCCGGTACTAGTGAGTCAGACACCTTTAATCCCAGCCCTAGAGAGGATATGAAATGAGAGGACAGACAGCCTTAGTCTGGTAACTCTGTGATTTCCCAGCTTTGGTAGAGGTAAGACTTCTCTAGAGGCTTGGCTGCTTACTTTTCTGGTCTTCAGGCAAAATTTATATATCAAAATATAAATATTATACTATTACAGTTTTATTTTCTGGGTTTGTTTTTTTGTGATTTCTTTTATCTCCAAATAAATCAAACATATAGTGAACAAAAAAAGTTACAGGAACCAAATTGCATTTTATATTCTTTCTGAGAAGAATAACTTATTATATGAATCACTACATCACCCGTAGTATTTTGAAATTTATACCTAGACTCAGAATTATAAAAATAGTTTCATAATAACTCTTAGCCTTTGACCTGTTTCAGCTCTCAAAATTATTTTTAAACATCTCTTCTCAATAAACTCATAGTTGGTATACACATCCCACTTACTTTCTGAGAAATATACTTCCCAGTAGTATGTTTATGAAATGTAGGCAGTCAGTTTTAAGTAGGGGAATATTTTACAGAGAATACTTATTCTAAAACTTTAAAAACTCACAATGCAATATTTCACAAACCCTTTTCCAGGAGCTTGCTATTAGAAAGTGATCAGTTTTCAACTCATTTAAAGCAAAAGGGAAGAACAGAACTTATGCACAGATTAAGTTCTGAATTCACCATGTGTTACTCCTTTCCTCATGGCAGAATCACTTACCTCCTTATTAGGAATACATACTACTTCAAAATCATACAAGATTACTACTCTCTCATAGTTCACAGGTTGTGTATGTACACCAAAAAAACTGAACTCTGTAAGGAAACGAATGAAGAACTTGCCAAATACAGTCAATAGGATATTTTCTCTGACTGTTTTACTTCAGCTTGCTTGAAGGCCCATTGCTAATCTTCAGATTAGCAAGAAAAGTTGCATTTTTAACAATGAGTGCATGCATTAACAATAGCTGCCATTAGGAAAATAAATGACTTCTAATGGTAATGGCATGCAGTTTTACCTCTATTGTGCCACATTGGAACTTCAGAGGCTAGTGCATTGAGATTTAGAGAGATGTACAGATACTCAGAGAGCTCTGGAGAGTTCCCAGAGAGTTTATCTCAAGATCATCAACCAGTCTTTTTAGGGAAAAAGCAATTAATCAGCCTTGGGGAGCAAACTAGTTTCTGTTTCTTAGAAGTTTAATTTACTTCTTAAAGGGCAAATGAAAAAACAAAAGCCATAAATATTAATGAGATACCTTGCAATGTTTGTATATGCAATGTTTATTGGAAAATTCAAGTTGGGTTAAGAATGCCTGTCTTCTCAAACACTATTTCTTTGTGATAAGCTTTCTGAATCCTTCCTTCTAGAATTTTCCTTTTAATTCTTTCTGCATTTTATTTTAATTCATTCTAGTATTTCCAAAAGCATAATACATTATTGGTATCTATAGTAAGCCTTGTGTCCAATAGTGTATCTCAGGTTTTTGTTTCTAACTAACTGTACTTTCCTTTAATATTCAAAGACCTTTGATGAATCTTTTATATGCTATTCCTTATAGTACTCTACAGGATGATGTATGTCACATTTTACAAATATGTCTACTTATTTCTATTGA
The DNA here is from genome assembly GCF_982192425.1 of Myodes glareolus. Lineage (NCBI taxonomy): Eukaryota > Metazoa > Chordata > Mammalia > Rodentia > Cricetidae > Myodes > Myodes glareolus. The sequence continues at coordinate 49,134,949 of NC_142032.1, forward strand.
CCACTAAATAAATATTTTATTTTCTATTATACTTATGTGTTATTTGTATATTCATTTATTGTATATTCACATTATTATTATTGTGTTTGTGTGTAGAAGGTAGAATTACTTGAAGAAATCGTCTCTCTCCTTTCCTCATGTTGGTTCCAGGGTTTGAACAAAAATCATAGTCTTGGAAACAAGTTCCTTTAACTACTGGTCCCTTCATCAGTGTCTCTGTATTAATTATTTATAATTGAATTCTATAATTATTTTCTAAACTGTAAAACAACCCCTTTTAGATGGTCAAGTTTGGCTGTTTCCTATTTTGTATGTTTTTAGTTTTATTCTAGACACTATTCTCTTTGCTACAAAGATTTTTTTCCTACCTTGAGACAATCATATTTTTTATTTGTTTCTGATTGGTTATGTGTTCTGTTGGGTTATTTGTAAACAAAACAAGAAATAAATTGTACCAATTGCAATAAATGTCATCAAGTGTGTCCCCTATGCTTTCCTATAGTATTTTCATAGTTTTTCTCTTTCATTTAAGTCGTTCATTTATTTTGAAGATAGTCTTGCAGCTGGAAAGTTGATGTGGATGTAGTTTTCTTCTTGTGCATACCTGGGTACCCAATATCATTGTCCCTTGTTCCAGTGAATTTTCTTGAGACATTTTTAAGCATGACTTGGCTATGGATATATGACTTTATTCTAGAATGTTTGCTTTATTAATTTTAGGACAGTTTGCATTTGATCATGGTAAACATTTTTCTAATATACTTCTTGATTTATATTCTAAGCACCTTGCTGAAAAGAAAATTGTATACACTCATGAGAGATATTGAACATCTACTTTTCTATTAGTTGTACCATGTTTCAGTTTCATTTCCTGTGGTATAATAAAATGTTCTAACCAAAACAACATAAAAGTTAGTTAACTTGGGTCTTAATTCCAGGTTATAGACCTTGATTACTGGGAATTGAAGGCTACAGAAACCTGAAGGAGCACCTCCCATTAATGAAAATCAGGAACAGATGTCAAAGAAAACAATGCCACATGCTAATGCTCCATCCACTTTCTCCACTCTTACAAAATCTAGGATCCCCTTAAAAGAGTAAGATGCCACCCACAGTGCACAGGTCTTTCAATAAATCAAGACCGTCCCCCACAGACATTCACAAGCCAGCCTAATCTAGACAATCCCTCACTCAGACATTTTTCTCTGTGACTCTAGATTCTTTCAAGTTACTGAAACTAACCACCATATATACTTTTTTCCCACAGCATAGTCTCTTTTATTTTTTTGTTTTTTATTTATTTATTAAAAATTTCCACCTCCTCCCTTCCTCCCATTTCCCTCCCACTTCCCCCACTCTCCCTCTCCTTCCCTCTTCAGTCCTAAGAGCAGTCAGGGTTCCCTGCTCTGTGGGAAATCCAAGGTCCTCCTCTGTAAGCTTCCGCACTTTTCTGTGGACACCCGAACCTCGAAACAGGCGCGCGCTTTCCTGACTCGAGCCCACTAGAACGGACGCATGTCCTAGGGGTTTGAACAGACGACACACACACAAAGAGACCGGCTCATCTGCCAAGAGCAAGTGGCAAATGGCAACTTTATTAAATTCAAGTCAGATATTTATACCAGTGGGCAACCAGGATAAAAAAGGCAAGGCCTCCTCCCAACCAGAAGCAGGAGGAGAAGATTAAAGCTTCCCGGCCCCTCGGGCAGGGTCAGCCAGGGGAGGCAGGCTAAGGGCTCACTGCTAAGACCTTGAATACAGGTGGAATCACCATAACAAAGAGAACCAGGTTCTTGCTAAATTATCCCCTCAAGCCAGAGCTGGTGCAGAGACTCCAGGAAGCCGGAGGTCACACGGCCCTGCGAATCGCCAGGAGAGAAGGGAAGAAACTTTGCTAGCTACACTCCTCCCTCCATCCAGGTCTAGGAAGGTGAGCATCCAAACTGACTAGGCTTCCACAAAGTCAGTCCATGCAATAGAATCAAAACCCAGTGCCATTATCCTAGTCTTCTCAGTCAGCCCTCATTGTCAGCCACATTCAGAGAGTTCGATTTGATCACATGCTCTTTCAGTCCCAGTCCTGCTGGCCTTGGTGAGCTCCCATTAGATCAGTCCCAGTGTCTCAGAGAGTGGACACACCCCTCGCGGTCCTGATTTCCTTGCTCATGTTCTCCCATTTTCTGCTCCTCATTTGCATCTTGGGAGCTAAGTCCAGTGCTGCAATGTGGGTCTCTGTCTCTACCTCAGTCCATCACCAGATGAAGGTTCTATGGTGATCTGCAAATATTCATCAGTGTGGCTATGTGATAAGACCAGTTCAGGCACCCTCTCCTCTGCTGCCCAAGGAACAAGCTGGGGGACATTTCCTTGGACACCTGGGAACCCCTCTAGAGTCAAGTCTCTTGCAAACCCTAAAATGGCTCCCTTAATTAAGATATGTACTTCCCTACTCCCATACCTACCCTTTCTCCATCTCAACTATCCCATTCCCCAAAGTTCTCTCCAATCCTCCCCTTCTCCCTTCTCTCTCCCCATCTCCCCTTACCCCACCCCACTCCCACCCCAGTGCTTCCAACTTTTGCCTGGCAATCTTGTCTACTTCCAATATCCAGGAGGATAACTATATGTTTTTCTTTGGGTTCACCTTCTTATATAGCTTCTCTAGGATCACGAATCATAGGCTCAATGCCCTTTATTTATGGCTAGAATGCACTTATGAATGAGTAAATACCGTATTCATCTTTTTGGTCTGGGTTATCTCACTCAGCAAAGTGTTTTTTATTTCCATCAATTTGCATGCAAAATTCAAGATGTCATTGTTTTTTACCAATGAGTAAAACTCTAAAGTTTTTATGTGCCACACCATCTTTATCCATTCTTCAATTGAGGGGCACCTAGGTTGTTTCCAGGTTCTGGATATTACAAATAGTGCTGTTATGAACATAGTTGAACAAATGCTTTTGTAGTATGATTGGGCATCTCTTGGGTATATTCCCAAGAGTGGAATTGCTGGGTCCTGAGATAGGTTGACTCCCAGGTTCCTGAGAGACCGCCACATTGATTTCCAAAGTGGTTGCACAAGTTTGCATTCCCACCAGCAATGAATAAGTGTTACCCTTACTCAACATCCTCTCCAGCATAGGCTATCATTGGTGTTTTTGATTTTAGCTATTCTGACAGGTGAAAGATGGTATCTCAGAGTTGTTTTGATTTACATTTCCCTGATCGCTAAAAAGATTGAGCATGACCTTAAGTATCTTTTGGGCATTCAAACTTCTTCTGTTGAGAATTCTCTGTTCAGTTCAGTACCCCATTTTTTAATTGGGTTAATTTGAGTTTTAGTGTCTAGTTTCTTGAGTTCTTTATATATTTTTGGAGATCAGACCTTTGTCTGATGTATGGTTCATAAAGATCTTCTCCCATTCAGTAGGTTGTCTTTTTGTCTTAATGATAGTGTCCTTTGCATTACAGAAACTTCTCAACTTCAAGAGGTTCCATTTATTCATTGATTCTCTTATTGTCTGTGCTACTGGGATTCTACCTAGGAAGTGGTCTCCTGTGCCCATGTGGTGCAGACTACTTCAGAGAGGGAAATCAGAGAAACTTCACCTTTTACGATTGCCACAAGTAGCATAAAGTATCTTGTGGTAACTCTAACTAAGGAAGTGTAAGATCTATTTGACAAAAACTTTTAAGGCATTTAAGAGAGACATTAGTTGGGGCATTCTCATTACTGATTTTCCCCCAGGAGTTTTCTTTTGTTCTAATTTTGTTTTGACATATTTTTGGCATATAACTTAAATTAGTCTTAAACCACTAATCCATGGATATCAACATCTGCAGTACTAGGAACTCATGAATTTGCCATCATATATACTTTTTTATTAAAGAATTATTTAATACACTTAAAATACACCATAAAGCTATCACCTAAAGGGAAGCATATTTCATCTTGAAAAATTGTTCACATCTTTATCAAAGTGTAATCCCAAATAAGGGACATTTCATGGACTTCTAGACATGGTTTTTACTATATTCTTATTTTACAAATATTTGCACTGATACAAGATAGAAATGAAATGGTGAAAGACGAGCTAGTATATCATTATTTTTTTTAATTTGATAAGAAAACCCCAGTACTTTCAGCATTTTCATTTAGGTGCTCTGATTGAATATCTCTGTTTTTCTACAAGATATCACTACAGGGAATTGAATTAATTCTTGTTTCTTTAAGTGAAGGCGCAGAAACAAAAAAAAAGTATGACTGCTCAATGACTGGGGGGGATGGATTTTATTATACATAAAAGATAACAGCCTAAGACATCTAAAAGTGTCCAGAAAAGAGACATTGTCTGTGCAACTTGAAAGACAAGGAAGAATAGCAAGAGAGAGAGAATAGCAGCAGTACAGGGGTTATGGAAAATGCCTTATATAAAGAACCAGCAAGTATCACTGAAAAAGGAAACCTGAGATCTGCAACATCCTTTGAGGTAACATAGTTAAGGAGGAGTCAGGGCAGGAGAGAAGGACCAAGAAGTCAGAATTTCAGAAGGACTCTGAAATGCATAACAAATATATGTATGTAGGAACTGAAAGAGTCTGGAGGTCAACATAGACTATGATATACATCCACATGTACAGACAAGAGGATTGCCAATTTTGGAAAGCAGAACCCAGTTTTCTCGCAGGTTCCCGGAAAATGCTGTTGCTTGGCCTTTACCTGTCCACCAGAAATCCTCCTATAGGATAGCTTGAACTGAGCCTCGAAAGTCAGTTCGGGACATGTGCACTGACATTTGGAGTTTGAGAAGTTGGATTTTTTATTATTTATTTATTTATTTATTTATTAAAAATTTCCACCTTGTCCACGCCTCCCTTTTCCCTCCCCCTCACTGCCTCCCCCTCCCTCTCTAGTCTTAAGAGCAGTCAGGGTTCCCTGTGCCATGGGAAGTCCAAGGTCCTCCCCCATCCAGACAGGTCTTTAAAGGTGAACATTCAAACAAACCAGGCTCCCACAAAAATAGACCATGCAGTAGAATAAATATCAATGCCGTTGTCCTTGGCTTCACAGTCAGTCTTCATTGCCAGCCACGTTCAGAGTGTCCATTTTAATCACATGCTCCATCGCTCCCAGTCCAATTGGCCTTGGTGAACTCCCATTAGATCAGTCCCACCGTCTCAGTGGGTGGACGCACCCCTTGTGATCCTGACTTTTTTGCTCACGTTCTCCCTCCTTCTGCTCCTCATTTGGACCTAGGGAGCTAAGTCCAGTGCTCCAATGTGGGACTCTGTCTCTATCTCCATTCATCACCAGAATAAAGTTCTATGGTGATATGCAAAATATTCATCAGTATGGTTATGGGACAAGGCCAGTTGATACACCCTCTCCTCTGCTGCCCAGGGAACAGGCTGGGGATGTCTCCTTGGACCTGGAACCCCCTCTAGAATCAAGTCTCTTACAAACCCTAAAATGGCTCCCTTAGTTGAGATATTTACTTCCCTTCTCCCATATCCATCCTTCCTCCCTCCCCCAATCCCATTCCCCCAAGCTATCCCCTATCCTCCTTAATGTATTTCACAATATAGAAACAGAAGAGTCATTGCCAAACTCTTACTGTGGATTTTCTTGTTGAGCATGAGATTTTTCAAATGTGATTCAATAATACCAAGTTTTCTCAGTGAGAAAAGGTGCTGATTACCAAAGCTGGGAACCTAAATTTCATCCTCAACCCCTATGTGGTAGGAAGAGAAAGAATTGTCGCCTACAAACTAGCTCTGACCTTCGAATTAATGATGTGGCTTGTCTCACACACACAAGTGTGTATACAGACAGGATCACATGCACATACTCACATGCAGATGACAGAAATACAGACTGATGTTGATGATAGGTAGATAGATAGATAGATATATAGATAATAGATAGATAGATAGATAGATAGATAGATAGATAGATAATAGATAGATAGATAGATAGATAGATAGATAGATAGATAGATAGATATAGATAATTAGGTTATGAAAACACAAAAAATCTAATCTGAGTCAGTGAAAAGATTTGAGAGAAATGAATCTAGGTATAGCACAACTCAAATATGTAAAAAATAATATAACAAATGCATTTTGTCCTGAAAACAATCTTTCTGAATGTGTGATAATTTCATAATTTTTCTTGCTTCATAACAGAGGGTTCAGCATTTGAATGGCCATGGTGTAGAACACAGACACAGTTTTACCTCATCCATGGCATGACTGGATCTAGGCTGCAAGTATATAAAAATTACAGTCCCACAGAAAATAATAACAACAAGGAAATGGGAGGTACCAGTAAAAATGGCCTTTGGATATCCTGTAGCTCAGTGCATATTGAGAATTGTGGTACAAATTATTGGGTAGTATACTAAATGACTATGAGGGGGAAAAGATAAGAATACTATGAGAACAGAAAAGAAAAGGAATCATATCATCTGACTGTCAAAGCAAGAACATACCATGACTGCAGTCTGATTAATGAAAAAGCGATGGACCACCTCCACCTTACAAATGGAGAGACTGAAAGTGACCCCAGTATGGGCACAGGTATTCAAGAAGCCATATCCTGCAACAATCCATGTACACATACCAGTAGTCATGGTGGTGGCATAAGAGGGGATTACACGTGGCTACAGTGCCATTGAGACCCGCAGATAATTTTCAATAGAACCAAGATTAAAAAAAGAATTTATGAGAACCCCATTCATTGTAGGAATTGACCTTGTCTCTTATAAGAAACCCAGTCATGACTGTGTAGGTAATGACTGAAGAGTAACAAAAAAACAACCAATGACAGATTGGAATGCCTAGGCAAAACTACATGGGTGTGTAGAGTTGAGATACAATGAAAATCACCAAGATCATCTAGGAGAGGGCACAGAAGGGGGATCATTCATCTTGACTGAATGTAAGAGAGCTTAAGCCTACTCCTGTGCTTTCAAAGATATTGATGAGTTTTCTGACTTAAGGAGTGGGTACAAACAAGGTATCATGACCTAGGGTGTGGTAACTTAGTGTTTTGGATATTAAAATGTTCCATAGAGGTGGATCCACTCCACCTTAACAAAACTCAGAGAATTCAAGTCTATTCCTGCTCTTTCATTTTAAGACAGGAGTTTGATCCAAGAAGTGTCAGCCTACAGGATACTTGGTTTAATGTGTATTTGCAGCATGCCCTGTCTAAATCATTAGAATGCTTATCACAAGACAAGTACTGAAGCAGGTAATTGTTCTGTTTGCCCTTTGTGTCCCATTAAAGCAGTCTTTTGACTTCTTTTTCCCTTTTTTGACTGGGGTATATAAGCATATGGAAAATGAAAGTGGATGTATTCAGTATTCAGGGTTAACTGGATAGTCCTGCCTGTTCTATCCTATGTCTCTGTATTTCTTTCATATGTCTACTCCTCTTGTCTAATTTTTCTAATACATACATCCTTACCCTGGAACATGAGAACCCCATTGAGGCTGGTCCTTGACAGATGTCATTCTGGTATGTGGTTGCAATAGATGGTGCCCAGATGTGTGGCCAGTGGTACAGGGATGATGGGTTGGAGACTGCAGATGAATAAGACACGGCAGGTGTAAGTAAAAAGGGAAAGCTTAGGTAAAAAGTGAAATTAATGTATGGTAAATAACTTGGTAGTAAAACTGTAAATATTTGTAGATATGGGGTAAGGAAATAGTATTTAACTGTCTGTACATTTGGTGGATGTATTTTGATACTGAGAGGAGCTGAAGTGGAGCAAAAACATGAAAAAAAATCGAGTTTGTAGATAGTTTAAACTTCTCACTTGCTCCCACTTTATCCACACTGGTGGATAAACAGCTGCCCTTTGGGGTCTGTTTCGGGGAAGGGAAAACAGTGGAAACCCTCCAAACAGGCCAAGCCTATAGATGCTGAGATGGTGACTGCCCTACAGTCACCTCCAGGTGGGAGTGGTCAGAGCCTACATTGCCCATGAGCCCCAGGAGCCTGTACAGCAAATCGCTTTTAGTGGAGGAGACTATATAGGAATTCTCCTTATTTTGTGATTGAAAGATTTTAGAAAGAAAAATGGGAGTAGTAAATACAGCATGGCTATGGTCGCCTAAGTTTCCAGCCACGCAAGCCTGTAGATGGTCTCAGAGCCATGACAAGGTGCTCATCTGGGAACATAAGCTGCAATTAAGTTTATCAGCTGCTGTTAATGCTGGCCTTGGTGGGACAACTAAGTACAGAAAGCACAGCCTGTACCCCACCCCAGGGGACACCTAGTGACCACTCCCAGAGAAATAACAGAGCTGCAGAGAACTTATCATGGCTCTGCCTGTCCATTAAGCATTGGTGAAAATACAAATGTGCAAATGATCCCTGTCAGTTAGTGAGAGCTCTTACAGCTTGGATTAGCAAGATAGCTCACACACTTTTAGCGATTTCCACAGGATGTTTGAGAGATATCCAATGACTATGGTCCTATTTCATAATGTTTACAGGGTTTCTTGAGTCCCTCACTGTCCTAATTTCCCCAGGCATCTGGCAGAAGCTGCTAAAGAAATTGCCAGCTCTAATGAAGCACATAATTATCATACTTATTGAGCTTTAACAACACAATTTCAAAAAAAAAAAATAAGGAGGAGATATACTCTCAGTCTACACTGGAAAGACCCTACCCCCATTTTAATAATGGGTCGAAAGCAAGTCTGCGTTTTTTTTTTCCACAGGAGGAGAATAAATCATGATGATTTCCAGAACATCTGATCTGTAGCAAAAGAATGGCATCCCTGATGACATCATAGCTGCTGGTGCCACTACAGAAGAATTGAAGTGAGACGACTAAACCTGCATCCATGACCCTCTTATGTCATCATACTGTAGTCTGAGATGAGAAGGAAGGCAGGGGTAATGACTTGTGATTTCCAGCTTCTCATTGGATCCACTGCACAAACTTCTAGACATCAGTGAGTCCTATTTTCTCTGAAGCTAGGTCAAGAATGTTGACTAAATATTCTCAGTTTATCATACTATATCTTGGGACACAGAACTCATATTTGCCAATATTGTGTTCTGCTGTTAAAAGAAGGGACATAAGATCTGCGACTTCAGAAGATTTCTTGTCTGGAGGAAAGAGACATTCAAGCAATGGAACACTAATATGGAGGCAAAGAGTTACTGTAGCCACTCTTCACAGATGAGGAGAAATGGCATGAAAGTTTTCGCTGCCACTCAGAGACTGGTACAGTTCAAATTCATCTTTGAAGGTTAATAGCAGCAATGCAATTGTGAAAGAAGAAAGCACTCATAGCTCACCCAGCACAGAAACCTTTTCTTGTATCTTGATTAGAACATATTTAAAAGCGTTGTGAATTGTCAAATTGTGTGTTTATATTTAATTTCCACACTAGAATTGTGGTATTGACCTGTTAATGTTAGTAACTGCTTTTGTTCAGTATGAAGATGTTACTGATTAGAAAAAGGTTAGAATTTGTCTGATAAAAATTTGACATGATATGTTCTTAAATTTGATATGTTTAATAAGACACATTTAGGTCATAATGCAGGTAAAAACTGTTAAAGGCATCCCCATCTTGAGGATCCTCCACTCCTTTATTAGGAGATATTGTAACCATAGGAACAAGTATATAACAAAGCATTCTCTGCATGCATATGATCATACAGTTGTTGATGAATACTCTTGATAAAAAAGACAGCTAAGAGGCACACAGCACATAGAGATGCATTCTCTCATAAGCTTTTATTTACAAAGGTTAGTAGTCAAAGATAGGTAAGCTCTCCCCTCACTCTTGCCAGGCAACCTAATAGAGGGTATACATGACAGAATGTATGTACCAATGACTGTTAAGTCTGGAAACTGACGAAAAGGCCCCCAAAGCAGGCAGAGTCATCTATCCTGCCGAAGAATCACTGGGTTTGCTATCTGTATTAAAAAGAGAGGATTGTGTGGAGGCCCAAAGAAGTAGGTCCACCCCACCTTGATTGAAGTTCAGAGAGCTTAAGCCTACTCCTGTGCTTTCAAAGTTCTTAATAAGATGTCTGAAATAAGGAGTTCCTATAAAAAATATATCCTGACCTAGGTTGTGATTACTTGGTGTTTTGGATATTAAGATGGTCCATAGAGGTATATCCACTCTACCTTGATGAATGGTCAGAGAATTCAAGCCTATTCCTTCTCCTTCATTTTAAGACAGAAGGTTTAACCAGGAAGTACATGTCTACAGGAAGCTAAGGTGTATTCTCAACTTTCTGAGATACTTTCCTACTGATTTCCAGAATGATTATAAAAGTTTGCATTACTACCAGCAGTGGAGTAGTTTTTTTCCCTTACTACACATACGCTCCAGTCTAAGCTGTCATTGGTGTTTTTGATCTTAGCTGTAATTTATTTATATTACTCAGATATGAGATATCAGTCTTATCTTTGGGTCCATGACTTTTTAAACCATGCTGATTCCCAAGTATCAGAGACCAAACAGAATTTTAATTAAATTGAAAATAACATAAAATAGAATTGACTGCCTTTATCAGATTCAGCATTATTTGAGTTACAGAGTTCTGTTTCAATTTCTAAGAATATATTCCTGGAAAAAATCTTTTGTCCTAGAATAGAGTATCCTGTAAAATAAGTACTGTGTCTTAAAACTAAACACATTTCCCTTTTTAAATCTATATATTCAATATTGATGAAAGCATAGGTTGTCAGAAACACTGAAATTCCTCATTCTTTATCCAAGTCCCACATACTTTCCTCAAAGCAGCAGCCTAAGGATCACAATTGTTGAACATAACAATTTCTTAGATATAACTCAAAAATATTATTTTTCCATTTTCTCTATATCCTTCCTAAAATCATCTGCTAGATTTGTGAGTCACTTGTATTCTTTTCTTTCTCTCAAACTCTAAGAAAATTATCCTCAAACTTTCTGCTGTGTATATTTCTAAAGTATCTCATTAATGAGAAAAAACTGAGTGGAGGAATGGTTGATAGCTATGTAAAAGATTAGAATATCCCTACATGTAGTAGACATGTTAGGATAACTGGAGTGATGGCAACTTCATCTCGATGCCTTCTGAAAGCTGTATGCATATAATCATGAGCTATAGCATGCAGAGGCAATTTTGGTCGATTCAGTATTTAGGATTCATTGGTCTTGACCCACCTTTACAGACCACTGAAAATTCAACAGTGAAATAAGAGTAGCTTGAGGTATTCTAGTGAGAAGCCAGCAACATGCTACAGAAGATAGTAAATTGTGGGTCTTGAGCTTTTCCAAGTTAGGTTTCACATTATGTTCGGATAAAAAAATGGTATGGTTTTGTGCTAATTTGATTTACATGGAGACTGGCAACAAGGCTGCTAACATCACAAGAGATTTACCCTTCCCTCCTCATGTTGTTTTTTTATCCTGCAATTCTGTCAATGAGATTCTATTCTCTCCAGTGTATTTCTGCCTCTTCTGAACACACTGATTGCTGCTCCTGCTATTTGCTGTGACCCAATCCGTCTCAAATTCTTACTGGATAGGTATTTTTTCATGTCATGAAAGTCTACATTCAAATAAAACTATTATTTTCCTCCTGTTGTCATACAGTAACAAAATTACCAAGATGAAAAGAAAATTGGCCATTTATACTGCTGTCTTTGTCTCATAGATCTCTTTTAATATGTTCTTCTTTGTAAAAACATTTAATGCAACCTGTCTGTCATACAATAACAATGTTTCAATATTCAGGTTTTTGTTTGCTTGAATAATGAAATTTGCTAAATCATTTAGTGTATAAGACAATATAGACTTGCTAAAATTCTTAGCACATTTAAAATACAACCAAATACTCTAGTAATTAAATAAAATGTAATGTTTGGTATGTTCTTCTGGATATCGATATGAATTCACTACAATTTAGAAAATATAAATGCAGAAATACAACAACTTCATGTTAAATTTTTTGCATAATTTTTCTAACATTAATTTGTATAATTCTTGAAAAGAAACCTATGAGTGTGTCTTCTCCTTAATGGGGTTTATTAAATACCTAATTACAGTGATTTGTGCTAAAATCTCAAAAAGAATGTTGCTTTAAATTGATTGAATAGGATAATATAGTCAATTAGCTTTTTCACAAGCTGACCTAAAGTTATCATAAACACTTTATTTAGGTTACACTCCTCTGAACAAGATGCTAACTTTTTCACAAACAACTTACTACTACTCAGGAAAAGATGACACTTCAAGTTTTTTAATTCAATGAGGGTAGGAAAATGAAAGTCCATGTAGAATTAAGATGAAATTAATGAACTCAGATGTTTTGTAACCCAAAACGTTAAAATCAAGGCTACAAGTGTTATCTTGACTTTAATACAATCTTTGTGAATGCACTCTTCACCTCCTTATTCCTTAAGCTATAGACCAGAGGGTTCAGCATAGGAATAAACATGGTGTAAAACACAGATGCTATTTGGTCACTGTCCATGGAGTGACTGGAGCTGGGCTGCAGGTACATGAATATGACTGTCCCATAGAAAATGGAGACAGCTGTAAAATGGGAGGCAAAAGTAGAGAGAGCTTTGTAATATGCTGCAACAGAGTTCATCTTCAGAATGTTGGTAAAAATGAACATGTAGGATATGATGATATGTATAAGAGCAAAAAAGATATTGAAGCTGGCCACATAAATAAGAACCAGTTCATTGACATGTCGGTCAGAGCAAGATAAAATCATGACTGCTAGAACATCACAGAAAAAATGGTGGACCACATTAGACTCACAGAAAGAGAGACTTAATGCATCCACAGTATAGATGGAAGCATTCAGTAAGCCACAGATATAACAGGCAATGATGAAACATGCACACACACATGTGTTGTCATGGTCGTGGCATAGTGCAGAGGCTTACACACTGCTACATAACGATCATAGGCCATTGAGACCAAAAGGTAGTGCTCCACAATGGCAAAGTTTGCAAAAAAGAACATCTGAGAGGCACAAGCATTGTAGGATATGATTTTGTCTCCTGTAAGGAATCCAGCTATGACCTTTGGAGTGACTGTTGATGAGTAACAAAAGTCCGCAAAGGACAAGTTGCAGAGAAAAATGTACATGGGGGTGTGAAGTCGAGAGTCCAGAAGAGTCAATAGAAACATCCCCAGGTTCCCCACTAGGGTGATGGTGTAGATGAGGAGGAAAGTGATGAAGAGGGGAAGCTGCAAATCTGGGTCATTTGTGAGTCCCATGAGGATGAACTGTGTCACTTCTGTCTTGTTTTCCATCAATGATTTCTATTTGTAGAAAAAAGGCCTGAAACAATTAAAAAACAGAATATTACAAGGGCATGGAGAGATAGTTCAGTTGTCAGAAGCAAAGTCTTCCTATTCCAAAGGACTCAGTGCCTACATATCAGCTCATAACTGTCTTTAGCTCCAGGACCAATGGATCTAACACCATCTTCTGGCTTTTGCAAGTATGAGACAAATATTACACATATTGTTATACATGTAGGCAAAGCACCATAAACATATAGTCTTTTCTTAAGTTAATTTTTCTGAAATTTATTTAATAATATATTTTATGTACATGAGCACTCTTTCTTAATACACATGATAAGAGGATATCTGTTCACATTGCTCATGGTTATGAACCAACAAGTGGTTGATTGGAATTGAACTCAGAACCTCTGAAAGAGCAGGTATTTCTCTTAAGAGTTGAGCCATCTTTCCAGTCCTAAATTATTGTTTTTTTTAAAAAAAATATGAGAATATAGTAGAAGAAACTGGAATCTTTGTAACTTCATTGATTTTCTACCAAAATAGAGAGAGAGAGAGAGAGAGAGAGAGAGAGAGAGAGAGAGAGAGTTTAGTTTCCATGGAAATTGGTTTATTTTAAAGCATTATTGTGCCAGGTAACTTCTTTTCTTGGGCTTTATAAAACTAACAAAACTGTTTTTCCTGCCAAGAGATACAATAGGAATAGTCTTCTCTTGGTCAATAACATGTCTTTGACAATTTGCTATATCCATTAAACTGTGTGATATAAGAGATATAAAATTTATGCATATTTATATAACATAATTACCAGTTTCTATTCTGGATTCATATAAACTTTTCAAGGAAAGTTACAGATCTAAAATATTTTAACTTAATTATAATGAAAAATTATCTTCTTATATCTAATCAGAAACAATTGAGTGGCACACTCAGGAGTAATTTTATCTTGTTCACTGTATATCTGTTCTTTTTAAAGATCAAACAAGGGATTAATCCCTACTTGTGAAATGTTCCTTCTGAGTACTAAAAAGTTCTGAAAGATATAATGGGCTTGAATTGCATTTTAACTCTTCTTTCCACACACATTTCAGTGTTTTTAGTACAGGATATCTAGATACTTTGAGGAAGACATACCCAAAAGCAAGAAGTTATGATTAGCTCAAGGATGACTTTCTCTTGATTCAATATTACTAAAAACTGTACATAATAGATTTGTTCAGCTTACAAGTATGTTGGAAGATCATTCAATCTCAGAAGCAGTTTGGAATGAAGACACATAAATAACTAAAACACAGAGAACTCAGGTTCTTGAAAGAGATACACACTAAGATCTACCCCTGAAGACGTAGAAAGCACCTAACTCTTAAATAACATATACCCGTTTACAAAATGAAGACAGTAATGAGGCCTATTTTGGGTATGATTTTAAAAAGATACTAGTATATTAAAGGCAAGACATGATAATTGTTAAGCAAGGTTAAGTGAGTATTACTTATGTTGTTGTCATTAATATGTGACAATAGCATATAGGGCTTTATTTCTGGATAAGTTTATTTTTTTGTCTTTTTTTTTGTAATTTTATTAAATTATAAAAAGTTTCCATTTACGCCCCTCCTCCCAACGCCCTCCCACTCCCCCCCTCCCTCTCCTCCTCCCTCTTTGTCCCCTAGGGAAGTCAGGGTCTCCTGCCCTGTGGGAAGTCCAAGTTCCTTCCCCCTCACTCCAGGTCCAGGAAGGTGAGCATCCAAACAAACTGGATCCCAAAAATCCAGTATATGCAGAGGAAACCAGTCCCAGTGTCATTGTCAATGACTTCTCGGAAAGACTGCAGGCCAGCCACATTCAGAAAATCCGGCCACATTCAGAGAATCTGGTTGGATCACATGCTCGAACACGACAAGGCTGTCCACTCTCTCCATACCTCTTCAATATAGTGCTTGAAGTTCTAGCAATAGCAATAAGACAACATAAGGGGATCAAGGGGATTCGAATTGGAAAGGATGAAGTGAAACTTTCGTTATTTGCAGACGATATGATAGTGTACATAAGCGACCCCAAAAACTCTACCAAAGAACTCCTACAGCTGATAAACACCTTTAGTAACGTGGCAGGATACAAGATCAACTCCAAAAAATCAGTGGCACTCCTATACACAAAGGATAAAGAAACGGAGAGGGAAATCAGAGAAACATCACCTTTCACGATAGCCACAAACACCATAAAATATCTTGGGGTTACTCTAACCAAGGATGTGAAAGACCTATTTGACAAGAACTTTAAGCCTTTGAAAAGAGAAATTGAGGAGGTTACCAGAAAATGGAAAGACCTCCCCTGCTCTTGGATTGGGAGAATCAACATAGTAAAAATGGCAATTCTACCAAAAGCAATCTACAGATTCAATGCAATCCCCATCAAAATCCCATCAAACTTCTTCACAGACCTTGAGAGAACAATAATTAAGTTTATATGGAAAAACAAAAAACCCAGGATAGCCAAAACAATCTTATACAATAAAGGAACTTCTGGATAAGTTTAAATCTTGAGAATTCTCTTTCCAAATTGTGTTTTCCGCATTTCAGCTCCTGGGATTGTCTGTGCTTTGTCAAGAATCTCGGGATATTTTAACCCTAAGAATATCTGTGCTTTTCATGAAATTTCACGCTCATCATTGTTTTGAAATTTTAATGTTTGTAAACCATAATTGTAGATAAAATATTTCTCCTTTCTTAACCTTTGGTTTTACTTTTCTCTGGACAACATCCTTCAACAAGAATAGAGACCCTGAAGCCCAGGTCCCTAGTTAATGGTCTTTGTTTATCTCATAAATATAGTGTTCTTATAGTCTAATGATACTTAAACTTTCTTGTTTAGCTTGGCATATTTGGAAGGATATCCACTCTGTGATTTCCTATCATTATCTTGAGCATTTGGTTATATTTTTTTGTGCAGGTATAGATTTAAAACTTTAGTTTCCAATTTTTCCTCATAATGACTTTCATCATTTGCTATATTTTATTTATATATGTAATGTATTTGTGTGTGTGTGTAAATTAGAACAGAGTATTTTTATTACCTTATTAACAGGAAAACAAGATTTATGAAGTCATATGCTAATCTCATTTTTATTAAGTGGTATGAGAAACACTCTTGAGTTACAGATTATATTCAACAATGATCCTGAACTCATAGCATACAGGTTGGAAATGTTTTAGTGAATTTTAATTTCTTTCTGCCCCTTCATCAGTGTACAGAAAGATTATTTGTCTTCTGCGTTTATGCCTTTTGTGAATTATTTTACCTCCAAGTAAATCAAACATATAGTGAACAAGATAAAGTTATAACAACCAAATTGAATTTTATATTCTATCTGATTAAAAGAATTTACTATATGAATCATTAAATCTCCTGTAATATATTGACATCTACACCTAGTCTCAGAATTTCAAAACTAGTTTTAGAAAAAACATTTAGACTTTGAACTATTTTAACTCTCACAATTATTTTTAATGTCTATTCTCAATAAACTCATAGTAAACACATCCCACTTACATTATGGGAAATATACTTCACAATAGTATATTTATGAAATGTAGGTAGCCAGTATTAAGTAGAGAAATATTTTACAGGGAATTCTCATTCTAAAAATTTAAAAACTCACAGTGCAATATTTCACAAACCCCTTTACAGGAGCTTGCTCTTAGTAAGTGATCAGTTTCCAACTCATCTAAAGCAAGAGAGAAGAGCAGAATTTTTGCACAGATCAAGTTCTGAATTCACCATGCATTGCTCCTCTTCTCTTGAAAGAGTCACTTACCTGCTTATTAGGAAAACATCCATAAAACCAGATAAGATTGCCTTTCACCTGTGGCTCACAGGTTGTGCCTGTATACAAAAAAGAAAAAAAAAGAAGTTTGTGGGGAATCCTATGAGAAACTTTCCAAACTCAATTAGTCAATGAAATTTTTTTCTATGACTGTTTTACCTCAGTTTTCTTGAAGACCCATAGCCTATCTTCAGAGTAATTAGAAAAACTGAAAATAATAGCAATAAATGCATATATCTACAAGGACTGCCAATCAGAAAATAAATATAATCTAATGGAGATGCTATGCAGTACTTCTCCAAGTGTGCCACATTGGGATTTCAGGAACTAGCAAATGAGAAATATAGATACTCAGAGAGCTCTGGAGAGTTCCCCAAGAGTTTATCTGAAGATCATCATCCAATCTTCCTAGGGAAAAAACAATCACTCAGCCTTAGGGAGCAAACTAGTTTCTGTATCTTAGAAGTTTAATTTACTTCTTTATGGGTAAATGAAAACATAAAAGTCATACATCTTAATGAGATACCAAGCAAAGTTTCAGTACATAATGTTTATTATAAATAAAGGTTCAAGTCTGGTTAAAATATACCTGTCTTTTCAAGCACTATATTTTTGCGGTAAAAACTTTGAAAATCCTTCTTATAGCATTTTCATTTCTTCTAGAATTTTCTTTTTATTCCTTTCAGCATTTTCAAAACATAATAATTATTGTTATCTATAGTAAACCTTGTGCCCAATAGTACATCTCACCTTCTTGCTCCTAGCTAATTGTTCCTTGGAATAATATCTAATGATCTTGAATCATTCTTTAATGTGCTATCCTTTAGTGTATTCTAAATACATAATTTACAAATATGTCTACTTACTCCTTTTTACAACACATAAATTTTTTAAAATTATGAATACTTTTTTGTTATTTGTGTGTTCATCTATTCATTTATAGTGTGTGATTGTGTGTGTATAAAGCAGAAAGGATGACTTGCAGAAATCAGTCTTTCCTTTCTACATGTGTGTCCCTGAATTTGAACACAGACCACTGTTCCTGGAAAGAAACACTTTAATCACTGTTCCATATCAATACTCCCCACTTATTAATTATTTATTATTGAGTGTATAATTATTTTTACAATCTGAAAATTAACCCCATTTGAAATAGATAATTATGGCTATGTTTTTCTAATTTGTATTTTTTTCCTTTTATTTTATACACTATTTTCTTTGCCACGCAGATTTTTTTGAACCTTGAGTCTATCATATTTTTGTTTATTTCTGCTTGTTTATGTTTTCTTTGAGACAATATAGAAAAAAGCTCCACGTATTACAGTGCAATGTCCCCAGCTGTCTCCCGTATATTTTCCTCTAGTATTTTCCTAATTTAGACTATTATTTAAATAATTCGTTTATTTTGAAGATAGTCCTGCATCTGACATGTTGAAGTTTATGCAGTGTTCTTCTTCATGTGGATATGTGGGCCTCCCAATAAAATTTACTGAAGACAGTCCCTTGTTCTAGTGCATTCTCTTGGGATATTTTCAAGCATGACTTGTCTATGAATATAGATATACAGTTTTAAATTTAGATTGTCTGTTTTATTAATGTTTGGGACAGATAGAATTTGATCATGATATTTTTTTCTTTTATTTCTCTCTTAAGTTTTATTTTACATTCCAACCTCAGTTCTCTCTTCCACCCATAATCCTGACACCTTCACCTGCCCCTCAGCTCACTCACTATCCACTCCTCCCAAAGGGTAAGGTTCCCCATGGGGAATCAGCAAAGTCTGACCCATTAAGTTATGTCAGGACCAAGTTTCTCCACACTTCACTAAGACTAAGCATGTCCTCCCACAAAATGGAATGGGCTATAACAAGCGAGCTCATGTAGCAGGGAAAGATTTTATTCCCATTGCCAGGGCCCCCTCAGATAGACAAAGCTACATAATTGTCTCCCACATGCAGAGGGCCTAGTTCCTTCCAATGGAGGCTCCACAGCTGTTGGTCTAGAGTTCAAGAGTTCCAAAGAGCTTGGTTCAGCTGTCTCTGAAGATTTCCCAATCATGATCTTGACATCCCTTGCTCATAACCACCACTCCCATTGTCTGGATTAACCAGATGCGAGCCTGGTATTTGATTGTGAATCTCTGTATCTGGTTCCATCAATTACTAAATGAAGACTCTCTGATAACATTTAGGCTACTCACCAATCTGAATACAAAGGAAGACCAGTTCAAGCACCCTCTCTGTTATTGCTAGGAGTCTGAGTCGAACTCATCTTTGTGGATTCCTGGGAATTTCCCTAGCACCAGGTTTCTCCCTAACCCCATAATGGTGTTCTTTTTCACGAAAACTTCTTCGTTGGAGTATGTTGTGTCTTTATTTTCATTAAATTTAAGGAAGACTTTAATTTCTTTCTTTATTTCTTCTTTGACACAGGGGTGATTCAGTAGGTGACTGTTTAGCTTCCATGAGTTTGTAGTCTTTCTGGGGTTAGAATTGTTGTTGAATTCTAACTTTGTTCCATGGTGATCTGACAAGACACAGGTGTTTATTAATATTTTTTGTATCTGTGGAAGTTTGCTTTGTTACTGAGTATGTGGTCAATTTTTGAGTAGGTTCCATGACCTGCAGAGAAGAAGGTATATTCTTTCCTATTTGGGTGGAATGTTCTATAGATATCTGTTAAGTCCATTTGATTCATTACCTCTGTTAATTCTCTTATTTCTCTGTTGAGTTTCTGACTGATTGACCTGTCCATTGGTGAGAGAGGTGTGTTGAAGTCTCCTACTATTAGTGTGTGTGGTTTGATGACTGCCTTGAGTTCTGGAAGTTTTTCTTTAACATAAGAGTGTGCTTTTTTATTAGGGACATAGATATTCAGGATTGAGACTTCCTCCTGATGAATTGTTCCTGTTATGGGTATAAAATGTCCATCTTCATCTCTTCTGATTGATTTTAGTTTGAAGTCAATTTTGTTGGAAATTAGAATGGCCACACTTGCTTGTTTCTTAGGTCCATTTGCTTGAAAAACCTTTTCCCAACCCTTTACTCTGAGTAGATGTCTGTCTTTGTGGTTGAGGTGTGTTTCTTGTAAACAGCAGAATGTTGGATCCTGTTTTCTGTAAACTTTAGAGGTTACTATAAGAAAATTTATTATTCACTGTGGAAAATTTAAACATTATTTATATAAAAGCAGAAAGGTTAAATTTTGATAGATGTGTATTCAAGAAAAGATATCTTAAAGACAAAAAAAAAGTTATGGTGAAAGTAGAGTTTTTGAAAGGAGGGTATTGGCAACTGTACTCCCTAGATTTTTTTTTTGTCCTTTTATTCCATACCAGTTGTCACACCTGGCATGAGACAGAAAATCTGAGTTTTCCTTTTAACAACATGTTTGTATTTAGAGAAAGAGAGAATGAACCAGAGTCCAAATCCAAAGCCATCTTTGATTTTTAAATGAGTCAACACTACCATTATATTGAGAAGAAAGGAGATATGTATTGTTATGTAGTGATATATTACCCTGCAGAGAATATTGGTATCATAAGTCAAATTTTTCTTTGCTTAGTGATTCCTTCTTAATATTTAACTTTTTATCTTTAGATAGCTAGATGTTTAAAGTCTCTTGACTTTTTTTTTAAAGTAATTTTATTAAATTATAAAAGTTTCCATTTCCGCCCCTCTTCCCAACCCCCTCCCACTCCCCCCACTCCCTCTCCTCCTCCCTCTTCGTCCCTTAGGGCAGTCAGGGTTTCCTGCCCTGTGGGAAGTTCAAGTTCCTTCCCCCTGGATCCTAGAGAAGCTAAATAAGAAGATGAAGCTGATGAAGATTATTTAGCTATCCGCCAGGAGGTAGGAAAGAGACAAGAGTCCCAGGTAACCTCTTGACTTTTTAAAGATGGGAATTTTATACTTTCCTACAAAATCAATAACTGAATCCTGCCCCAACACTTGTGAGGTTTTATTACAACTTATAGAATTGTTACCTTTGTGGATGAGATGTTATTTTTCTTTTTCTTTTTTTGTTTTTTTTTAATTTGGTTTTTTTAGATTCTTTTTATTTATTTATTTATTAAAAATTTCCACCTCTTCCCTGCCTCCCTTTTCCCTCCCCCTTCCCACCTCCCCCTCCCCATATCCGCTTCCCTCTCTAGTCTTAAGAGCAGTCAGGGTTCCCTGCCCCATGGGAAGTCCAAGGCCCTCCCCCATCCATACAGGTCTTTAAAGGTGAACATCCAAACAAACCAGGCTCCCACAAAGTTAGTCCATGCAGTAGAATTAAATCCCAATGCCGTTGTCCTTGACTTCTCAGTCAACCTTCATTGCCATCTACGTTCAGAGTGTCCATTTTGCTCACATGCTCCATCGCTCCACAGTGAATAAAAATTTTCTTATAGTAATCTCTAAAGTCTATATTAAAAAATTGGGCCCCCAAAACAATTCTACCAGGTTCATATGATACCATTCAGCTGATAGCACCACTTAAAATTCAGCTTTGGACTGCAGACTACTCTGGATAATTTTGAGGTGACTTGCAGAGATGATCCAACCTAACAAATTACTCTAGTAAGGACATGAGACAAGCCCTGCTCCTTGGACAACCGTACAACAGAAATTGGACAAAGCTATCTCTCTCAGTATTTAATATTTAATCAATTTTTTCAGAATTCTCTAAAAATACCATTTCCCAAAGAAAGCAAAAAGTAAATTTGAAAATAGGATGCCCACATTCCCAAGAAGTTGAGATGGTTTTTGGTCGTTCAACAAACTATGGATATTTGTAATTGTTTAGGGATGTTGGGTACAAGTTATTATTTGTAATGGTCAGAAAAGTTAAACAAAGGAAATTAAATTCAAGGTTCTTGTTTTGAAAAGGAAAAAGGTATATGATAGAATAGAAGGGTATATTATTGGATCTATTCTGAAAAGAAAAAAATAGAGAATATAGATAGATATGACAAAATAAAATGGTAGATTGTTGAATCTACTTAGGAAAAAGTAACTAAAAATTTTAAATGTTTTTTATTGGATTGGTCCTGCATATATTGTATGAAAATTTTGTATATTAATATAAATTTGAGATTAAGTTTTTAAAATATACTGTATACACCATTTTAATTTTGTTCAAGTTGTTATAACTATATAGCTCACTCAGCAATGTAATGCAAATCTCTGTTTCTTGAAACTTGTATTTACATCAGTTTAGGATAATAAGAAAATGCAGGCTAACAATTAGTAACCTATTATTATCAAACTTGCAAGCAAGTTAGGTATGTTTTAAAGGCCAACCAAAGATAATTTTAGATAGGTCATCTTCAAACACTTCAGAAATCTAAAGATATGGCATTTAATATGCTCTAATACCTAGGTTCTTCTTTTTTTTTATAACAATGAGATTTGTCTGCTCCTGGCAGCAACAATCTGCTTCAGAGAATATTATGGCATCAAAGAAACTCCACATGAGGTTTACTTTCTTTGTGGCAAAATTAAGTCAGTGTGCAAGAAAATGCCCTTGCCTCAACTGCTGACAGTATGCTGTCCTAATCAGACACGTAGGACATAAAGAAAGTGACTGGCAAACATTGAAAAGACAAGGAGGGACAGCTTTTCAAAATAATCTGCTTAACAGAAAAGTCTATTGAATACTCTAGGCCTGGAGACTAAAGAAAAAAGGCCCAATATTGCAGCAGAAATTTGGATGATTGCCCAGGCAGCCAGCATATTCTGTCATTTCTCAATTTTTTGGAAGTCACTTGCTTGCAGTTCCTGCTTACACTGTTAATATTATTTCTTCCTTAAGTCTCTGAGGGAGGTAAAGACTAGATAGTTATACTTATTATTTTCCTTTTTACCTGACGCAGAAAGCAATTTATGATTAAAAAGTAAATTGGTACAAGATTTTGTCCTTACCAAGATAGGATAGATAAGTAACATTTTCTATGAATGTGTAAATGCAAAGAACTGGACATTGTTGATGTATTTATTGCCATATTTGTTGTATATAGTCATTGTATTTATTATATATATATTCTTATTCTTATTTGATTTATAGCCTTCTTTTTATTTTAGACAAAAGGGGAAATATAAAGATACATTAGTTGTATTTTAATAAATAAAACTTGCCTGAAGATCTAAGAATAAAACAGCCCTATAGGTCAGCATTACTGACTAGGCAAGGTGGCACCTTTAGTCCTAGTAGTCACACTTGATTGCCATAGAACCTGGTGGTAGTGGTTCACACCTTTAATTCCATCCCTAGAGGGGAATATAGGACAGGAGGAAACAGCTGTCAGACACAGGCCCATTCTGAGGTTCTTGGAGGCATGATCAGCATTTCAGATTATGATAGAGGTAAGAGTCAATTGCTGTCTCTTTTGCTTTTCTGACATACGATTTGAATGTAATATCTCTCTCTGGGTTTTTATTAATTTTGCTACAGAATGGAATGGTTGAGTTGGGGAAAGGATAGAATGGGAGAGCAATGAAGGAGTTATCATGAAAAAGAACGCCATTATGGGGTTAGGGAGAAACCTGGTGCTAGGGAAATTCCCAAGAATCCACAAGGATAAGTTCAACTCAAACTCCTATGGTGCGGGAGAATTATCTGTATTCTGTCAATCATATTTTAATAAAACGCTGATTGGCCAGGTAGGAAGTATAGGCGGGTCAACCAGACAGGAAGTAGAGGTGGGGCGATGAGAACAGGAGTATTTCTTCTGGGAAGAAGGAGGTTCCTCTGTGACTCTTGCGCAGACCACTGAAGAGGCAACATGTAAGCTGACAACTGAAAAAGGTACCAAGCCATGTGGCTAAGATAGATAAGGATAATGGGGTAACATAAGTTATAAGAACCAATAAGTAGCCTGACCTAATGAGCCAATCAGTTTATAATCTTATAGAGATCTCTGTGTGATTGATTTCTCTTTGGGATTTGCCAGCTGTGGGGTACCGGGCAGGGCAGGGCGGAAACCCCAACAAGCCGGCCCCTCATGTTACACTCCTAGCAATAACAGAGAGGGTGCTTGAACTGGCCTTCTTCTGTGATCAGATTGGTGAATACCCTAAATATCATTAGAGAGCCTTCATCCAGTAATTGATGGAACCAGTTGCAAAGATCCACAATCAAGCACCAGTACAACATCTGGGAATCCAGAAAAAGGAGGAGATTATGAGTTGCTACATCCACGGCTGTCATGCCAGTGTAGCAGAAATGCTGACTGGGCAGTCAGGTGTTGCCAGAGGATTGAGATCTGTGCTTCTTGGAGCTGTGTTCCAGGCAGTCCCTTGGCAATCAGCTGTGGTCATGATGCCACCTGTAATTGCTACCTGTACTGACTCGACCTGACTGTCCTCGGAGCAATATATGTCTTTTCCCTTGTCTGTGTGTTCTTTGTGATTCTTACATATTTCTAACAGATCAGACTATTCCAGGCAGTTGCAGATACAAATAAAACTGCTGAGGACATTTTTGAGCTCTGCCCCACTATTCATTAAAGCCTTAAAAGAAGTAGCCAGTTCTGGGAATTGGCAGGGTCATCATTAGGATAATTCCTTGATGATGTGGAACAAAAGGAGTTAATTTTACCAGGGAAAACCTTAGAAGCCTTAGGCATTTGCCTGGGAAATATGTACAATTGTAAACAGAAGGCCTATGAAACTTTTCTCGTGGGAAGAAAAAGACCTAACATAAGCTGACAATATCTGAGCCAGAGAATTGAGAAGGGAGGAAAGTTGAAGTTAGTGATATGGAGCAAATTTCAGAGAGGTTCGAGACTGTGTCTTAGAAATTTCCTAGCTGAAAGTTTTCCCAGGAAGATAGTAGCCTTCTTCTTTCTCACCCAGGCACACAAAGTCACTTAGCTCAAACCAGCCAGCCACCTGGTACAAGTTGATAAAGATAGACTAGCTCAAAGGCAATAGCCTCTCTGAAGGCAAGAAAAAAAAAGTTTATTTTACAAAATATGAGAGAGCAGAAGTCCTTGTGCCCAAGTCAAAGCATCTTCAAAGATTCTTTTTGTAAACTGTTTTATGCTGTTTTATGATTTGATGATGTATGCCTTTGCCAAGTTATTTGATTGTAAAAAAATATATAATCCTGCACTGAAAAAAGTAAAATCACAGCAGCATTCTCAAATACATTGAGGGTGGTCTGTCTGTCATTCCTCCACCGTATCCTGAAATCTCCTGTCCTTCATCCTGTTCCCCCACGGTCTGAGTGGCTCCCCAGAGCCGGTCCGTGGCAATGAGCCAGGTGGGGGATTATGAGAAAGGGATTTCAAAGTCATGAGGCAGAAATCTTCAAATCCAGTTGAACCAAGTTCTTTCGAACACATGAAGTCTACATCAACAGCTGCAGAGACTCCAAGGGAAGGAACGATGCATGTGGCATACAATTAAGCTTAATCTATCTTAGTAGCACCTGCCAGTGGGAATAAAATCTCTCTCTGATACATGAGCGCTATTGTTGGAGCTCATTCCGTATGGTGGGAGGACATTCTCAGTCTTAATGAATGGTAGAGGGGTTTCTTCCTGACTCAACTTAATGTTTCAGACTTTGTTGACTCTCCATGAGGGGGGCCTTAGCCCACTCATGGGAGGAGTGGATGGGCAGTGGGCTGAGGAGGAGATGAAGGTATCAGGAAGAGTGGTGGGAGAGAGAACTGAGGTTGAAATGTAAAATATAACTTAAAAAGAGAAATAAAAGAAAAATATTTATAATGATCAAATGCTATCTGTCCCAAATATTAATAAAACAGATATTTGTAATTAAAATTAAAACAAAATTAAATTAAAATTATAATCTGTACTCATAAGCAAGCCATACTTAAAAATATCCTGAGAGAATACACTGGAACAAGGGACTGTCTTCAGTAAATATTATTAGGAGACCCAGATATCCACATGAGGAAAAACATTGCATAACCTTCAATGTCTCAGACACAGGATTATCTTCAAAATAAATGAATTATTTAAATAATAGACAAAATTATGAAAAGGCAACAGGAAAAAAAGGGAGACAACTGAGGACATTGCATTGCAATATGTCTAGTTTTCTATTATGTTGTCTCACAGAAAACAAAACATGCAGAACCAAACAAAAATATAATAATCTCAAGGTTTAAAAAATCTACTTGGCAAAGAAAATAGCGTATAAAATAAAAGGAAAAATACAAAATAGAAAGCATAGTCAAAATTATCAATCTCAAATGGGATTAATTTCCAGATTATAAAATAATTATAAAGCTCAATAATAAATAATTAATAAATGGGTACTATTGATATAAAATACTGGTTAAAGGAATTTTTTCCCAAGCCTTATGGTCTGTGTTCAAATCTAGGAACCTACACGTAGAAAGGAAAGAACTGATTTCTCTAAGTTATTCTTCCTGCTACATATATGCACAGCATAAATGAGTAGATGAACACAAAAGTAACAGAAAAATGTAACAAGAATTTTAAAAATTTAATTTGTTGTAAATAGGAATAAATAGACTTATTTGTAAAATGTGATATATAGCATTCTGTGGAATATTATAAAAGATAGCACATAAAAGAATGATTAAGGATCATTAGATATCATCTCAAGAAACAATTAGCTAGAAACAAAAAGCTGAGATGCACTATTGGGCTCAAGGGTATAGATAACAATAATGTACTATGTTCTGAAAATGCTGAAAGGAATGAAAAAAAATCTAGAAGAAATGAAAATGCTAGAAGAAGGATTTTCAAAGATTTTACCACAAAAGAAAATAGTGCTTGAGAAGACAGGCATTTTTAACCAGCCTTGAACATTTATAATAAACATTATGTACTGAAACTTTGCTTGGTACTTCATTAAGATGTATGACTTTTGTAAATCATTTACCCATTAAGAAGTAAATTAAACTTCTAAGATACAGAAACTAGTTTGCTCCCTAAGGTTGATTAATTGCTTTTTCCCTAAGAAGACTGGATGGTAATCTTCAGATAAACTCTTGGGGAACTCCCCAGAGCTCTCTGGGTGTCTATATTTCTCTCTACATCCACATTCAAGAGTCTCTGAAATCCCAATATGGCACACTAGGAGAAGCATAGCATTGCCATTAGATTCCATTTATTTTCTGATTGGCAGTCATTGTTGATATATGCATTGATTGTTAATATTTGCAGTTTTTCTAATTACCCTGAAGATAGGCTATGGGTCATCAAGAAAATTAAGGTAAAACAGTCAAAGAAAAATATCTCATTGACTGATTGTATTTGGAAAATTCCTCATAGGTTTCCTTACAAACTTCTGTTTTTTATATACAGACACAACCTGTGAACTATAAGAGAGAAGTAATCCTATCTGTGTTTTATGTATGTTTTTCCTAATAAGCAGTTAAGTGACACTTCCAAGGAAAGAGAAGTAATGCATGGTAAATTCAGAACTTGATTGGTGCATAAGTTCTGTCCTTCCCTCTTGCTTTAGAAGAGTTGGAAACTGATCATTTTCTAAGAGCAAGCTCCTGTAAAAGGGCTTGTGAAATATTGCATTGTGAGTTTTTAAACTTTCAAATGAGTGTTCCCTGTAAAATATTCTTCTACTTAAAACTGGCTACCTACATTTCATGAATATCCTATTGTGAAGTATATTTCCCATAGTGTAAGTAGGATGTGTATACCAACTATGAGTTTATTGAGAACAGATATTTAAAAACCATTTTGAGAGTTAAAACAGTTTAAAGGCTAAGTGGTTTTTTTTTCTAAAACTAGTTTTGAAATTCTGAGACTAGGTGTAGATGTCAATATATTGCAAGAGATTTAATGATTCATATAGTAAATTCTTTTAATCAGAAAGTATATAAAATGCAATTTGTTTATTGCAACTTTATCTTGTACACTATAGGTTTGATTTACTTGGAGGTAAAATAATTCATAAAAGACATAAACCCAGATGACAAATAATTTTTCTGTACACTGATGAAGGGTTAGAAAGAAGTTAATATTCACTCAACCACATTTCAACCTGTATGCTATGAGATCAGAATCACCTTTGAATGGAATCTCAACTCTTGTACCTTGAGTCTTTCACATACTACTTTAAAAAATGAAATTAGCTTGTGACTTCATAAATCTTGTTTTCCTTCTAATAAGGTAAGAAATAATACTTTCTGTTCTAGTTTACACACACACACACAAAATAACCCACTCCTTTTGTAGATAATATAGCAAATGATGAAGGTCATTATAAGATAAGATTGGAAACTAAAATATTTTAAATATATAGTTACACAAAAATGTAATCAAATGATCAAGATAATGATAGTTGATAACAGTTATAGTGGATAATCTTCCAAATATGTCAAGCTAAACAACCAAGTTTAAGAATCATTAGACTTTAAGAACATTATATTTATGAGATAAACAAAGACCATAAACTAGGGACGTGGGTTGCAGGGTCTCTGTTCTTTCTGAGGGATATTCTCCAGAGAAAAAGAAGAAATATTTTTTCTACAATTATGATTACAAAAATTAAAATGTGAAAACAATGATGAGTGTGAGATTTTATGATTAACATTGATATTCCTGAAGTAATAACCCAAGAATCATGACAAAGCACAGAAAATAACAGAGTCAAAATGCAGAAACCACAATTTGTAGAAAGAATTCTCAAGGTTAAACTTATCCAAAAATAAAGCCCTATATGCTGTTGTTACACTTTAATGACAACATAAAAAATAATGTTCATTTAACTATGCTTAAAACCCGTCATTTCTTGCCTTTAATATACTAGTATCTTTTCAAAACTCATACCCCAAGTAGTTTGCACTACTGACTTCATTTTGCAGATGGCTATATGCTGTTTTGAAGAGGTATATGTTTCTTTATAGTCAGTGGATGATTGCAGTATTTATCTTTTCCAATAACTTGAGTTCACTGTGCTTTAGTTAATGATACTTCTTCATTCCAAACTGCTTTTGAGATTGAATGATTTTTATCATAACTGTAAGCTTAACAAAACTATTCTGTACATCATTAACAATATTGATTCAAGATAAAGTCTTCCTTGAGTTAATCATAACGTCTTGTTCCTGGGTATGTCCTCAATGTATCCATATGTGTTGTATAAAAAGCACTAAAATGTGTGTGGAAAGAAGAGTTAGAGGGCAATACAAGTCCAATACATTATTCAGGACCTTTAGTATTCAGAAGAAACATTTCACATTTAGGATTAATCACTTGTTTGATCTTTAAAGAGAACAGCTATATAGTGAACAAGATGATATTACAACTGTTGTCTCTTATTAAACATAGGAAAATAATTTTTCATTATAATTAAGTTAAATTATTCTAGAATTTTAGCTTTCTATGGGCAAATAGTTTACCTGACTTCACAAGAAAATCTGGTAATTATATTATTTAAATATGAAGAAATATTAAATATCTTGTACCTCACAATTTTCATGGATGTAAAAATTTATCAAAGACTTGTTACTGACCAAGAGAAGACTGTTCCTATAATACCTCTTGGCAGAAAAGCTCATTTGCACTAGTTCTACAGAGCCCAACAAAGGTTAACTGGTACAATAATAAATATATTATTATATAATATATAATTATAATATATTTTGTATATTTATATATTATTTTATCAAAATAAATCATTTTATAGAATTACTAACATGCCTACATAGACCTAAAATATTTATATATTTTGATTTTTGGTAGAAAATAAATGAAATTTCACTGATTCGAATTCCAGAATTACTCCATGCTCATATAATTTTTAAAAGAAAATCAACATTAATTTATGACTGGATATATGGCTCAGTTCTTAAGAAAAATACCTGCTCTTTCAGAGATTCTGAGTTCAATTCCCAGCAACCATTTATTGGTACCTAACCATGAGTAATGTGATCAGATGTCATCTTCTCATATATATGAAGACATAAGACTCATGTACATAAAATTTATCCTTAAATAAATATTGGAAAAGAACTTAAGAAACAAATGTGTGGTGTTCCAGTGGTGCCTCAGCTGAGGGTCCAGATGACGACTAACATCTATGACGAGATGAACCCATGGCAAGGCTTCAGATGTCACAGCTCCCCGCCGTCCAGCTGATGTCAGCTCAAGAGAGACAGTCAATGTTCATCTATCCTCAATAAAGCTTTAGGGACAAGCAGAACTGTGCTCTTTATTTCAAAACACTGGCTTCTATGGTGAATTGTTACATGGTAATATATAACTTGAATAATTATTAGTACAAAAAATCATAAATGAGTAGCTACAAATGCCAATGAAAAGCCCCATGCCTATAGACTCATAATTTATAAATGTCTATTGATTAAATGGTTTAATAAATAAAAAAGAAATGAATTCTTTGTGATTGGTGCTTTTCCTATATATATGTCTGTGACAACATTTGTCTCTTAAGTGCAGACGCCAGAAGATGGTGTTGTATCCACTGGTCCTAGAGTTATAGATAGTTATGACCTGACAAGTAGGTGCTGAGCCCTTCAGAATAGAAAGCCCATTGTTTCTGACAACTGAACTATCTCTCCAACCCCTTATCGTACTCTATTTTCTACTTGTTTAAGTCCTTCTTTTTATTAGCAGATATCATTGATGGAGAACAGAACAGAAGTGACACAGTTTGTACTTATGGGAATCACAAATGACCAACAGCTGCAGCTTCCTCTCTTCATCATTTTCCTCCTCATCTACACCATCACCCTGGTTGGAAACCTGGGGATGTTTCTGTTGATTCTTTTGGACTCTCGGCTTCACACCCCCATGTACATCTTTCTCTGCAACTTGTCCTTTGTGGACTTTTGTTACTCATCAACGGTCACTCCAAAAGTCATAGTTGGATTCCTTACAGGAGACAATATTATGTCCTACAATGCTTGTGCTTCTCAGATGTTCTTTTTTGCAACTTTTGCCAATGTGGAGAACTACCTTTTGGTCACAATGGCCTATGATCGCTATGTAGCAGTGTGTAAGCCTCTACACTATGCCACGACCATGACAACAAGTATGTGTGCATGTCTGGTCATTGGCTGTTATATCTGTGGTTTCCTGAATGCTTTCATCTGCACGGTGGATGCATTAAGTCTTTCTTTCTGTGAGTCTAACGTGGTCCACCATTTTTTCTGTGATGTTCTAGCAGTCATGATTTTATCTTGCTCTGACCGACATATCAATGAACTAGTTCTTATTTATGTAGCCAGCTTCAATATCTTTTTTGCTCTAATACTTATCTTAATATCCTACATGTTCATTTTTACCAACATTCTAAAGATGAACTCTGTTGCAGGATATCACAAAGCTCTCTCCACATGTACCTCCCATTTCACAGCTGTTTCCATTTTCTATGGGACACTCATATTCATGTACCTGCAGCCCAGCTCTAAACATTCCATGGATACTGACAAAATAGCTTCTGTGTTCTACACCATGGTCATTCCTATGTTAAACCCTCTGGTATACAGCTTAAGGAATAAGGAGGTGAAGAGTTCATTCTCAAAGATTGTATTAAAGTCAAGATAATGTTTGCAGCTTTGATCATTAACTTTTTGGGTTACAGAGCATCTAGATTCATTCATTCCTTTCTTCTTAATTCTACACTGACTCACATTTTTCTACCCTACAGAGACTTGAAGAACTTGAGGTGTCATCTTCACCTCAGCAATAATGTGTTGTTTATGAAAATAGTACTATCTTGTTCAGAAGAGGAAAACCTAAATAAATTGTCTTTGATAACTTTAGGCCAGCATCTGAAAAAACTAATTGACTATATTATCATATTCAATCAATTTTATGCAATATTATTCTGTTATATCAGCACAAATCACTGTAATTAGGTACATAAAGAAACCCATTGATGAGAAGGCACAGTCATAGGTTTCTTTTCAGAACTTATACAAATGTACGCCAGAAAAAAAACTACAATACAATGTAACATGAATTTGCTGTCTGCTTTTGTGTTCATTTAATTGTACTCAAATAATAGGAATATCCTAATGACTGTAGGAAACAATTAAATTTGTTTAATTACAAAAATATGTAGTTGTATCTAAAAAGTGCTAACCAGTATAGCAAGTCTTATACTTAGCAGACTGATATAGCAATTTTCAATATCCAAGCCATCAAAAACCTGATTATTGAAATATTACTATGGTGTGACAGGTTGTATGAAAAGTTTTCACAAAAAAGAACATATGAAGAGAGATCAGTGAGATAAAGACAACAGTATAAATGGCCAATTTTATTTTCTTTTTTTCTCAAAGTTTATTAAAATACAAAAGTCTCCATTTCCTCTCCTCCTCCCAACCCCCTCCCACTCCCCCCCTCCCTCCCATCCTCCCTCTCCATTCCCAAGAGCAGTCAGGGTCCTGATTTCCTTTTTCATGTTCTTCCTCCTTCTGCTCCTCATTTGGACCACGGGGAAGTCCGTCAGGTGCTCCAATGTGGGTCTCCATCTGTATCCCCATCCATCGTCAGATGAAGGTTCCCTCTGATCTTGCCTTCCTTGCTCACGTTCTCTTTCCTTCTGCTTCTTGTTTGGACCTAGGGAGTTAAGTCCAGTGTTCCAAAGTGGGTCTCCGTCTCTATCTCCATCCATCGCCAGATGAAGGATCTATGGTGATAAGCAAAATATTCATCAGTATGGTTATGGGCCAAGGCCAGTTCAGGCACCCTCTCCTCTGTCCAGAGAACAATCTGGACCTGGGATCCCATTTATAATCAAGTCTCTAGTAAACCCTAAACTGACTCCCGTAGTTGAGATATATTCTTCCCTGATCCCATATCTATCCTTCCTCTCTCCCCCCTCCCAGTCCCCCGAGCATTCCCCATTCCTCCCCTGCTCCCTTCTCTCTAACCCTCTCCCCATCCAACAACCCTCATACCACCCCCATTCACCCGAGGTTACCTGGGACTCTTGTCTATTTCCAATCTCCAGGAGGAAAACTACCTGAGTTTTCTTCAGGTTCACCCTCCTATCCAGCTTCTCTAGGATCACGAATAATAGGCTCAAAGACCTTTAATTATGGCTAGAATCCATTTATGAGTGAATACTTACCATATTCCTCTTTTTGGGTCTGGCTTACCTGACTCAGTAAAGCGTTTTCTTTTCTTTTTTTATTATTTTTATTAATTTTTTAAAAATTTTTTATTTATTTTTTATTTTTTTTATTTAATTTTTCCTGGGAACCCCTCCAGAATCAAGTCTCTTGCAAACCCTAAAATGGCTCCCTTAGCTGAGATGTAAACCTCCCTGCTCCCCCAACCATCCTTCCTCCCTCCCACCTCCCATTCCCCCAATCCTCCCCTTCTCCCCTCTCCCTGACCATCTTCTCTTACTTCCACCCCCCACCCCCCATGCACCGGAGTTTGCCTGGCAATCTTGCCTAGTTCCACTATCCAGGAGGATAACTATATGATTTTCTTCAGGTTCACCTTCTTATTTAGCTTCTTGAGGATCACAAATTATAGACTCAAAGACCTTTAACTATGGCTAGAATTCACTTATGAGTGAGTACATACCATATTCCTCTTTTTGGGTCTGGCTTACCTCACTCAGTAAAGCGTTTTCTATTTCCATCCATTTGCATGCAAAATTCAAGATGTCATTGTTTTTTACCACTGAGTAAAACTCTAATGTATATATGTTCCACACCTTCTTTAACCATTCTTCTATTTAGGGGAACCTAGGTTGTTTCCATGTTCTGGCTATTACAAATAGTGCAGCTATGAACATAGTTGAACAAGTACTTTTGTAGTATGATAGGGCATCTCTTGGGTATATTTCCAAGAGTGGAATTGCTGGGTCCTGAGGGAGGTTAACTCCCAGTTTCCTGAGAAACATTGATAGATTTGCGTATGTTGAACCAGCCCTGCATCTCTGGGATGAAGCCTACTTGATCATAATGGATCTGATCTCCAAAATATACAAAGAACTCAAGAAACTAGACACTAAAACTCTAATTAACCCAATTAAAAAATGGGGTACTGAACTGAACAGAGAATTCACAACAGATGAACTTCGAATGGCCAGAAGACACTGAAGGTCATGCTCAACCTCCTTAGCGATCAGGGAAATGCAAATCAAAACCACTTTGAGATACCATCTTACACCTGTCAGAATAGCTAAAGTCAAAAACACCAATGATAGCCTATGCTGGAGAGGATGTGGAGTGAGGGGAACACTCATCCATTGTTGGTGGGAATGCAAACTTGTGCAGCCACTGTGGAAATCAGTGTGGCGGTTTCTCAGGAAACTGGGAGTCAACCAATGACATCTTGAATTTTGCATGCAAATGGATGGACATAGAAAACGCTTTACTGAGTGAGGTAAGCCAGACCCAAAAAGAGGAACACGGTATGTATTCACTCATAAGTGGATTCTAACCATAATTAAAGGTCTTTGAGCCTATTATTCGTGATCCTAGAGAAGCTAAATAAGAAGATGAACCTGATGAAGATTATTTAGCTATCCGCCAGGAGGTAGGAAATAGTCAAGAGTCCCAGGTAACCTCGGGTGCATGGCGGGGGGGGGGGGGTGGGAGGGTTGTTGGAAGGGGAGAGGGTTAGAGAGAAGGGAGTAGGGGAGGAATGGGGAAAGCTAGGTTGACCGGGATGGGGGGGAGGGAGGAAGGATGAGTATGGGATCAGGGAAGAATATATTTCAACTAAGGGAGTCATTTTGGGGTTTTCAGGAGACTTGATTATATATGGGATCCCAGGTCCAAGGAGAAATCCCCAGATTGTTCTCTGGACAGAGGAGAGGGTGCCTGAACTGGCCGTGGCCCATAACCATACTGATGAATATTTTGCTTATCACCATAGATCCTTCATCTGGCGATGGATGGCGATACAGACGGATACCCACATTGGAGCACCGGACTGAGCCCCCCAAGGTCCAAATGAGGAGCAGAAGGACGAAGAAAATGAAAAAGGAAATAAGGACTGCGAGGGATGCTATTACCCACTGATACAAGGGGACGGATCTAATGAGAGTTTACCAAGGCCAATTGGACTGTGACTGAACGAGGACGTGATCCAACCAGATTCTCTGAATGTGGCTGGCCCGGAGTCTTTCTGAAAGACAATGACACTGGGACTTGTTTCCTCTGCATATACTGGATTTTGGGGATCCAGTCTGTTTGGATACTCACCTTCCTGGACCTGGAGGGAGAGGGGAGGATCTTGAACTTCCCACAGGGCAGGAAACCCTGACTGACCTTAGGGACGAAGAGGGAGGAGGAGAGGGAGTGGGGGGAGTGGGAGGGTGTGTGGAAGAGGGGCGTAATTGGAAACTTTTATAATTTAATAAAATTACTTTCAAAAAAAATTCGTTCAATAACCTAAAAAGCAACTTGGTCACACCAGAACCCAGTGATCATACAGAAGAAGAACCTGATCATCTCAACCCAGAAGAAGCAGAGGAAAACAATTTTAAGTGTAACTTTATGAGGATGATGGCACACTTTAAAGAGGAAATGATGAATTTCCTTAAAGAAATGTAGGAAAAGACAAACAAAAAAAAAGAATAAAATCAATCAAGCAGGTGAAGCAAATAGTTCAAATAGTTCAAGACCTGACAACTGAATGGAGGCAATAAAGAAAACACAAACTGAGCGAATTCTGGAAGTGGAAAATATGTGTAAACAAATGGGAACTACAGAGACAAGCATAACCAACAGAACACAAGAGATAGAAGAGAGAACTTCAGGTATTGAAGATACTATAGAGGAAATTGATTGATCAACAATAACATAAAATTCAAGAAATTCTTATCATAAAACATCCAGGAAATCTGGGACACAATGAGAAGACCAAACCTAAGAATAATAGGTATAGAAGAAGAAGAAGAAGAAGAAGAAGGAGGAGGAGGAGGAGGAGGAGGAGGAGGAGAAGAAGAAGAAGAAGAAGAAGAAGAAGAAGAAGAAGAAGAAGAAGAAGAAGAAGAAGAAGAAGAAGAAGAAGAAGAAGAAGAAGAAGAAAACTGATGGGGAAGCACTGTTAACCAGTCATGCCTAGTTAAGACATGGCTACCTGGACCTCAAAAAAAAAAAAAAAACTGGGATGAACCAGGTGCTCTCTCTCTCTCTCTCTCTCTCTCTCTCTCTCTCTCTCTCTCTCTCTCTCTCTCTGTGACTCCAACCAGGTGTAGAGGAACTCGGACTTCCCATTCTTGTAGTGTGAGTTTCCTCTTATAACAATTAAAAAATATAATTGTTTATCTTAGCTGGCCTGGTTATTTTCCCGAATCAAGTTATTTCTACACTTGACGCCCAGTATAGAATTCCCACACAGTAGCCTTTTTTGGTTGCTACCAGCTGCTTTCGGGTTTTTCACTCAGGCAGGGTGGGGGCACAGGAGGCCTGGGTGGAAAAGGAAGAGGAGCTCAACCTAGCCTAGCTCTGTAGCAGTCCCCATGCACTTTCCCTGTGCACTTCCATGGCCACAAAAAATCTCACATCAGCCAACTTTAAAGAAGGGAAACACACAAACACTACCACCAAAATATAATAAGAATTAACAATCATTGGTCATTAATATCTCTCAATATCAATGGACTCAATTAATGTATAAAAAGACACAGGCTAAGAGAATGGATATGAAAACAGGATCCATCATTTTACTGTATAAAAGAAACACACTCATCCTCAAAGACAGACATTACCTCAGAATAAAGGGTTGGGAAAAGATTTTTCCAATCAAATGGACCTAACAAACAAGTGGGTGTAGCTATCCTAATATCTAACAAAATAGACTTCAAACTAAAATCAGCCAGAAGAGATAGAGAAGGACACTTTATACTCATCACAGGAAGAATCTATCAAGGTGAAGTCTCAATTCTGAACATCTATGCCCTTTATACAAGAGCACCCATATATGTAAAATAAGCATTGATAAAACTTAAATCATACATCAAATCCCACACACTGACAGTAGAAAACATCAACACTCCACTCTTCCGATGGGTAAGTCAACCAGACAAAAACTTAGCAGAGAACTAACAGAAGTCATGACTCAAAAGGAATTAACAGACATCTATAGAACATTTCACCCAAACACACACACACACACACAAAATATACATTATCTGAACCTCATGAAACCTTCTCTAAAACTGAACACATACTTGGTAACAAAGGAAACGTCAACAGATACAAAAAAATTAGAATAATCTCTTGTATCTTGTCAGATGACCATGGTAATTAGAATTCAATAACACTAATGGCAGAAAGCATACAAACTCATGTAAATTGAACAGTTCTTAATTGAACCACCCCTGGATGAAGGAAGAATGAAAGAAAGAAATTGGAGTTTTCCTAGAATTCAACAAAAATGAAGACAAAATGTACCCACAACTATGGGACTTAAGAAAGCAGTGCTAAAAGGGCAGATCCTAATGCTAAGTGCCTACAGAAAGAGGTGAAATCTCACACTAGTAACTTCATAGCACACCTGAAAGCTCTAGAACAAAAAGAAAACAGACTCATTCAGGTGGAGTGGAAAACAGGAAATAATGAAATTGATGGCTAAAATCAATAAAATAGAATCAAAGAAAACAATACAAAAAAATCCATGAAGAAAGATCTTGTTCTTTCAGAAAATCAACCAGATGGATAAAACCCTTATCCAAACTCATCAGAATATATAGAGAGAGCATCCAAATTAACAAAATCAGAAATCAAAAGGGGGACATAGCATCAGACACTGAGGAAATTCAGAAAATCATCAAGTCATATTACAAAAACCTGTACTTCACAAGATTGGAAAATATAAGGAAATAGACAATTGTTTGGATAGGTGCCACATATCAAAATCAAATCAAGATCAGGATATAGATGGACACTATGAAGTAATCTTACATGAGCTCAGATTTGAGTTTGATAAATTGTTCATTATTTAGTGGTGGACTTATAAAACACAGTCCTCCGCTTTAGCAGGTAACAAGAACCGAACCCAGCAGCTGAAAGAGACAGATTGCACAAACATTACAGCTGGATTTATAGTATAAGAGAACATGCCCAAGTGGGCTATTTCCTTAAAGGCTATTGGTTGAAGGAGCTCCCACAGAACCTCCTAGTTTTGTCTAAATAAGAAAGTTCTAAACCCAATACAAAACTATATATACTAAAACAAATATTAAGTATAAAATTGAATTATATCCATTATAAACAATATTATGTAAGAAAAATAAGCTAAATGTTTCAATAATTATCCCATCCTCAGGAGTCTAGGTCTCCTATTAGAAACGGATTGGCTAAGTTATGAGAGGAAAGTAACTATGACTATCTAGTGTTCAACACCATCAAAGACCTGAGAAGGGAAATATTACTTGAGTAAACAGGAAGTACAATTAAGCAACTTCCAGAATGTACAGTAAGTGACAGATAACTGGCTACCTGGACATTCACTCACAGTTGTATTTGCAATGTTGGAGCAACCAACATTGACTAAAGCCTAGAGTAACTAACAGATCATTTTCAGAGGCAGAAAAAATTTAAAAACCATCTTTCTTCTTACCCTGTCTTGGCAAGGTTTTGCAGTCATTTTTTTGTTTTGTACCCAACATTTCTTGTCCACACACCACGCATTTTGCCAGTGGTCAAGGCATGGGCAATTCTTTGCCCAAAGGTCAGTTTTGCCAAGAGGAAAACAAGCTCCCAGAAGAGCAGAGTGTTTGTTGCCTGCATTCTCTGAGGAATAGATTGGTTCTGCTAGGAGCAATCATGCCTCATATCAACAGAAACCTATGTAATTTAAATGCCATATTCTACAATTCTTTGAAGTCATTGAAGATTACCTATCTATGAAGAATGCATTCTCTGTTTCTAAAGAATCTGATTAGTCTAAATATAAGTATGACAAACATGGATGAATATTGATCTATAATACTTGAAACCTATCTAACTTACTGACTAAGACTTCATATTAGAATATCAAGCAATCTTTAAACAGCAGTGCAGCAAGTAAGGACAATGACCTCAAAATGTAAACAATTAATAAGTATCTTTATTAGAGGTAGAAATATATAAAGCAATATAATAAATATATCCTAAAATTTTATCAATATACAAAATATCTTAAACAGAGTTAGAAATATGCATGCATGCAATATGATAAAATAACTGTGCATTGGTGTACAAATATTATAAACAGAAATAGAAGCATATTCAATACAACAAATATAATTTTAATTTGTATCAATATACAGGAATATATACTAATATAAAATTTCTATAAATAATAGCTCACAAATATTCACTCTATTACTCTATCATTATTAGTGTGAGTAACCTTACACTAATCTACCTATTATCCCATTCAATTCCTTTTTTCATGTGAGATTCATGAGCCTACAAAATTTCCACCTCTACCCCAAACCCTATACCAGTTATAATCAACCTGTAATTGATGTCCCTAACCCTGAGAACAAACTTTTCGGGGAGAAGGGCCATCATCTTCTAAAATTACTTCCAGGTGTGATGCCCAGATGTTATGGATACTGTGGTTCAGATAAATGGTGGTTATAGTTTAAGATTATTGACTGGTATAATTGTAAGTAGTCTCTTTGTAGTCAATGGGGTTTTTCTGAATTTCTTATTTGGAGTTCTGGCCACAATGTTGTAAAAAGTTACACAATTTCAGCTAACCATGTTGGAACTATCTTGAGCAGCTGGTACCCAAAACCAGTCTTATAGTAGCACTATCAGCAAACAGCATGACATCATATCAACCAAATGAAGTTGGTCTTGTAGGGTCCCATCTTCTACCTGGAAACTTCA
Organism: Myodes glareolus; assembly: GCF_982192425.1. Classification (NCBI taxonomy): domain Eukaryota; kingdom Metazoa; phylum Chordata; class Mammalia; order Rodentia; family Cricetidae; genus Myodes; species Myodes glareolus. The sequence goes on from NC_142032.1 coordinate 49,174,827, forward strand.
AAAATTACTCCAGAAAAATTTACTGTTTATTGTGGAAAACTTAAACATAATTTATGTAACTTATATTCAATGAAATATGTGATAGAGACAAAAATAGGTATGGAGAAAAGTAATTTTTTCCTAAAATCTTTCTTTTATCTGTCCCATACCTGTAGACACCTGACATGAGACAGAACGTCTAAGTTTTTCTTTTAAGAACATGCTTGGTTTTAGAAAAGGATGACCATTGTCCAATTCCAAAGCCAGCCAGCATTGAATTCTAAGTGACTCTATTATTCCACTGAATAATAAAGACAAATATTCAGAGATTTTACCCTGCAGATGACCTGTCTTCATAAGTCATAATTCTCTTTGATCAGTAATCCCTTCTGGATAGTTATATTGTCTTCTTTAGGCATCTAAATTTCCAGGGTCTCTTGACTATTTGAAGATGAGCATTTGTTGTAGAAGGCCGCTTGTTCTTTTCCTGGCAGCCCTGACTTGCAAAATAACAACACAGAACTATATCATTTAAATCACTGCTTGGCCAATTTCTTAAGCATAGCTAGGAATAGCTAGATTTTTTTATCTTTGATTATCTGAGTTCTATTTCTTTACATTTTACTATGCAGCCTATGACAAGGTTCCAGTTGGTAGATCATATCTTTCCCCTCTGGCAGCTACATAGCATCTCCCAAACTCCATCTTCTTTCTCACAGTATTCAGTTTAGTTTTACCCGCCTAGCTCTATTCTACTAAGCCACTGGCCAAAACAGCTTCTTTATCCATTAACCAAAAAAAAGCAACATACATAAAAGGACTCCCCACATCAAGTATTTTGCTGTAAAAACAAGAACAGAACCTTTCCCAAACCTTTATGAGGTTTCCTTACCACCTGTATGATTGTGATCTCTGTGGATAAGCTGTCATTTCCCTTTCTCAAGAGGTTTGTCTTTTTCAAATTGAATCTTTATTAATGTTGATGGTGTCCATAGCTTTTCTTTTCTTGTGGAAACCAGAGGAAAACTCCTTCCACAAAATAGCACTTCTCCTGGTTTCCATTCTGAAGTTAACACATCCTTGTAGTGCACCAGCTGATTTAATTCAGAAGTTTATTTCTATTATACAGTGTCTCTCTGTTGCCATTGTTCCTTTAACATTAGTACTAAGAAAATTAAAGATTAATAAAGAATTATGCAATCTCTTTATGGGGATATTTTCCATTCATTTCTGTTTGTTTAATATATCCTTTATAGTTTGAGTTGATCTTTCTATAACTTTCTAACCTGTAGGATTGTTTTGGTATACCTGTAAAATGCTTTATATTATAATAAGCAAAAAACTGTTTCATTTTCACTTAGGCATATGCTGGACCATTATCTGTCTTTGTGCAGGTATACCCATGATGGCCATAACTTCTAATAAATCAGCATTTTCTGAGCTTAAAGACAATTGAAAACCTGAATCAGTGTCAATGGTGTGATGTATATATTTTAGTTTTCTAAATTCTGCAAAGTGAAAACTAATCCATCTGCCATACTTCATTCCTTTGAGTACTCTTTGTGTTACTCCCTGCAGGTTAGCAGTGTATGGTTATAGAAAAATCAAGTAGGACATCTCTTTATAATCTCCTTAGCTTTTTGCCATGTAATAGAAAGCTCTTTCTTTAAACCTTTGCTATGGACATGAGGTTTCTTATATGAAGTTCTGAGGCCTTTAGCACATTTCCAAACAATAATCTATCGATTTCTGCATTACCTTGTGTTAGAAGTCCTTACCGACCCGTATGGGAATGAATGGTGTTATGCATATGAGACAAAGCCAATTCATGACTATACATTGAGCCTGAATAATGAGATCAATTCTATATTACCTGATATAAATTCAGTGGTTTCAATGTGCAAAACAACTCTGTCTGCATATTGAAAATCAGTAACTTTGCTGAGAGGTTCTTTAAAGTCGCTTAGTACCATGAGAATAGCATATAACATTGTATTTTGTATAGAATCATAAGGATTCTTTTCCACCTTACTTAAATCTTCTGATTTGTAACCTACCTTTCATGATTTCTTTGCAGCAGCTCCAGTTGCTGGTTTGTCATGTACAATTCAGAAAAAAATCTAAGTAGCTCTCTTTATTAGGTAAATTCTATCAATTTTGAGATTATTGCTATAATTCTCTCCTTAAAAATTAGCACAAGCTCTTTGACAGGTTTCAATGTCTGCCCATATTTTTTTTATTTCATCCTTAGTAAAAAACACTGTAATATCTGCTGGGTCTATTCCTGCTATTTGACAAAGTCCTGTTTTTCCTTTTATAATTAATATAGAGATTTTTACATGTAAGTTTTTAATTTTTGCATGGTTTATATTATAAAAAGATTCATTCTAAGATAATACCTTCGCTCTCATTAAAATTTCTGTAGGGGAAGTTCTAAAAAGCAATATGGCTAGAAAGCAATTAAGAATTCAATCCATTCTATCTACTTGTGTCTCCTGTAATTTCTCTTCAACAACAATTAATTCTTTCTTAGATTGAGCTGTTAATTCCCTGGGATGATTTAGGTTTTTGTCATCATCAAAGGCTTAATTTAAATTAATTATTTGATATGTCATTATTCCAATAATCGGATATAGACTGGAAATGTCTCCTAACAATCTATGAAAACCATTTAGAGTGTGCAATTGGTCTCTCCTAATTTGGACCTTTGTATTCCAATTTTCTGTAAATCTATTTTATAACATAAGTAATTGAGAGCATCTCCTCGCTGCATCTTTTTCAGGAGCAATTTATAATCACCATTTAGGTAAAACTTTCATTAATTCATGAAACATTCTTTAGAAGATACCAGCATTTGATTCAGAGAGCAAAATGCCATCCATGTAATGGTTAATTATAGATTTAGGAAATTGTATATATATTATTTCCCATGGCTGACTTACAAAGTATTGGTAAAGAGTGGAGATATTGAGCATTTCCTGTGGGAGGATGATTCACTGATATTTCCTAGTAGGCTGTGAATTATTATAATTAGACACTGTAAAGAAAAATTTTTCTCTATCCTTTTCTTATAAGGGTATAGTGAAGAAAATCTTTTAAATCAATAACTATAAGAGGCCAACCATTTGGTAATAAAGAGTTAAAAGGAATTCCAGATTGTAGAGGGTTCATTGGTTGAATTACCTTATTGACAGTACTTAGATTTGTCACCATTCTTCATTTTCCAGACTTTCTTTTTTTTTTTCGATTTGTTTATTCAAGTATGCGAAAACACTCTTTCCACTTCCTCCCCTCCTCCCAATACCCTCTCATCCCCCCACTCCCTCTCCTCCTCCCTCACCATTCCCAAGAGCAGTCAGGGTTTCCTGCCCCGTGGGAAATCCAGGATCCTCCCTCCTCCCTCCAGGTCCAGGAAGGTGAGCATCCAAACAGGCCAGGATCCCAAAAAACCAGTTCATGCAGACGAAACAAGACCCAGTGCCATTGTCAATGGCTTCTCAGTCTTCATTTGGACCTTGGGGGCTCAGTCAGCCCCCATGTCAGTCACGTTCAGAGAATCCGGTTTGATCACATGCTCGTTCAGTCCCAGTCCAGCTGGCCTTGGTGAGCTCCCATCCGACCAGTCCCCTTGTATCAGTGGGTGAACGCACCCCTCGCGGTCCCGACCTCCAGTGCTCCAATGTGGGTCTCTGTCTCTATCTCCATCCATCGTCGGATGAAGGCCCCCTCTTATTTTGCTTTCCTTGTTCACGATCTCCCTCCCACTGTTTCTCATTCGGATGTAGGGAGCCAAGTCCAGTGTTCCAATATGTGTCTCTGTCTCTATCTCCATCCATCGCCATATGAAGGTTCTGTGGTGACATGCAAAATATTCATCAGTATGGTTATGGGCCAAGGCCAGTTCAGACACCCTCTCCTCTGCTGCCCAGAGTACCATCTGGGGACCTCTCCTTGAACCTGGGAACCCCTTCAGAATCAAGTCTCTTGCAAACCCTAAAATGACTCCCTTAGTTGAGATATAAACTTCCCTGCTCCCATAACCATCCTTCCTCCCTCCCCCCTCCCATTCCCCCAAGCCATCCCCAGTCCTCCCCCTCTCCCCTCTCCCTAACCAACTCCCCTTACTTCCATCCCCCACCTCCCTGTGCACCCAAGTTTGCCTGGCAATCTTGCCTACTTCTAGTATCCAGGAGGATAACTACATGATTTTCTTCACTTTCACCTTCTTATCTAGCTTCTCTAGGATCACAAATTATAGACTCAAAGACCTTTAACTATGGCTAGAATCCACTTATGAGTGAGTACATACCATATTCCTCTTTTTGGGTTTGGGTTACCTCACTCAGTAAAGTGTTTTCTATTTCCATTCATTTGCAGGCAAAATTCAAGATTTCATTGTTTTTTACCACTGAGTAAAACTCTAATGTGTATATGTTCCACACCTTTTTTAACCATTCTTCTATTGAGGGGCACCTAGGTTGCTTCCATGTTCTGGCTATTACAGACTTTCTTTTAACAATAGATAAAGGAGAAATCAAAGGGCTGGTAGATTCTTCGATGTGGTGAGCATCTAGTTGCTCCTGTATCAGCTGTTCTAAGGCCTGCAGTTTGTCTTTTGTTAAAGGCCACTGTTTAACCCAAACTGGTCTCTCAGTTAACCATTTTAAAGATAGGTACTTTGATACCTCTGAAGGTTTGCTTGTTGTTGTGTTCTTGTATAGCCTAAATAGCTGTTGGCCTTTGTTTATAGTATCTTATAGTATCCTTACCAGAAACATGAGTTTTGGTGACTACAGGAATGTTATTCTGGGCATTCCATTATGGTAGCATGTCACAACCCCATAAATTCACTGTGATATTAGCCACATATGTCCTCATCCTTCCTTTCTGTCCTTCTGGCCCTCTTCATTCACCCCACCTTGTGTTTTGTTTCACTTGAGATAGCTTTACAATTCCTAGGAACTAAATATCTGCCTCTTGAAAGGCAAATTCAGATGTTAAGATTCTGGAATAATAATAGTAACATTCACACCCATGTCCAATAATCCCTCAATTACAATGTTTATACTTACTCTTAGTTTTGATCTTTGATCATTTATAGAAGTCTGTCAAATTTACTTTTCCCATTTCTTACTAGAGTTTTTGATTCATCCTCCATGTTTATTCCATCATCTGAGCAGTATAGTTTTTTACAGCAGGCAATGTTTTGTTTTTTTTTTAATTTTCCTGGTGAGACATGTTCTTCACAGTGACTGGGAATGACAAGACCATGTTTGACATGGGGGTCTGAAAGAGACCCCCAAGTAGTTTCCCGATAGCATATGGGATGCCTTCTCTGATTTTTGTTGATCTTCATTCATTGGTCCAATGTTAATCTTTTTAACATCTTCTACACAGTCCAGAATTTTGAGCCCCTCTATTTTGCCATTCCCAGAAGAGAAATGGTTTCTAGGAAATCCTTGTCTACAATCCCTTCTCAAATGTCCCATTTTAACCACAATTAAAACATTTGGCATTTTTGGTGTCTCCTCATACTATTGGAAATTTCTTCTCCTACCCAAGCTTTAATATGATTGTCAAATATCTCAGCATTTCTTGTATGCAGGATCCATTCATTGATTGGTGCTAATCTGACCATTAAAGTATCTTTTTTATTCTAAGCTGACATTTTCAAAAATCAGAGTTTCAGTAAGTACTCATTTGGCTTCTGGGTCTGTTACTCCTATTTGTACAGTTTTAGTTAATCTTTGTAAGAAGTCACTAAAGAATTTTTTTCTGGCCCTGTTTAATCCTGGTATAGGATTCAATTCTTTTACCTGGTTCCTGAATCCTGACCCTACCATTTAAGGCTGCTTTGTGGCATAGAGACAATATGTGTTCATCATATAGAGCCATGTCCTCTGGATCTATGTAATAGCCCTCACTATGATTTTTATCTTGGAACACCTCAAATACTTTTGTTTTCCATTCTGTTCTAAAATTTTTGCCTCTGCTCGCTAGTAAGACTTCCATAGTAGCCATGACTTATCTTTGAGGATCACTAAAACTAATTGAAGTCAATTGTGTGGTGTAGCCTTATTGTTTGAAGCCCATATTTTCAACATTTCTTTAACAAATGGTGATGCAAGTCACAAGATACTATTGCTTTCTTAATTTCCTTCAGATCATTCACACATATAGGTTGCCATTTACATTCTTTTTTTATTTTTTTGCCATTTACATTTTTTAACTCTTTTAGGTATTTAGTCCTGGAAGACTTGTCAGAGGAGATTACAGGGCATGTAGCTAGAACTCTGGGTAAGACATCACTGATTCTGACAGGAACTGGCAAGGCTGAATCCTGTTCTTGTACCTTCTTTCAGCTCCAATAATTTCCTCAATTGTTTCCAATCTTTTTAGCACTGCCTTTTGTAAAGTCTAAATCTCTTGTCTTGCATACAATTCTAGGACCTTAATGTCTCATCCTTGAACATTATTTGGATGACATGTATATTGCTTTCCTGGAGAGATACACTATCTGTTATCCTATCACAGAATTTAAAGAGATTTTGGTTACTAAATTCAAAAGCACAAATTCTTTCAGATAATGTCTTTGTACCCTTCAATATTGATTGGATATTGTCTGTAAAATTAATGTTATCCTTTCTAATAGTATTAACTTTTTCAGATAGATGTTCATTATTAGTCTATGAAGACTGTATCATTTCTAAAAGTGTTTTATTCTTGGTTTTGTTATCAAACCATATTCTTGACAATGTAAAATTAAAAATAAGTTAATTCTCATCATCAAATAAATGAGTGTATAATAAAAATCACATAAGCCTTGCAGAATACCATCCATAATTTAAACAAAATGATTATCAAATCCATGAATAGTAATATTTTGTGTCATCATGTATCTTTCAAATTTGTTAGTTTACTTACTACCTTCAATAGGAAATTTCAATAAATTATTGTAGGTGTAATAATCGCTATTTGCCAGGAGGTGCCGCAGTTGCGCTCAAGTGGTAGGAGATTTGACCAAGGATGGAATGCGACCAGTGACAGAGAGAAGTGACCAGTGTGCACTTTGGTGCCTGCTTATATATTGACAAGTATGCTTTGTTAGACAAATTATTATCAATTAGCAGGAGTTTTTTGGTGGCCAGAATGTCAATGAACCCAAAGCTGATGCTGAGAGTCCACCATGACTGCACAGAGATTGTGGTGGGACAAAACAGCATGCTGCTGCAGGGAAAGTTGGAGAGACAATGGCAGATGGGCCACCGGTGAGAAATGTGCACAAGCTGGTAAACCAAGGAGTCCATGTTGGGGGGGGATATATGAGGGTGGACCTTTTAGTTTGGTCCCAGAAAGCATGGACTTGTTCCCATGTTTGTTGGACAGATGAAGGTGAATGCAAATAAACTAATCCCACACTAGCTCAGAATTCAGTATAATAAAGGGATTCTTTATTTAGGGGGGACTCACAGATCACAGTCCTCCTTTGAACAGGGAGCTGTAACTGAATCTAACATCCAAGTGAAATAGGTGGGAGAGAGAGAAAGTGAACGGGCAGGCATGCACCATTTTGGTAACCAAGGCTTCCCCATCAACCTTCTCTTTTACTTTATCTTAAATAATCACTATTTCTTGATAATCTCTATACAGTAACATCTCTTTACATACATTTTTATCTCTCTTTACATAAATATATCTGTCTTCTGTCCAACTATACATTTCTACACATAGTTGCATCTCTTTTCACACAGTTACCTCTCCCCAGATACATCTACTTTCTAAACAGTCACACATTTCTATATCTAACAAAGAAATTCAAATCAAAACTACTTTGGGATTCCATCTTATGCATGTCAGAAGACCTAATCTATGAACACAGATGACAGCTCATGTTATTGATGATGTGTTATAAGGGGAGCACTCATCTATTGATGGTGGGAATGTAAACGTACCACTATTACAGAAATTAAAATAGAAGTTCTATAAAATTATGGGAATCAATATAATTAGAGATCCAGCTATATCAGACTTGAGTATATAGCTAAAGGATACTTAATCCTAACACAAATATACTCGCTCAGCTATCTTCATTGTTACTTAACTCATAATAGTCAGAACCTAGAAATAACATAGATAGTCCTAAACAAAAGAATGAACTTTTAAAATGTAGTACATTTACACAGTGGAGTATTAATCATCTGTTAAAAATAATGACATCATGAAATTTAAAGTAAAATGGATGAACTATAAAGAAATCATCCTGAATGAAGTAGCCCATATTCAGAATGATAAATACATTATTTATTTGCTTATAGGTGGATATTAGCTGGTAAGAAAATGATAACCAAGTTACAAAACATAGACCAAAGGAGTTATATACAGAACAAGGATCTTTGGTAGGGTTATATGTATCTCCCTATCTCCCTGGGAGGAGGAAATAAAACACATTTTTAAGTCTGGTCTGATGATTGACAGAAAGGAATCTTAGAGGATAATTTCAGGAAATGGAGTGGAGATAGAGTAGAAAAAAAAGCATACATGCAGACAGAGAAAGTTGGAATTGGAGGGCATTTGTTTCCTTTTTTAATTTTTTTAAAAAGAAAAAAACTATCTTTTTTCATTTTACATACCAATCCCAGTTCCCACTCCCTCCACTTTTCCCACTCCCTCCACGCCTCCCACTCTCTCCACCTACCCTGCATCCACTTTTTAGAGCAGGCCCTCCCTACTATATCTAGGTTGAGAAAGGTATCCATCTAAAAAGAATAGGTTCCAAAAATCCCAGTACCTGATGTAGGGAAAAATCCTGGTGCCACTGCCAGTGACCACTCAGTCTGCCCATAAAATTCCACATTCCTAAAATTTATGAAGGTTTTCCTAATGAGGTCTCCTAATAATGGAGGAGATGAAATCCCAACTGGCCATGTCATCAGATGAGGCTTCTAGGAGCAGGATTGGGTTGCATTCACTTGAGTGGTTGACCAAGAATGTCATATGGAAATTCCTAAACAACCAGGCTGTTTTCACAGCAGTGAGTTGTTCTCTGCAATCTAACAGAGCTCTATTGCTGAGAACAACACTCAAGTTACTCATTGAACACTGAGAAGTCAACTTGGGACCTACATAGCTTTAATTCCTCTGTTCCAGTTTCTTCCATGCTAAGTGTTATCCTACAGGCTACCAAAAAAGATATGAAAACAGTGAAACCACAAAACTTTTGGTTATATCCTGCACTGCCTACAATATGCCTACATATGCTGGGGCAATGGTTGCACTAAACTTAGGGAAGTAGCTAAGCTCTGTCTGATTTAAATTAAGCTCATAGGAATAAGGATCGTGAACTCTCACTGGTCATCCTATCAATGAGTAGGGTATATTCTCTTGTCAGTCACTGGGCATTTGATTTTATTTTCAGTTTTTGAGCTCTCCTAGGTCACAGAATACTAATCACTCTCATGTGACACAAATGGATTTTTGTATAATGGTTTTCCTGAGTCTCTTTCTGAGAAGGAATCAAAGCTGATATTCAAAACAAAGAATATCATCTCATTTCTAGAGAACAAGGAAAGTCATTAAAATTTGAACAAGGACTTTTGTTCCCACAGAAAGTAGTCAGGATTTTTGATTGCTTTTGTCAGACAAAACACTCATAACTTGATAGTTAGGGCATGGTTTGCTGGCAAGAGGACATAAATCGGGCATCCTTCCTAGCATTAAAAAAATCTTGAGGCAACTGGAAGGTTTTTTAGAAGACCCAAGCTTTGCAGACATGTCTTGCCCTTTTACCATCCCTTTCCCTTTACTAAACTGTTCGATTACATTCCTAAAGCTAGTCCACAAGGTCCATTTCCTTATTTGGTCCCTGATTCATTTCTGCGACATAATATTAAGGTCCAGCAAACAAGATTCTTTATTTGGCTACACTGACTAACGTGTGCAATCAGTACCTACCAACTTACCCTAGCACAGATTCCCCATTATTCTCCTTAAAAATTCACTTTTGTAGAAACACCTGCTGCTGCTTGTTATCTGCCTTTGCCTGATATAGAGGCAATCCTCCTCTACTTGTCCCTCATGGTAATATAAATCCCTTTTCTGCCTAGAATATGATGTCTTGATGTGTCCTGTACCACTTTCTAGGAAAGATACCCTAAACCTGTACAGTGGTTCAATGACTCAGATAATGACGTGAATGGGTCTACAGGACCCTTGGACCAGGTCTTCCATGTCTTGCACACTTTAGTGTTCACTCACTTCATCCAACAGCAGCTAATTGGTGAGTTTCCCTTACTAGCTATCTGAAACATTACCTTAAACACCAGGTAATAACTGTTGAGTGTCCAGTATCCCCTCTCTGTCTTGTGGGTTTGGGATGAATGCGCCCTACCATTGTCCTCCCTGTTCATGATAAACTCACTTGGAAGTTCAGTAGGCACATTCCATTCAATTTGTCTTGGTTTGCTGTTTTCTTTTTTCTCCCTGTGGTCTCTCTGTTGGAATTTGGAGTCTGTTGCCTACTATCTAAAATTCTTGCCAACAGGCCCAAGATTTGTCCTTGATCTAATGTAGCTCTCTCTTGATGATAGATCTTGAGGGATGACTAATCTATCAGAGAGATCTTCTTTTTGGCCATGCAAAAACCTAGGGAATGCCCCTGGGTCTTAAACATGGCTCCCAGATAGCACTAGCAAAGTAGACCTGTACACTTCATCACCCTGATCATTGATTCCACATATTGCCTTCTTCAACCATAGTTAAAGTATGTGGCCACTCTTTCAGACCTCTTCAAACTCCAGCTTTAACTTGTTCCTTCAAAGACATCTCATTTCCCCACTCCTTTTTCCTCATACCCTCATGCCCTATTTCCTTACCAAAAAGAGATATCTTCTCCAAAATTATCATGAATTTTGTCTTCTATCCTGACAGCAGCTCCCAAGATATCCCTACATCTCTCTTCTTCCGTTATCAGCATCTTTTTGTACACTCATTATTCAAAACTCCAAACCCTCTTACCCTCTACCTCCTTCTTTAGTCCATTGCATTGTATACCACTTCTCCTTCCCTTTTAACACATCATAAACTCCTTCCTATTACACTCAAAGGCCCCTCTGACTATATCTTGAAGCTACAATTTCCCCTACCAGCCTCAGTCTCCTCAAACCCACTACTTTATCTTTTATATTAGCATTTTATATTACATTCCTCTTTACCCAACAATACTCCTATATTGGCAGTCAGAAAACCTAAATAACTGTTATGACTAGTCCTAGACCTATGCACTGTGAGCACTGTTATTTTTCCTTTTTACTCTGTTGCCCCTAACCCTTACATTATCTTATGCAATATCCCTGGAAATACTACTCAATTCTCAGTTCTAGACCTTAAAGACATGTTTTTCCCAATACCAGTAGATGCTCATTCTCAAGATCCTTTTGCCATCTCTTGAACAGATCTCAATTCTCAAAATCCTGACAACTGACTTGGACTGTCCATTCCCAGGTATTCAAAACGGGCCCTGCATTTTTGATCAGGCACTCACTATAGACCTGTCCTGACTTTCCTTTTTTTCATTCCACTTCTTTCTTCAATATGTGGATGACATAACACTGTACAGTCCTTTCTCTGATACCAAATTAGACACCAGCCGAGTCTTCAATTTTCTCAGTTCCAAAGGATATTATGTCGCACCTTCTAAATCTCAACCCTCCTTTCTCAAAGTCACCTACCTTGGATTCACTCTCCCACCCCAACCCATAAACAGTTCACTTTAGGCTGACATGCCCATCTGTGTTTCTTAATTCTACCCTCAACAAAATCCAAAATGTTGTCCTTTGAGGGGTCGGGCTAATTTCTTCTACTCCTGGGTCATTGGATACTTACTTGTAATGCATCATCTATACTAAGTTGCTTGTAGAACTCCCAAAGAACCTCTTCATCCCATTAACAAAATTTAAAACTAAAAATATTCCCTTTAAATCCCAGCACAGCACCTCCCTCATTGATTTAGACCTTTCCATCTTTACACTTAAAAAAAAAAAAAGGTTACCCTTTTTGGAGCATAAAAACCTCCAACCAAATCAAGAATAATAGGGGTACAAGAAGAAGAAGAATTGCAGATCAAAGGTCCAGAAAATATATTCAACAAAATTATAGAATAAAACTCGGCCAACCTAAAGAACGATATTCCTATGAAAGTTCAAGAAGCATACAGAATGGCTCTCTTAGTTGCGATATAAACTTCCCTGCTCCCATAACCATCCTTCCTCCCTCCCCCCCTCCCATTCCCCCAAGCCATCCCCAATTCTCGCCCTCTCCCCTCACCCTAACCATCTTCCCTTACTTCAACCCCCTCACCCCCCATGCACCCGACTTTACTTGGCAATCTTGCCTAGTTCTATTATCCAGGAGGATAACTATATAAATTTTCTTCAGGTTCACCTTCTTATCTAGCTTCTCTAGGATCACTAATTATAGACCCAAAGACCTTTAACTATGGCTAGAATCCACTTATGAGTGAGTACATGCCATATTCCTCTTTTTGGGTCTGGGTTACCTCACTCAGTAAAGCGTTTTCAATTTCCATCCATTTGCATGCAAAATTCAAGATGTCATTGTTCTTTACTGCTGAGTAAAACTCTAATGTATATATGTTCCACACCTTCTTAAACCATTCTTCTATTGAGAGACACCTAGGTTGTTTCCAGGTTCTGGCTATTAAAAATAGTGCAGCTATGAACATAGTTGAACAAATGCTTTTGTAGTATGATAGGGCATCTCTTGGGTATATTCCCAAGAGAGGAATTGCTGGGTCCTGAGGGAGGTTGACTCCCAGTTTCCTGAGAAACCGTCACACTGATTTCCACAGTGGCTGCACAAGTTTGCATTCCCACCAACAATGAATGAGTGTTCCCCTCATTCCACATCCTCTCCAGCATAGGCTATCATTGGTGTTTTTGACTTTAGCTATTCTGACAGGTGTAAAGATGGTATCTCAAAGTGGTTTTGATTTGCATTTCCCTGATCGCTAAGAAGGTTGAGCATGACTTTAAGTGTCTTCTGGCCATTCGATGTTCATCTGTTGTGAATTCTCTGGTCAGAGCAGTACCCCCATTTTTTAATTGGGTTAATTAGAGTTTTAGTGTCTAGTTTCTTGAGTTCTTTGTATATTCTGGAGATCAGACCTTTGTCTGATGAGGGGTTGGTAAAGATCTTCTCCCAGTCAGAAGGTAGCCTTTTTGGCTTACTGACAGTGTCCTTTGCTTTACAGAAGCTGATTCTTGAGGGGTTCCCAGTAAAAATTAAATAAAATAAATAAATAAATAAATAAATAAATAAATAAAAAGAAAAATAAAAAAAAAGAAAAAGAAAACACTTTCATGAGTCAGGTAAGCCAGACCCAAAAAAGAGGAAAAAGGTATGTATTCAATCATAAGTGGATTCTAGCCATAATTAAAGGTCTTTGAGCCTATTATTCGTGATCCTAGAGAAGCTGGATAGGAGGGTGAACCTGAAGAAAATTCAGGTAGTTTTCCTCCTGAAGATTGGAAATAGACAAGAGTTCCAGGTAACCAAGGATGCATGGGTGGTTGGGAGGGCAGATGGAAGGGTTGGAGGTTAGAGAGAAGGGAGCAGGGGAGGAATGGGAAATGCTCAGGGGACTGGGAGTGGGGAAGGGAGGAAGGATAGATATGGGTTCAGGGAAGAATATATCTCAACTATGGAAGTCAGTTTAGGGTTTACTAGAGACTTGACTGTAAATGGGATCCCAGGTCCAAGGACAGATCCCCAGATTGTTCTCTGGACAGAGGAGAGGGTGCCTGAACTGGCCTTGGCCCATAACCATACTGATGATTATTTTGCTTATCACCACAGATCCTTCATCTGGCAATGGATGGAGATAGAGACGGGGACCCACATTGGAAGACTGGACTTAACTCCCTAGGTCCAAGCGAGAAGCAGAAGGAAGAACATGAGCAGGGAGGGCAAGATCAGAGGGAACCTTCATCCGGCGATGGATGGCGATGCAGACAGAGACCCACATTGGAGCTCCGGACTGAGCCCCCCAAGGTCCAAAGGAGGAGCAGAAGGAGGAAGAACATGAAAAAGCAAATCAGAACTGCAAGGGGAGCAATCACCCACTGATACAATGCAACTGATCTAATGAGAGTTCACCAAGGCCAGTTGACTGGGACTGAAGCAGCGCTTGATCCAATCAGATTCTCTGGAGGAGGCTGGATTCTCTGAATGTGGCTGGCCCGAAGTCTTTCTAAAAAGCCATTGACAATGACTCTGGGACTTGTTTCCTCTGCATATTCTGGATTTTTGGGGATCCAGTCTGATTGGATACTCACCTTCCTGGTCCTGGAGGGAGGGGGGAGGAACTTGAACTACCCACAGGGCAGGAAACCCTGACTGCTCTTAGGGATGGAGAGGGAAGAGGAGAGGGAATGGGGGGAGTGGGAGGGTGTTGGGAGGAGGGGCGAAAATGGAAACTTTTATATTTTAATAAACTTTGAAAAAAAAAGAAGCATACAGAACACCAAATAGACTGGATTAAAAAAAACAAAAAACAAAAAAAAATCCCCTCACCATATAATAATCAATACACAAAGCATTCAGATTAAAGAAAGAATATTAAGAGCTGCAAAGGAAAAAGGCCAAATAACTTATAAAGGTAAACCTATCAGACTTACACCGGACTTCTGTATGGAAACCATGAAAGCCAGAAGTTCCTGGATAGAGGTACTGCAGAAACTAAGGGACCATGGATGCAAGCCCAGACCAATATACCAGCAAAGCTATCATTCACTATCAACGAAGAAAACAAAATATTCCGGGATAAAAACAAATTTAAACAATACGTAGCTACAAATCCAGCCTTAAAGAAAGGATTAGAACGAAAATCACAACCCAAGGAATCTAACATTCCCAACACTGCCTACAATAACTCAGACACCTAGCGACCCTTCACAAGCACAACTCAAAGAAGGGAAACACATACACTCTACTACCCCCCAAAAAATAATCGAGTCAACAACCACTGGTCATTAATATCACTTAATATCAATGGACTCAATTCACCTATAAAAAGGCACAGACTTAGAGATTGGTTACGAAAACAGAATCCAACATTCTGCTGTTTACAAGAAACACACCTCAACCACAAAGACAGACACCTACTCAGAGTAAAGTGTTGGGAAAAGGTTTTCCAAGCAAATGGACCTAAGAAACAAGCGGGTATGGCCATTCTAATATCTAACAAAATAGACTACAAACTGAAATCAATCAAAAGAGATGGAGATGGACATTTCATACTCATAACAGGAACAATTCATCAGGAAGAAGTCTCAGTCCTGAATATCTATGCCCCTAATATAAAGGCACCCACTTATGTAAAAGAAACTCTTCTAGAACTCAAGTCAGTCATCAAACCACACACACTAATAGTAGGAGACTTCAACACACCTCTCTTACCAATGGACAGGTCAATCAAACAGAAACCTAATAGAGAAATAAGAGAATTATTGGAGGTATTGAATCAAATGGACTTAACAGACATCTATAGAACATTCCACCGAAATAGGAAAGAATATACCTTCTTCTCTGCAGCTCATGGAACCTTCTCGAAAATTGACCACATACTCAGTAACAAAGCAAACTTCCACAGATACAAAAAAATATAAGTAACCACCTATGTCTTGTCAGATCACCATGGATTAAAGTTAGAATTCAACAACAATGGTACCCCCAGGAATCCAACAAACTCATGGAAGTTGAACAGTCAACTACTAAATCACCCCTGGGTCAAGGAAGAAATAAAGGAAAAAATTAAAGTATTCCTTGAATTTAATGAAAATAAAGACACAACATACTCAAACCTATGGGACACTATGAAAGCAGTGCTAAGAAGAAAGTTCATAGCACTAAGTGCCCAATTAAAGAAAACGGAGAAAGCACACATTCAAGACTTAACAGCACACTTGAAAGCTCTAGAAAAAAAAGAAGCTGATTCACCCAGAAGGAGTAGAAGACTGGAAATAATCAAACTGAGGGCTGAAATCAACAAAATAAAAACAGAGAAAACAATCCAAAGAATCAATGAAACAAAAAGCTGGTTCTTGGAGATAATCAACAAGATCGACAAACCCATATCCGAAATAATCAAACGGCAGAGAGAGAACATGCAAATTAAGAAGATCAGAAATGAAAAGGGGGACATAACCACAGACACAGAGGAAATTCAGAGAATCATTAGATCTTACTACAAAAGCCTGTATGCCACAAAATTGGAAAATGTAAAAGACACGGACAGTTTTTTAGATAAGTACCATATAGCAAAGTTGAACCAAGACCAGGTGAACAATCTAGATAGACCAGTCAGCCTTGACCTATTAGAGCCTGTTATCAAAAATCTCCCTACCAAAATAGCCAAGGACCAGATGGTTTCAATGCAGAATTCTACCAGAACTTCCAGGAAGAGCTAATACCTACACTCCTTAATGTATTTCACAATATAGAAACAGAAGAGTCATTGCCAAACTCTTTTTATGAAGCTACAGTTACCCTGATACCAAAACCACACAAAGAAACAACCAAGAAAGAAAATTACAGGCCAATCTCACTCATGAACATCTACGCAAAAATTCTCAATAAAATATTGGCAAAACGAATCCAAGAACACATTAGAAAAATCATCCATTATGATCAAGTGGGCTTCATCCCAGAGATGCAGGACTGGTTCAACATACGGAAATCTATCAATGTAATCCATCATATAAATAAACTGAAAGAAAAAAAAACCGTATGATCAGTTCATTGAATGCTGAAAAATCATTTGACAAAATTCAACACCCATTTATGATAAAGGTGTTGGAGAGATTGAGTATACAAGGATCATACCTAAATATAATAAAAGCAATATACAGCAAATTGAATGGGGAGACTCAAAGCCATTCCACGAATATCAGGAACATGACCAGGCTGTCCACTCTCTCCCTACCTCTTCAATATAGTGCTTGAAGTTCTAGCAATAGCAATAAGACAACATAAGGGGATCAAGGGGATTCGAATTGGAAAGGAAGTAGTTAAACTTTCGTTATTTGCAGATGATATGATAGTGTACATACGCGACCCCAAAAACTCTACCAAAGAACTCCTGATAAACACCTTTAGTAATGTGGCAGGATACAAGATCAGCTCCAAAAAGTCGGTTGCGCTTCTATACACAAAGGATAAAGAAGCAGAGAGGGAAATCAGAGAAACATCACCTTTCACTACAGCCACAAATAGCATTAAATATCTAGGGGTAACTCTAACCAAGGAAGTGAAAGACCTATTTGACAAGAACTTTAAGTCTTTGAAGAAAGAAATTGAGGAGGATACCAGAAAATGGAAAGACCTCCCCTGCTCTTGGATTGGGAGAATCAGCACAGTAAAAATGGCAATTCTACCAAAAGCAATCTATAGACTCAATGCAATCCCCATCAAAATCCCATCAAAATTCTTCACGGACCTTGTGAGACTAATAATCAAGTTTATATGGCAAAACAAAAGACCCAGGATAGTCAAAACAGTCTTATACAGTAAAGGAACTTCTGGAGGCATTACCATCCCTGACTTCAAACTCTATTACACAGCTACAGTATTGAAAACAGCTTGGTACTGGAATAAGAACAGAGAAGTTGACCTATGGAATCGAATAGAAGTCTCGGATATTAACCCACAAACCTATGAACACTTGATTTTCGACAAGGGAGCGAAAGGTATACAATGGAAGAAGGAAAGCATCTTTAACAGATGGTGCTGGCATAACTGGATGTCAACCTATAGAAGAATGAAAGTAGATTCATATCTATCACCATGCACAAAACTCAAGTCCAAATGGATTAAAGACATCAACATTAATCTGAGCCCCTTGAACCTGATAGAAGAGAAATTGGGAAGTAGTCTACAAGACATAGGCAAAGGAGACCACTTCCTAAGTAGAACCCCAGTAGCACAGACAATAAGAGAATCATTGAATAAATAGGACCTCCAGAAACTGAGAAGCTTCTGTAAAGCAAAGGACACTGTCAGTAAGACAAAAAGGCTACCTTCTGACTGGGAGAAGATCTTCACCAACCCCTCATCAGACAAAGGTCTGATCTCCAAAATATACAAACAACTCAAGAAACTAGACACTCAAACTCTAATTAACCCAATTAAAAAATGGGTACTGAACTGAACAGAGAATTCACAATAGATGAACTTCGAATGGCCAGAAGACACTTATGGTCATGCTCAACCTGCTTAGCGATCAGGGAAATGCAAATCAAAACCACTTTGAGATACCATCTTAACACCTGTCAGAATAGCTAAACTCAAAAACACCGATGATAGCCTATGCTGGAGAGGATGTAGAGGGAGGTGAACACTCGTCCATTGTTGGTGGGAATGCAAACTTGTGCAGCCACTGTTGAAATCAGTGTGACGGTTTCTCAGGACACTGAGAGTCAACCTCCCTCAGGACCCAGCAATTCCACTCTTCGGAATATACCCAAGAGATGCCATATCTTACTACAAATCATTTGTTCAACTATGTTCATAGCTGCGCTATTTGTAATAGCCAGAACCTGGAAACAACTTAGGTGCCCCTCAATAGAAGAATAGTTAAAAAATGTGTGGAACATATACACATTAGTGTTTTACTCAGCGGTAAAAAAACAATGACATCTTGAATTTTGCATGCAAATGGATGAACATAGAATAGAAAATGCTTTACTGAGTGAGGTAACTCAGACCCCAAAAGAGGAATATGGTATTTACTCACTCATAAGTGGATTCTAGCCTTAATTAAAGGTCTTTGAGCCTATAATTTGTGATCCTAGAGAAGCTAAATAAGAAGGTGAACCTGAAGAAAATCATATAGTTATCCTCCTGGATAGTAGAAGTAGACAAGATTGCCAGGCAAACTTGTGTACATGGGGGCGTGAAATTAAGGGGAGTTGGTTAGGGAGAGGGGAGAGGAGGAGGATTGGGGATAGCTTGGGGGAATGGGATGAGGTAGGAAGGATGGTTATGGGAACATGAAAGTATATATCTCAACTAAGGGAACCATTTTAGGGTTTTCAAGAGACTTGATTCTGGAGAGGTTCCCAGGTCCAAGGAGAGGTCCCCAGATTTTTCCCTGGGCAGCAGAGGAGAGGGTGCCTGATCTGGCCTTGGCCCATAACCATACTGATGAATATTTTACATGTCACCATAGAGCCTTCATTTGGCAATGGATGGAGATAGAGACAGAGACACATATTGGAACACTGGGCTTAACTCCCTAGGTCCAAATGAGAAGCAGAGGGAGGGAGAACGTGATCAAGGAAGGCAGAACCAGAGGGAACCTTCATCTGACGATGGATGGAGATAGAGACATAGACCCACATTGGAACACTGGACTGAGCTTCCAAGGTCCAAATGAGGAGCAGAAGGAGGGAGAACATGAAAAAGGAAGTCAGGACCACGAAGGGTGCACTCACCCACTGATATAACAGGACTGATCTAATGAGAGCTCACCAAGGCCAGCTGGACTGGGACTGAAGGAGCATGTGATCAAACCGGATTCTCTGAATGTGGCTGGCAAGGGGGATGACTGAGAAGCCATTGATAATGGCACTGGGTCTTGTTATGTCTGCTTGTACTGGCTTTTTGGGATCCTGGTGTGTTTGGATGCTCACCTTCCTGGACCTGGAGGGAGGTGGGAGGAACTTGGACTTCCCACAGGGCAGGAAACCCTGACTGCTCTTAGGACTGGAGAGGGAGGAGGAGAAGGAGTGGGGGGAGTGGGAGGGTATTGGGAGAAGGGGCAGAAATGGAAATTTTTATAAATAAAAAAAGAATTATGTTTGATGGTGTTAAATTGATTAGAGAAAACACTTAACTGAAATATAGATCATTTAGAGCTTACACATTAATGCAGAGGTTAGTAAATATACTAACCTAGTTAAAAGAAAAAAATCATTAGGAAAGTTTCTACTTTATGATACTTTCACTAATAATAAACACTATATTTAAATCAAAACAAAAGCTAAAGGAAAAAATTAATAAAACTTGGAACAAGTTTATTTTTAACAGAATATTTTTGGTGATGTTTCCTGAGGCATCACTTAGTTGAAATTATAATAAATGCTATAATAAATAAATAAAAGCTATTATTCACAAAAAAGTTATTCCCTAGGAGTATTAGAACATTTTCTATGACCACCTTTTGACCTTATTACTTATCACTCTAAAATTCTAGGCAACACCATCTGCAGATGTTCTCCCTGTATATGTGCTGTTGTCATAGCCTCTCTGCTAATTTCTAAATTAACTCTGAGATTCCATCTTATATATTCCCACTATCCTTTCTTATAACTCCTAACTTACAAAGGAATATATTCATTTCCACCCTCTCAGATTCTATCCCCCTAAACTTCTCTTATCAAAACCTTTTTACTCACATTTCTTACCTATCCTCTACTCAATCCCTCCACACTCATTTCTCTACACTAACATTTCACAGACTGTTCTATTGGGCAAGAAACTGTCCATGCCTCAGCTGCTGACAGTAAGTATACTGTTTAATTCAGAGAAAGAGAATACAAAGAAAAGCAACTGTCAAAATTTGCCAAGACAAGGTAGGACAGTCTTTCACATTTTCCTTCTTCTGAAGATAGTCTTTCAGATATTCTAGGCCTTTAAGACAAAGGTAGATGCCCAAACATTGCAGAAAAACCTTGGCTGACTGTCCAGGCAGTCATTTCTTTCTGTCATTCTTTGCATTTTTTGAAGTCTTTTGCCTGTAATTTCTGCTTACTCAGATAATATTATTTTCATTCTCAGGCCATTGATGGAGTGGAAAACTAGATAATTATAGTTATAGATTGCTGTAGGAAATTCTACAGCCAGTAGTCTTTACGTTCCCTGCCCACTTGGTTGTGGCATCTTGTACTATAAATACTAATGTAAAGTGCGAGCTTTCGTTCTCTTCTTGCTTGATTTGGTTCCTGTTACCAATTTGTGCAGAGGACTGTAATCTGTGAGTCTACAGCTAAACAAATAACCCTTTATTATAATCATTTATGAGTTACTGTGGGATTTCTTGTTAGCTATTTCCATGGTACTAAGGAATTTTAAAGAACCTCTTAGTATAGTTACTGATTCACAATAGGAAGAAAGAGCTGTCTTGCAAATTGAAACTGCTGAATTTATACCACATGATACAGAACTGACTTCATTATTCATACATGTTCAAGATATATTCATGAATAGGTTTGTCCCATATACATAACACACATCCAATCCAATATGGGTCTGACAGGTCATCTAGCACAAGGTAATCCAGAAATTAATTGATTATTGATTGAAAGTGTGTTGAAGGCCATAGAATTTTATAAGAACATGTCAATAGAGGTTTAAAGAGTTTTCTATTACATGGCTACAAGCTAAGGAGATTATAAATACATTTCCTACTTGATCTTTCTATAACCAAACACCACTATATGTGGTGAGTAACCAAAAAAGGTACTCATAAGAATGAAATCTGTCGAATGGATATGTGCCACTTCACAAAATTTGGAAAATTAAAATATGTACACCACATCATTGTTACTTATTCAGGTTTTCAATAGGCAACTGCTTTGTGCTCAAAAAAGGCTTATTCAGTAATTACACATTTATAGAAGTTATGGTCATCATGAGTATACCCACACAAATAAAGAGAGATATTAGTCCAGCATATGTCTCTAAGAAAATGAAACAGTTTTTTTTGTTGTTGTTATTGAAGACTCTTAATGACTTTCAAAGATTGTTAGGAGACATATTCAGTCTATGACTGGCTGTTGGGATAACACCTGATCTAATAATTCTTTTAATCAAAACCTTAGATGGTGATAAAGACTTGAAAAGTTCCAGAGACTTAACAGAAAAGGAATTGACAATAATTGAGAAAACATTACAGAAGGCACATGTGAATAGGGAGAAACCATATCTTAGTTATATTCTAGTCATAATGCCTTCCAGAATTTGTCCTATAGGAATTTTGATGCAGAGGGATGATATTATCATAGAATGGATCTTTTTACCATATAAACCAAGTAAAAAATTAAAAACTTTGGTGGAGAAAAAGTCTCTGAATTAATTATAAAAAGAAATTGAGACTTTATCAATCAGCAGGTATAGACCCAGAAGAGTTTATAGTGCCTTTTACTCCTGATGAAATAAAAACGTTATGGGAAGACAATGAACCATGACAAAGAGCTTGTGCGGGTTTTTTGGGAGAAATTAATAGCAACTATCCCCAAAGCAATAGCCTTAACCTTATATAGAGAACTTATTGGATTCTTTATCGAGTTGTACATGATGCTCCAATAACTGGAGCCCATATATTTTATACTTTTAAGCATCTGATATCTCTACTATTTCTTATTGTATATAATTTTATTTTAGGCTTAGAATTCTCTTATTTAAACTAAAAGGGGAGGTGTGTAGAAAAACCTACAGTCAGTAGTCTTTAAGTTACCCACCCATGTGGGCATGGCCTCTTATACTATAAATGTCTGTGTAAAGTGTGAGCTCGCTCTCTCTTCCAGCTGCTGTATTTAGTTAGTGTTCCCCATTTGTGCAGAGAACTGTGATCTATCAGTCTACCCCTGAATAAACAACCTTTTATTATACTCAGTTCTGAACTAGTGTGAGATTTCTTTTAAGTGCCCATCTTCAATAGATTTTCTTAGTTATGACATTGGATAAATATAAAACTTTAAACTAACAAAGATAAGATAGATAATTAAATATTTTCTCTAAGTTTGTCAAATACAAATGGACTATATATTGTAACTGTAACTCTTACTTGATAAGTACTTTGTTTTATGTAATTTTACTATGTTAAATTTAAAGACCTTTCTTTTGATTAGACAGAAATAGAGAATTGGTATGGAATGCTTCTGTACGCTGTACATATGCATTGTTTCCATTGGTTAAAAATAAAAACTCTTTGATCAATGTCCAGGCAGGACAGAGTTAGGCAGAATCAAAGGACTCAGATGGGGGGGGGCAGAGTGGTGAAAGACACAAGCAGCCACCCAAGAAACAAAATGCCAGCAGATTGGTAAAAACCATAGCCATGTGGCAATAAATAGACTAATAGAAATGAACTAATTAATTTAAATGTGAGAGATAGTTAGTAATTAGCCTGAGTTATTTGAGCAATCATTTTATAGTTAGTATTAAGCCTCTGAGTGATTATTTAGAAGTGGTTTTGGGATGAGGCAGGACAGAGAAGCCTCAGTTTACACACCTCAGTCAATATAGCCCAGGGCTGGCTGAAGATAGACCTCTTAGGTTCTCAGGCCCATCTGGGTTGTCTTAGCCCTGGGCTGACTGACTACATCCACATTCCACCTGGGTCCTCACAGGAAGGATAGTGAAAGACAGCCACACACCTTACTGGGTTCGTATGGCCTGGGTCTGGCTCAATATTATCTAAAGGTTTACCTGAGTCCAAAAGGACCAGAAGGATGAAAACTAGGCCATCGTGGGTCATCATGGCCCCGTGTTAGCTGAATACATCCACAGTCTGCCTAGGTCCTTATGACCCTGGTGGGTGAAAGATACCCATAGGCTTTCCTGTATCCTTAAGGTATAGGTGTGTGCAAGAAACCCACAGGTTGGCCTTGGTCTTCAGGGCCTCAGGCTGACTAAATATATATACAGGCACTCGTGGGTCCTCAAACCCATGATATGGTAAGACAACTACAGCCTGCCTGGGACTTCAATGCCCAGGTTGATGAAAGACAGATACAGATTCTCATAAGTCCTTAAGGTCCAAAAGGTTGCCAGGGACCTCAAGGCCCAAGCAGGTGAAAGGCAGATAGAAGCAAGTCTTTTTCATCACTGTCCCAGGCTGTCTGAAGACATTCATAGTCCCTCTTAAGTTCTTATAACCTAAATATGAGAGACAAGGTGAAAGACAGTGACAAGCAAGCCTGAGTCCTCCCTACCCTGGGCTAGCTAAAGAGATACACGG
This sequence comes from Myodes glareolus, assembly GCF_982192425.1. NCBI lineage: Eukaryota > Metazoa > Chordata > Mammalia > Rodentia > Cricetidae > Myodes > Myodes glareolus. Next base: position 49,198,843 of record NC_142032.1, read on the forward strand.
GCCTGTCTGGGCCCTCACTGTCTAGGCATATGAAAGAGTGTCACTAGCTCACCTAGGGTTTCAGGGCCCTGGACTGTCTAAATACATCCGCTGTCTGCCTGGATCCTCACACAGAGGATGGTAAGACAGACACAGGCCCATTTGGGTTGTCAAGGCCAATTGCTGGTTCGTTTAATCCACAACCATCCTTGCTCTTCATACTCAGGATAGTGAAAAACAGCCACAGGCCTGCCTGACGGTCCTAGACTGGTAAAACATAGTCAGAGGCACACCCGAGTCAACATGGCCCAGGGTTGGCTGAGTCTGTGGTCCTATTATAGCTATGCTCTGTGATATCTGTGACATGTGTTGCTACCAAAGGTCACATAGATGCCCAGTGTCTGGACTGCCATCTGTGGCTGTGTTGGTTTTTGAGGGTCATGCTGCTCCTGGGGCCATGCTGACCTCAGCGACCTGAGCTGACACCTGGGGTCATGGTACCATCTGGGCCAAGGCGGTTACTGAGAATCATATTGTCCTACAATAGCCAGAATCTGTGTTGATGTCCATGGCTTCATTTACCACTGAGGGCCAAGCAAATGTCCAAGATCTGGTCAGCCACCTGAGACCATGTTGTTGTCAGAAAGCCATGCTGCCACTTGGGTCATACTGATCTGGGTGGTCTATGTTGTCACCCAGGGCCATGGTGACATCGGGTTCCAAGCTGCAAATAAGGTCTGTGTCTGTCGCCCTAATGCTACTGGGTTCTCTGGGGATGTCTCTGACTCCTGTTACTACCAAGGCCCATGCAGAGACCTGGTCAGTTACCAGAGACCATGCTAGTGTCCTAGGGCCATGCTGACCTGGGTGGTCTAGATTGCCACTGAGGCCATGATGACATCCATACCAGAGCTGTTGCCAAGGGCCATGTCTGTGTCCATGGTCCTACTGCAACTGGAGTCTGTGTTGATCTCCATGGTCCAAGTTACTAAAGGGGACCATAGGAAACAATGCATGTAGAAATCTGAAGTCCATGATGAGACAGCACCACCCTATGCTTGTCCTCAGTCCTCATGAGAAAAATGGCCCCACACTCAGGAGAAAGACTCCACCACTCACTACAGGAAAGGAAGAGCTGGCCCTGCTAGGACTGGTGTAGAACAACTGGTTCTACTTCTCACCTGAGGGGGTAACTCCACAGGCCCAGACTGACTAAATCAGCTACTACCCAGACCCACATACAGGTCATTGATTTGTCCCACATCAACAAATATACTCTCCATGACCATCTTGAGTGTGTGAAGAGACAGGTTCTGCAGAACCATGGCTGCAGGATCTCCATGATTGTGGCAAGAGCAGAATATCTGGGAAGAGTTTCTGTAAGGATCCAGTGTTGATTATGTACCAGAAGTCAGAGGCATTGAACCAGGCAAACAACTCATTACAACAAACATTTGCAAGTAAAGTAATAAAGGATATCCTGTGTGACACACTGCAGCTTCAAATGAAACTAAGACAAGTGAAGAGGTGTTGGAGAGGTGGGAAAGCTGGAGGAGCAAAGTGTCTTTTGTTGTTTGTTTCTTTTGTTTTTAATTAAGAGTTTTTAAAATTCTTTTGTTGGGAATGCCATGGGGCTGAGGAATAGATATAGAAGGACTGGGAAAGAAGTGGGACTGCCGTGCATGCTGTAAATTTCTCAAAAAGTAAATTTAAAAATATTTTTTTAAAAAGTTTAGATGATAATGTTATTAAAAAGATGATAATGTTTTTAAAAAGTTTAGATGATAATAATAGATGAAAATGTTATTTTTCAAAACTTTATTATGTTTTTGTGTAATCTGACAAATTATCCTTCTGAAAATTCAAACTAGAACCTATTGGCTGTATGAAAGGTCATGATCAAGAAGGAAAACTAATCCATAGGAGATGTCAGAATAGTTCATCTTTCACTAAAATATTCAAAGAAAAATGGGCAATGTCATTTAACAATGAAACTTCTGAAACTGGACTTGTAGAATAGCAGCAAAATAAATAAATAATATGCAACATTTATATCATTATAGCAAATTAAACAATCAGCAATAAATATTTCTGGATTTTTCCTGAGCTATCCAGTGAAACAAAAGCACACATGATTGCATGTATGTTCACAACCATATTTATGAAGCAGCGCATTTAGTATGAGTGTGGTTTCATGCGATAGTGGAGTGTGTAAAAACCCTAATACATTGACTGAAGTCTAAGGAATAAAAAAAGTAAGTAGTTAATTCAGTCTGAATTCAGCATGCTAAGAAAGGGGAGAGTGAGCTGGCAAACTTAAATCTTGAAGTTCAGACAGAAGTCCTCATATCAAAAAGTAAAAGAAGATATATGTTCCAGTTAAAGGGGCAGAGAGCAGGGAGGGGAGGAAGAATTGACAGGCAAGGAATAAAGAGAAAAGGAAGTAGACTGGAGGGGAGAAGAGAGAGAAAGAGAGAACTAGCTCCAAGACAGTGAAAGAAAGAACTAGTCTTTGGTCTGACTTCTGTCCTATTCAGTAGAGCCAGCAATGAATAAGATGCTGGCCACAAACGTTAATGAGGGAAAATCTTTAAAGCCTAATGCTGCAAGTATAAGATACTCTAGAAAACATTTTTTCCGACCGGAGTCGGCAAATATTTATCTGGGTAAATCTGAACCTAGTGAAATTAACAAATAATATCAACTCTCAGACACTCCATGTTTCATTTAAATTGGCAAAATAACACACATCATTTTGTGTCTTTCATCATTGGATGCCCAAATGCATTTTTTTCTGTTAAAATGCTTATTTATGCACTGATGTGTCTTTATAGTAACATGTTACTGCAAAATGCCTGAAAATGTAGTGAATTCATCAATATCCTGGCTGAAGGCTTATGTAAACAAACCTTGACATAGTTTAGACATTCTCATTCAGGTGTGTGTTTCAGGCCATAACTTTTCCTATTTTATTTATTTGTTTGTTTTTTATAAAACAATGAATAATTCCTGGAACTTGCAGGAAATGCGGATTTTAAATATAACTCAATAAATAAATAATATTTAAAAAGAATGTATCCAAGTATTATGAATACCTGAAACGAGAAATCAAAGTCGCAAAAATTTTGCCTCCAGAAAAATCTTTTTGAATGCACTCTTGACCTCTTTGTTCCTCAGACTGTAGACCAGAGGATTCAGCATGGGGATGACCATGGTGTAGAACACAGAGGCAATTTTGTCAGTGTCCATGGAGTGACTGGAACTGGGCTGTACATACATAAAAATACCAGTTCCATAGAAAATGGAGACTGCAGTGAAATGGGAGGCACAGGTGGACATAGCCTTGTGATGTCCTACAGTGGAATGCATCTTCAGGATGGTGATAAAAATGAATGTGTAGGATATCCAAATAACTATGAAGGCAAAAAATATGTGGAAGCTCACTATATAAACAAGAACAAGCTCACTGACCTGTCTGTCAGAGCAAGAGAGAACCATGACTGCTGGTATATCACAGAAAAAGTGATGGACCACATTAGACTCACAGAAAGAGAGCCAGAATGTGTCTCCAATGTGGATGGAGGCATTCAGAAAACCAATGACATAAGAACCAATGATCAACCTTGTGCAGACACTTGTAGTCATGGTGGTAGCATAGTGTAGGGGCTTACATACTGCTGCATAACGATCATAGGCCATTGATGCCAAAAGGTAATTTTCCACAGTAATAAAGGCTGCAAAAAAGAACATCTGAGTAGCACAGTCATTATAGGAAATGGCCTTGTCTCCTTTAAGGAAACCAACCATGACTTTTGGAGTGACTGATGAAGAGCAACAAAAGTCAGTCAGAGAAAGGTTACATAGAAAAATGTACATGGGAGTGTGGAGCCGAGAGTCCATGAGAATCAACAGGATCATCCCAAGGTTCCCCACCAGGGTGATAGTGTAGATTAATAGGAAGGTGATAAAGAGGGGAAGCTGTAGGTTTGTATCATCAGTGAGTCCCAGCAGAAGGAAGTGTGTCACTTCAGTCCTGTTCTCCATCATGTTGTCCAATCTCCTCAGCAATGAAGAAAAAGAGGGGGCAACACAATAAAGAAACAGAAACAGAAGGTATGAAGACAGTATGTACTCAGCCATTGTAGCTGTAACCTTTATCTCAATATTTTCCAAAATTATGTGCAAACTTGAAACCCAAATTGAATATAACAATTGCATACATAATTTTACAGTATCAGAATCATCTACATAATTTTAACAATTTATAAATTTGTAAATAAATGTATAGACAATTAAATTGGTTGAAAAATAATTAGTGTGGATAAATGTATTTGACAGCTCATTTCTGCTAACTACTGTAAAAGCTGACACTTCCATATGCTTACCTCTCAAAATTGCTGTAGATACTTTAATTGTGTTCTCACAATAACCTCTCACCAATGTTACTTGTTACAATTTCTATAAATTAATAAGCACAAGAAAGTGAACAATTCATGCATACTGATATGATATTTAGTTGTAATCTTGTCTCAGTAATGTCATGAAACTTTAACTCAGACTAAATAATTTCGAAGTAGGCCTAAAGTTAGACTTAAGTTAAATTAAATTTAAGCTTCAATTCAAGTTAACTGAATTGTTAAATAGTTTCACATGTGTTCAAAATACTTGTAACTTTCAGTGAAAGTAAAACCAAGCAGCTAGGATTCTGAAGAACGAAACTAGCCCTCTTTAAATGACAATTGCTAAGAATTAACTTATGACCCCTATTTGATTTGCATCCTGTTTCTGCACTAGCTCATGGTTCTTATTACTTGCTCATCTACGCATTTATACAGTTATAAGCAGAGGTTAAAGATGAGTATAACTGCTAAATCATATCACATCTCAAGGAATGTTCAAATGGTGGGAAAACTGGGGGATAATGAGGGCAAATTCAACCAACAGATGCAACTCAAAGTGATGTACATCCACAGTCATATGTAGCAGAGAATTCTGATTCTATCATAAGTTGTCTGCTATTTATCTCTGAACATCACACTTCCATATGAAAACTGAGGATTATGAATAAGATCAACTTTCCATTAACAATGATAGAAAAAATAGTACATAAAATAAAGTCAACTTTCAAATGCTTACTCTAGATCACATAGTCTTTCATGTTGTTGTTAGGATGGGACAATGGACACCATGTTTTGATCAAAGCCAATACTGAGAAGGCAGGGTTCATTTGCCATGAATGAAGTGTGATCTTTCATTGTCCAATTTACTTTTTCTTAGACATTGCTGTAAATGAGCATCTACACTCCCAAGTATTTATCTTTCCCTTCTCCAAACATACAAATGCTGCTTCTGTAATTCCATCTGAGCAATTTATTTTGAAAAATTTCTTCCATGAAATATTTAGTTTCAACTTGGCAGAAGAGTCACTTTCTCTTAATACTCAATTTTCCTTTGTTAATTTCCTATCACAATCTAATATACTGAGGATTGAGAAAGTCCCACATTATTGGCTGCATGCAGCTCTCATATCACTTGTGTTTGCACACCCCATCTTATAAAATACTGATTTAAACATTTCTAGTTTAGTAACTGTATTTAATATTTCCTTACTTGAATCACAGCCTTTGTTGTCGGTATGTTCTATAAGTACTTTGGCTTCCTTATTGTAAGCCTATGGAAATTTCAGTTCATCAACCTGACCCTTAAAGATATTGTGTTATGAGTTTTATATATTGGATTTTGTGAAAGTGAGGTAGGTAGAATAATTATTCTTTTACCAGTAAAGGGAGTGAGAATTTGAGGAACTTCAAGAAGTTTTAAAATTATAGAGACAGTATAAAAATATTCTAGATGATTAATTAGTCTGAGTTAGGACTTTGTGTGTGTGTGTGTTTCAAACCTTCAATGAAAGACAACCATATAGTGCAAAAAATAATCATTATCTCATCGAGCAAAATATACTATCTCTTACTAATATTCATTTTATAAAGGACACATGACTTATAAAATGAATCTTTAAAGAATTTTTGATAGATATTTTGACATATACACTCCAGTCTCCCTTCAGTTTGCTAATAGCTGTTTTGAAATAGTTGCTTTCTATTTTAAGCAACTCATAGCAGAGATAGGTTCCCCAAAACTGTTTCATAAATTTTCCTTCTCACTTCAATATCAAAAACTTATTTTGAATTAACAAATACAGCTATATTTTATTTAGTAAATACTGTCAGACAGTCTTTCTCTGACGGGGTTCAAATATTCTAACTTCTGTAGTGCAGGAATGAATGGTGGAAAGAGCCGGGTGGTGGCACACTCCTTTAATCCCAGCACCCAGGAGGCAGAGGCAGGCCGAACTCTGTGAGTTCAAGGCCAGCCTGGTCTACAAGAACTAGTTCCAGGACAGGCTCCAAAGCTACAGAGAAACCCTGTCCCCAGAAAGAAAAAAAAACAATTAAAAAAAACCAATAGAACGGTGTAGAATGGTGGGAAGAATAACAATGCAGGTCAGATTTTGAATGTGTCTTGTGTTCCTTCTGCATCCTTTGAAAAGTTACTCACCATTTTAATTGCAAAGGACACATTGCTTCTCCCTCATAGTCCAGAAAATATGTCTGCAAATAACAAATAAAAGAAGGCTACAGAACATCATATGAAGAAGCTGTTACATTTTTCCTTGATCTCATTTCTCATGAAGGTTGAACCCTAGTAGCAAATCTTCAGGTCAGGAAAATGCTGTTATGTACTCCAAATGATTACCATTCAGACTATTGAGGATGCCCAGTGGAATATGGTATACAGTCCACTCCTCATAAAATACATGATACTGAATCACTTTGGTAATACATGGAAATCTGGAATAATGACAATGAGTTAGAAATCTCTAGAGATTTCCCTCCAGGGACTTTGTAACCCATGCAGCCACCCATCCTAATGAAGAGGCAATTAAGTTGCCTTTGGGGATCAAGATGACTATTATCTCTTTAAAAAATAAAATGTTTATTTTGTTTAATAAGTAAAAACATTAGAATATATATCCTAGTACATTATACCATTAGATATATGTCCATGTATATAGATTATATTATATTTAAATAAGGTTAAAAATATCTCTCTCCAAAGATTCATTGGGTCTTTATGATGAATATTAAAGTGTTTCTCTTCTCTGAAACACATTGTCCCTCTATGTTATCGAAAGTCATCATGCTGTGCAATAGCGCATCAAAACCTCTGATCACAATTAATAACTACTGTACAGCCTTTTCTAATGCCCCTTAACACTATGTTCTGTAACCTCTGGTCACCACTATTAAACTCCCAACTTCTTCAAAAATGTACATATAAGAATGAGATCAGCCAGGAATTGTTTATCAGTCTTGCTTATTGCACCTAACCTAATGACCTCTAATTCCATCCATGTTACTGCAAATGACAGTTTACATGCTTAGGCAGGAAGAGTGTTCCATGATTTTCACTCTCCACATTTTTTTTATTTCCAGCAGCTGATATATTTAATTCTGAATTATTATTAATACTGAAGAGGCTGGATCAAATAGAATCACCAATTGGTTTTATCTATTAATAAATTTACTGCAAGAAGTCAAAGTTTTAAGCTTTTATATTCTTCTCTGAAGACTTGTTTGATATAAATTTCAGTTTTCTGACTATAGCTTGGTTGGGACAGAGCTATCCTTAATGAAAAGTTGTCTTTCTTGGATGCAACAGAAAGATTAGTAATGTTTTTGAATCCTATCTGTTAATTTCTATCATTTTATTAGTGAATTGAGATGACTAATATTGAGAGTTATCAATGACCATTGTTATTAATTCTGATCATTAGTTGTTATGGTATGAGTCCATAACAAACCCTGTTTGATGTACTATACTTAGATCATTTATTCCTTGTGTATTCTTATATGTTGTTAAACTTTTCAGACAGAAGTTTTTTCTAGTACCTTTGTAAAAATGGTTAGTATAAATTGTTTAAATTTGTTTTTATTTTGGAATGTTTTTCTTTCTCTGCTGACTACAATTGAGAGTTTTGCTGGCTATGGCAGTCTGGGCTGGCATCTTCAATCTCTTGATGATGTGAGAATCCACTCTGTATGCTTTGAATGCCATTGATTAATAAAGAATCTGCATTGGCCTGTGCAGGGCAGAATAGAGGTAGGAGGGAAAAACTAAACTGAATGCTGGGAGAAAGAAGATGGAGGCGGGAGATGTCATGTAGCCACCACCAGGAATAGACATGTTGGAACCTTGCCAATAAGCCACAGCTACATGGCGATACACAGATTCATAGAAATGGGTTAAATTAATATATAAAAGTTAGCCAATGAGAAGCTAGAATTTTGGGGGCTGAGCAGCCATGAACAAACAGTGCCTCTAATGACAAATTGGCATGCCAACGTGCCTGACTGTATCCATGTAACCTGAGAAAGCTTGGAAAATAGTCCTTCTTACAAAAAAAAAACTGAGTTATAACTGAGTTATCACAACTTCTTGCTCTGTTTGCTGACAACTTCTTTAAGAGAGGTCTTCCTAATTCAGTGGCAGGAAAAAAAAAGTACAGTTTCAAATTAGCAGCACAAACAACTCTGGCTCTTTCAGGAGACCGAGCACTTGAATGGTGTTTGTGGGCCCAGGTACTTGTAGGTCCACTTTGGGTCAGAAGGAAAGTAGCTGAGACCATACCCACTGCACAAAGTTCCCTGCCTGGGAAGGCAGCAGAATCAGTCTACTAGGTATGCACAAGAAGGAGAGAATGACAGATTTCTGCCACCATACAGAGAGATATATCTAGGCTACACAGTGTGTTGCATGGCAGATTGAGTTTTTACTGAGATAAAAAGGGTTTATATGCTGCATGGTGCTTCCCAGAGTTGAGGTGGTGAGGATGGCTCCCATTGGGCAGTTTTGGAGGCAATAAATATGCTTCTACCATGTTGGACTGGATGGAGCCAACAGGCAGAGTCTTGTTGGCCCTAGCCATACTTGCTTTAAAAAATGCTTCTGGTTAGAAAATAATTACAGATACACAATAAATACAGATTCAGATAAAAATACCTCTAAATGGGTCACAGTGTTGGATAAATGTATGTAGTCTTGGGAGAGAGAAGAAAATGAGTATAGAAAGTTATTAAAAGAAGTAAACGGGTTTAAAAAATAAAGTCTTTAAAGAGACAGAGTAAACTTGTAAAAAAGTAATAGAAATAAAAAATAATCCACATAAAGATGGAATATACACAGAGAGCCTGCATTATGTGTATTTCAGGTTTTCTTTGAATTTTTTGACAGCAGAGAGACGTTTGATTCTGGGGACTGCTAAAATAAACCAACATATATGTTTTAAAGGTTTCTTGACTTCAGAATTTGAGTCTAAGGATATGTTGTTTGGAAAACAGGTTCTTCTTTTGTTTCCACAGAAAATGAGAACCTGTGGATTGCTTCCAGGTTAATGTGGTTTAATGAACCAATGCCTCCTAAAAGAATGCTGTAAAAACTCCCCCTCAAAAAATACTTTGCCCAACAAAAAGTAGTAAGCAGTTTGGAGAGAACTATGTCCAAATTGCCTAAATGATTGTTTATAAATATTTGTTTATATTTTAGAAGGGATATGCTATAGAGATTTGCAGTGGTGTGGATCTTGGTATATTGATACAAATTTAAGGTCAATTTTGTTATATGTATATTTCTTCTCTTGATTAAGGTATTGTGTTTGCCCAGTTCATTTAAAAATGTAGTGTATAATTAAGAAATATAGGTTAATAGATAGTCACCTATAATAGTCAAGCTTGTATTCATACTAGTTAGGTTTTCTAGATATATAGAGATATATTTCAGTTAGATAGGCATTCTTCAAATATTTTAGAGACCTTCAGAATATGGTATTTAAAATATTTTAAGAGTTTAAGTCTTTTCATGGCAATGAGACACATCTGCTCCTGGCAGCACAAATCTACTTCAAGAGGATGATGGGTATTGAAGAGGCTCCTCATGGAGTTTGTTAGCCGTTTGGGCAAAAAAAAAAATCTGCTCTTGCCTGGACAGCTTGAAGGTCTGCTGTATAAACTGGGCATGCAGGATCCACAGAAAAATGACTGCTGAACTTGCCTAAAGGTGAGATGATCCTTTGGGGTTCCTGCATCCTGAAAGGGTCTGCCAGACATTCTGCAGGACACAGAAGACAGTTGCTGGCCAATACAGGTGGAACTGTCTTTGAAATTTCCTCCTTTGTGGAAAAGTCTGCTGAATACTATGGGCCTGTGGGCTAAAGAGTGGATGCCCCAACAATACAGAAGAACTTTTATCTCAAAGAGCTATCTGCTTCTTATCTGGCTCAAGATGTTTCTTCTGCTAACATTCTGCTAGGGAAAGCTCCCTGCAAAAATGTAACAATCTCCTCCAGTTCTGATGAAAAGTTGTTATTTTTCCTCCATTTGCCTTGTTCAGCCCCCCTTAAGGAACATCCTAGCAAGGTTCTTCTGTTCTGCTCTGCTGTCCAGGCAGCGAAATGTCTCTATTAATTCTGGAGTTTTGGAAGTTGCTTATGTAGGGGAATGTGGTACAGTAGTGGTAATGGGCTATTCTGACTTATTGGGAAGCCAGGATATACTTAAAGCTGCAATAGGATAGCTCTGAAGGGGTAGAAATGCAATAGGACAGCTCTAGAGGAGTAGAGCTGCAATAGGACAGCTTGTGGGGGCAGGTTAGATCTGTAATAGGACAGCTCTGGGTGGAGGATAGAGCCATAATAGGACAGCTCTTAAGTGGGTAGGACCACAATAGAACAGCTCTGGGGGCTGAGCTGCAATAGGACAGCTCTGGAGGGTGTAGTGCTGCAATAGGATGGCTTTGAAGGCCAGAGCTGCAATGGAACCGCTCAGCGCTGAAGGAAAGATGTTCTGACTATTGGGAAGTCAGGATGCCTGGAGCTGCAATAGGACATCTCTGGAGGCTGGAGCTGCAATGGGACAGCTCAACCCTGGACAAAAGGTATCCTGACTATTGGGAAGCCAAAATACCTGAAGCTGGAGTGCAGTGTGGGGATGGTCTCCCCACAGGATATAGGGAATCTTCTCTTGTACTGGAGAGTTGCTAGTACTGAGTTCTGCTCTGCTCCCTTACAGGAGCATCCTAGCAGAGCTAGCTGCATCTTATCTGGCTCAAGATGTTTCTTCTGCTAACACTCTGCTAGGGAAAGCTCCCTGCAAAAATGTAGCAATCTCCTCCAGCTCTGATGAAAAGTTGCTATTTTCCCTCCATTGGCCTTGTTCAGCCCCCTTAAGGAACATCTTAGCAAGGTTCTTCTCTTCTGCTCTGCTGCCTTGCTGAAGCCCCCTAGGGAGCGTCTCAGCAAGGTTTTTCAGCTCAGTACCCTAAGGGACATCCCAGCTAGGTTTTTCTTCACTGCACCTTTTTCATCTATGTATCAGCAAATGAAGGTAGTCACCCAACACTCTTTTGAGTATATTTATTTCGGAAGGAGGAGTCCAGGAGAATGGCTGCCATTTAATGGCAGCTCTCAACAGAAGTGGTGGAGGGGCTTATATAGGGCTTCTTAGGGGTGGAGTTTTCCCAGGGAGAAAGGGGATTGCTTAACTTTTCCCTGCTCACAGATTGGTCAGTTTAGCTGGTCAAAGGCAGAAATGGCTCTGCCTTTCATGTCCAAATTGTGTTTCTTTCACTGGTCTTTTTTAGTTTTTTGACTGTAATCTTAGGACCAAGGAATATTTCTTTCACTGGTTCTAATTCTACACACAAAAAATTCTTTGACACTAGTTTCAGAGCCAGGGCACATGTCTTTAGTTCTGAGTTCAGGGATAAAAATGTTTCTTTCCTAGCTCAGGCCTCGAATACAAGATGTGTTTCTTTCACTGGCTCTGGGTTCAGAGTCAGGGTGCTCAGTGATTGATCAGTTTCCTGCCCTGCGATTGGTTGGTTCAGTTGGGCAGTTGAGTGGTTGGTCAGGAACAGAGCTGGCTTTGCCTTCACGACCAAACTGTGTTTCTTTGACTGATCGTTTTTAGCTTTTTGATTCTAATATTAAGACCAGGGCATACTTCTTTCAGCAGTTCTAATTCTATAGACAAAGTGTGCTTTTTTGACACTAGTTTCAGAGCCAGGGCACATGTCTTTAGCCCTGTGTTCAGGAATAAAGATGTTTCTCTCCCTGGACCAGGTCTCAAATCCAGGGTGTGTTTCTTTCACTGACTCTGGGTTTAGAGTTAGGGTGCTCAGTGATTGGTTGGTTTCCAATTCTCCCTTTTGCCCTATAGCTTGCAATTTACTTCCTGTCTACTAAGATAATATTATATTTTTCCGAAGTCTTTGATGGAGTTGAAGAATAAATAGTTATAGTTCCTAAGTTATGATAAAAGATAAAGTAGATACAAATATTGTAAATATAATTTATGATTGATACCTGTTTTGTTTTATGCACTTTTACTATGTTAAAGTTAAAACCTTTCTTTTTATTTAAACAAAAAAGGGAAAGTGTTGTGGGATTCCCATCTGTATGCTATGAATGTCATTGGTTAATAAAGAATCTGAATTGGCCTACGCAGGGCAGAATAGAATAAAGGTAGGCATGGAAAACTAAACTGAATGCTTGGAGAAAGAAGATGGAGCCAGGAGATGCCATATAGCCACCACTGGGAATAGACATTCCAGAAGCTTTCCAATAGGCCACAGCCTTGTGGCTATACACAAATTAATATAAATGGGTTAAATCAAGATGTAAGAATTAGTCCAGTGCTCCAATGTGGGTCTCTGACTCCATCTCCATCCATCGCCAGACGAGGGTTCTATGGTGATATGCATGATATTGATCAGTGTGGCTATAGGATAGGGCCAATTCAGGTGCCCTCCCCTCAGCTGCTCAGGGAACAAGATGGGGACATCTCCCTGGACACCTGGGAATCCCTCCAGAGTCCAGTCTCGTGCCAACCCTAAAACGCCCCCCTTAATCAAGATATATACTTCCCTGCTCCCATATCCACTCTTCCAACATTCCAACCGACCCATTCCCCCAAGCTCTCCCCATCCTCCTCTTTTCACTTCTCACTACCCATCTCCCCTTATCCCCACCCTACCCCCACGCCCAAGGCTCTCAACCTTTGACCAGCAATTCTGTCTACTTCCGATATCCAGGAGGATAACTACATGTTTTTCTTCGGATTCACCTTCCTATTTAACTTCTCTAGGATCAAGAATTGTAGGCTCAATGTCCTTTATTAATGTCTAGAATCCACTAATGAGTGAGTACATACCATATTCATATTTTTGGGTATGGGTTACCTCACTCAGGATAGTGCTTTCCATTTCCATCCATTTGCATGCAAAATTCAAGATGTCATTTTTTTACCACTGAGTAGTACTCTAATGCGTATATATTCCACACTTTCTTTATCCATTTTTCTATTGAGGGACATCTACGTTGTTTGCAGGTTCTGTCTATTACAAATAATGTTGCTATGAACATAGTTGAACCAATGCTTTTGTAGTATCTGGACTGAGCTCCCAAGGTCCTTATGAGGAGCAGAGGGAGAGAGAACATGAGCAAGGAAGTCAGGACCAGAAGGGGTGTGCCCACCCACTATGATGGTGGGGCTGATCTAATGGGAACTCACCAAGGCCAGTTGGACTGGGACTAATGGAGCATGTGATCAAGCTGGACTCTCTGAACATGGATGACAAGGAGGGCTGACTGAGAAGTCAAGGACAATGGGACTGGGTTTTGATTCTTCTGCATGTACTGGCTTTGGGAGAACCTAATCTGTTTGGATGTTCACCTTCCTGGAACTGGATGGGGTGGAGGACCTTGGACTTCCCACAGGGTAGGGAACCCTGACTGCTCTTTGGACTGGAGAGGGAGGGGGAGGGAAAACAGACAGAGGGGGAGAGAAATGGGAGGAGAGGGAGGGAAATGGGAGAAGGGGGAGGGAAATGGGAGGAGGGGAAGGTGAATGAGAGGAGGGGGTGAGATGAAAATTTTTAATAATAATAGTAATAATAATAATACCTGGAAAAAACAAATAGATGTAAGAATTAGTCAAAAAGAAGTTAGAGCTAATGGGCCAAGTGGTGATTTAACTAATACAGTTTCTGTATGATTATTTTGAGGCCAAGCAGTCAGGAACAAACAAGTGGCCTCTTACAACATCTTGGAGTTTATAGAATACCCATTCTGGCACCCTTTTAGCTTTCAGACTCTCCTTGAGAAGTCAGAAGTCATTCTAATTCTCTGGTACTTATAATGTGCTTAGTCTTTTTAATTTTCCTTGTTTATAGTTTTGTTTATCATTATTATTATTGCTATTTTTATTATTATGTATCTTGGGGAATTTCTTTTCTGCTCCTTTCTATTTAGCAATCTACGTGCTTCTTGTACTTTAATACGTTCTTTAAGCTTGAAAATTTTCTTTTGTAGTATGATAGGGCATCTCTTGGGTATATTCTGAAGAGTGGAATTGCTGGGTCCTGAGAGAGGTTGACTCCCAGTTTCCTGAAAAACCACCACTCTGATTTCCACAGTGGCTGCACAAGTTTGCATTCCCACCAACAATGGATGAGTGTTCCCCTCTCTCCATATCCTCTCCAGCATAGAATAGAATTGGTGTTTTTGACTTTAGTTAATCTGACCGGTGTAAAATGGTACCTCATAGTTGTTTTGATTTGCATTTCCCTGATCACTAAGGAGGCTGAGCATGTCCTTAAGTGTCTTTTGGCAATTCGAAGTTCTTCTGTTGAGAATTCTCTGTTCAGATCAGCACCCCATTTTTTAATTGGGTTAATTAAAGTTTGAGTGTCTAGTTTCTTGAGTTCTTTGTATATTTTGGAGATTAGGCCTTTATCTGATGAGGACTTGGTGAAGATCTTCTCCCAGTCAGAAGGTAGCCTTTTTGTCTTACTGACGGTGTCCTTGACTTTACAGAAGCTTCTCAGTTTCAGGAGGTCCCATTTATTCATTGATTCTCTTATTGTCTGTGCTACTGGGGTTCTACCTAGGAAGTTGTCTCCTGTGCCCATGTCTTGTAGACTACCTCCCACTTTCTCTTCTATCTGGTTCAAAGTGGTCAGCTTAATGTTGAGGTCTTTAAGCCATTTGTACTTGAGTTTTGTCCATGGTGATAGATATGGATCTACTTTCATTCTTTCCAGGTTAACATCCAGTTATGCCAGCACCATTTGTTAAAGATGCTTTCCTTCTTCCAATGCATACCTTTAGCTCCCTTGTAGAAAATCAAGTGTTAGTAGGTTTGTGGGTTAATATCTGGGTCTTCTATTTGATTCCATAGGTCGACTTCTCTGATCTTATGCCAGTACCATGCTGTTTTCAATATTGTAGCTCTGTAATAGAGTTTGAAGTCAGGGTTCGTTATACCTCCAGAAGATCTTTTATTATATAAGATTGTTTTGGCTATCCTGGGTTTTTTGTTTTTTCATGTAAAATTGATTATTATTCTCTCAAGGTCTGTGAAGAAGTTCCATGGGATTTTGATGGGGATTGACCTTTGGTAGAATTGCCATTTTTGCTATGTTGATCCTCCCAATCCAAGAGCAGGGGAGATCTTTCCATTTTCTGGTATCCTCTTCAATTTCTTTCTTCAAAGACTTAAAGTTCTTTTCAAATAGGTCTTTCACTTCCTTGGTCAGAGTTATCCCATGATATTTTATGCTATTTGTGGCTATCGTGAAAGGGGAAGTTTCTCTGATTTCCCTCCCTGCTTCTTTATCCTTTGTATATAGGAGGGCGACTGACTTTTTGGAGTTGATCTTGTACCCAGCCACATTACTAAAGCTGTTTATGAGCTGTAGGAGTTCTTTGGTAGAGTTTTTGGGGTCGCTCATGTATACTACCATATCGTCTGCAAATAAGGAGAGTTTAACTTCTCCCTTTCCAATTCGAATCCCATTGGTCCCCTTATGTTGTCGTATCGCTATTGCTAGAACTTTTCTTTCTTTTTTAACCAAAGTTTATTAAATTATATAAGAATCCATCTGTCCCATCTCCAAACACCCTTCCACTCCCCCCCAGTCCCTCTCCTCCTCCCTCTCCATCCCTAAGAGCAGTCAGGGATTCCTGCCCTGTGGGAAGTTTAAGTTCCTCCCCCCTAACTCCAGGTCCAGGAAAGTGAGTATCCAGACAGACTGGATCCCAAAAATCCAGTATATGCAGAGGAAACAAGTCCCAGAATGGCTTTTCAGAAAGACTCCAGGCCAGCCACATTCAGAGAATCCGGCCGCATTCAGAGAATCTGGTTGGATCATGTGCTTGTTCAGTCCCAGTCTAACTGGCCTTGGTGAATCTCATTAAATCAGTCCCCTTGTATCAGTGGGTGATTGCACACCTCGCGGTCCTGATTTCCTTTGTCATGTTCTTCCTCCTTCGGCTCCTCATTTGCACCTTGGGGGGGCTCAGTCCAGTGCTCCAATGTGGGTCTCCGTCTGTAACACGATCCATCATCGGATGAAGGTTTCCTCTGATCATGACTTCCTGGCTCACGTTCTCCCTCCTTCTGCTTCTCATTTGAACCTAGGGAGTTGAGTCCAGGGTTCCAATGTGGGTCTCTGTCTCTATCTCCATCCATCGCCAGATGAAGATTCTATGGTGATAAGCAAAATATTCATCAGTATGGTTATGGGCCAAGGCCGGTTCAGGCACCCTCTCCTCTGTCCAGAGAACAATCTGGGGATCTCTCCTTGGACGAGGGATCCCATTTATAATCAAGTCTCTTGTAAACCCTAAAATGACTCCCTTAGTTGAGATATATTCTTCCCTGATCCCATATCCATCCTTCCTCCCTCCCCCTCATCCCTGTCCCCCGAGCTTTCCCCATTCCTCCCCTTCTCCCTACGCTCTAACACTCTCCCCTTCCAACAACCCTCTCACCCCCACCATGCACCTGATGTTACCTGGGACTCTTGTCTATTTTCAATCTCCTGGAGGATAAGTACATGATTTTCTTCAGGCTCACCTTCTTATTTAGCTTCTCTAGGATCACGATTAATAGGCTCAAAGACCTTTAATTATGGCCAGAATCCACTTATGAGTGAATACATACCATATTCCTTTTTTGGGTCTGGCTTACCTCACTCAGTAAAGCGTTTTCTATGTCCATCCATTTGCATGCAAAATTCAAGATGTCATTGTTTTTTACCGATGAGTAAAACTCTAATGTATATATTTTCCACACCTTCTTTAACCATTCTTTTATTGAGGGGCACCTAGGTTGTTTCCAGGTTCTGGCTATTACAAATAGTGCTGCTATGAACATAGTTGAACAAATGCTTTTGTGGTATGATAGGGCATCTCTTGGGTATATTCCCAAGAGTGGAATTGCTGGGTCCTGAGAGAGTTTGACTTCCATTTTTCCTCAGAAATCGCCACACTGATTTCCACAGTGGCTGCACAAGTTTGCATTCCCACCAACAATGGATGAGTGTTCCCCTCTCTCCATATCCTCTCCAGCATAGAATAGAATTGGTGTTTTTGACTTTTGCTAATCTGACCGGTGTAAAATGGTATCTCATAGTTGTTTTGATTTGCATTTCCCTGATCGCTAAGGATTATGAGCATGCCCTTAAATGTCTTTTGGCAATTCGAAGTTCTTCTGTTGAGAATTCTCTGTTCAGATCAGCACCCCATTTTTTAATTGGGTTAATTAAAGTTTGAGTGTCTAGTTTCTTGAGTTCTTTGTATATTTTGGAGATTAGGCCTTTATCTGATGAGGGCTTGATGAAGATCTTCTCCCAGTCAGAAGGTAGCCTTTTTGTCTTACTGACGGTGTCCTTGGCTTTACAGAAGTTTATCAGTTTCAGGAGGTCCAATTTATTCATTGATTCTTTTATTGTCTGTGCTAGTGGGTTTCTACCTAAGAAGTTGTCTCCTGTGCCCATGTCTTGTAGACTACTTTCCACTTTCTCTTTTATCTGGTTCAAAGTGGTCAGCTTAATGTTGAGGTCTTTAAGCCATTTGTACTTGAGTTTTGTGCATGGTGATAGATATGGATCTACCTTAATTCTTCTACAGGTTGACATCCAGTTATTTCAACACCATTTGTTAAAGATGCTTTCCTTCTTCCATTGCGTACCTTTAGCCCCCTTGTCGAAAATCAAGTGTTAGTAGGTTTGTAGGTTAATATCTGGGTCTTCTGTTCGATTCCATAGGTCGACTTTTTTGTTCTTATGCCAGTATCAAGATGTTTTCAATACTGTAGCTCTGTAATAGAGTTTGAAGTCAGGGATGGTTATACCTCCAGAAGTTCCTTTATTATATAAGATTGTTTGAGCTATCCTGGGTTTTTTTTCCATATAAAATTAATTATTATTCTCTCAAGGTCTGTGAAGAAGTTTGATGGGATTTTGATGGGGATTGCATTGAATCTATAGATTGCTTTTGGTAGACTTGCCTTTTTTACTATGTTGATCCTCCCAATCCAAGAGCAAGAGAGATCTTTCCATTTTCTGGTATCCTCCTCAATTTCTTTCTTCAAAGACTTAAAGTTCTTTTCAAATAGGTCTTTCACTTCCTAAGTCAGAGTTATCCCAAGATATTTTATGCTATTTGTTGCTATCGTGAAAGGTGAAGTTTCTCTGATTTCCCTCCCTGCTTCTTTATCCTTTGTGTATAGGAGGGGAACTGATTTTTTAGAGTTGATCTTGTATCCTGCCACATTACTAAAGGTGTTTATCAGCTGTAAGAGTTCTTTGGTCGAGTTTTTGGGTTCGATCATGTATACTATCATATCGTCTGCAAACAACGAGAGTTTAACTTCCTCCTTTCCAATTCAAATTGCCTTGATCCCCTTATGTTGTCGTATTGCTATTGCTAGAACTTCTAGTACTATATTGAAGAGGTATGGGGAGAGTGGATAGCCTTGTCTTGTTCCTGATTTCAATGGAATGGTTTTGAGTTTCTCTCTGTTCGTTTGATGTTAGCTGTTGGCTTGCTGTTAATAGCTTTTATTATATTTAGGTATGTTCCTTGTATCCCCAATCTCTTCAACACCTTTATCATAAAGGGATATTGGATTATGTCAAATGCTTTTTCAGCATCTAATGAGAGGATCATATGTTTTTTTTCTTTCAGTTTATTTATATGATGGATTACATTGATAGATTTGCTTATGTCGAAACAGCCCTGCATCTCTGGAATGAAGCCCACTTGGTCATAATGGATAATTTTTCTAATGTGTTCTTGGAATCGGTTTGTCAGGATTTTGTTGAGAATTTTTGCGTCAATGTTCACGAGTGAGATTGGCCTGTAATTCTCTTTCTTGGTTGTGTCTTTATGTGGTTTTGGTATCAGGGTAACTGTAGCTTCATAAAAGGAGTTAGGCAATGACTCTTCTGTTTCTATATTGTGAAATACCTTAAGGAGTGTAGGTATCAGCTCTTCTTGGAAGTTCTGGTAGAATTCTGTATTGAAACCAACCAGCCCTGGTCTTTTTTTGGTCGGGAGGTTTTTGAAAACAGCTTCTAATTCTATGTGACTAACAGGTCTATTTAGATGGTTCACCTGGTCTTGATTTAACTTTGGTAAATGGTATTTATCTAAAAACTAATCCATTTCTTGTACATTTTCCAACTTTGTGGCATATAAACTTTCATAGTAAGATCTAATGATTCTCTAAATTTCCTCTGTGTCTGTTGTTATGTCCCCCTTTTCATTTTTGATCTTATTAATTTGAGTGTTCTCTCTCTGCCGTTTGATTAGTTTGGCTAGGGGTTTGTCGATCCTGTTGATTTTCTCCAAGAACCAACTTTTTGTTTCATTAATTTTTTGGATTGTTTTCTGTGTTTCTATTTTTTTGATTTCAGCCCTCAGTTTGATTATTTCCAGTCTTCTATTCCTCCTGGGAGAGTCTGCTTCTTTTTTTTTCCAGAGCTTTCAGGTGTGCTGTTAAGTCTCCATTATGTGCTTTCTCCGTTTTCAATAATTGGGCACTTAGTGCTATGAACTTTCCTCTTGGCACTGCTTTCATTGTGTTCCTTAGGTTTGATTATGTTGTGTCTTTATTTTCATTAAATTCAAGGAAGACTTTAATTTCTTTCTTTATTCCTTCCTTGACCCAGGGATGATTCAGTATTTGACTGTTCAATTTCCATGCGTTTGTAGGCTTTCTGGTGTTCGAATTGTTATTGTATTCTAACTTTATTCTGTGGTGATCCGACAAGACACAGGTTTTCACTAATCTTTTTTTGTATTTGTGGAAGTTTGCTTTTTTACCGAGTATGTGGTCAATTTTTGAGAACGTTCCATGAGCTGCAGAGAAGAAGGTATATTCTTTCCTATTTGGGTGGAATGTTCTATAGATATCTGTTATGTATTTGATTTCATTACCTCTAGTAATTCTCTTATTTCTCTGTGGAGTTTCTGTTTGATTGACCTGTCCATTGGTGAGAGAGGTGTATTGAAGTCTCCTACTATTAGTGTGTGTGGTTTGATGACTGCCTTGAGTTCTAAAAGTTTTTCTTTTACACAAGTGGGTGCTTTTATATTAGGGGCATAGATATTCAGGAGTGAGACTTCCTCCTGATGAATTGTTCCTGTTATGAGTATGAAATGTCCATCTCCATCTCTTCTGATTGATTTTAGTTTGAAGTCAATTTTGTTGGAAATTAGAATGGCCACACCTGCTTGTTTCTTAGGTCCGTTTGCTTTGAAAACCTTTTCCCAACCCTTTACCCTGAGTAGATGTCTATCTTTGTGGTTGAGGTGTGTTTCTTGTAAACAGCAGAATGTTGGATCCTCTTTTCGTATCCTATCTCTTAGTTTGTTCCTTTTTCTTGGTGAGTTGAGTCCATTAATATTAAGTGATATTAATGACCAGTGGTTGTTGATTCCGGTTATTATTTTTTTTGTGTGTGTGTGTGTAGTAGAGTTTGTGTGTTTCTCTTCTTGAGTTGTGCTTGTAAAGGGTCGCTAGATGTCTGGGTTATTGTACGCAGTGATGGCAATGTTGGATTCCTTGGGTTTCGATTTTCCTTCTATTACTTTCTGTAAGGCTGGATTTGTGGCTATGGATTGTTTAAATTTATTTTTATCCTGGAATATTTTGTTTTCTCCGTTGATAATGAATGACAGCTTGGCAGGGTGTAGTAGTCTGTGTTTGCATCCATGGTCTCTTAGTTTCTGCAGTACCTCTATCCAGGATCTTCTGTCTTTCATGATTTCCATAGAGAAGTCTGGTGTAAGCCTGATAGGTTTACCTTTATAAGTTACTTGACCTTTTTCCTTTGCAGCTCTTAATATTCTTTCTTTAATCTGTACATTTTGTGTTTTGAGTATTATATGGCGAGGGAATGTTTTTTTTTTTTTTTTTTGGATCCAGTCTATTCGGTGTTCTGTATGCTTCTTGAACCTTCATAGGAATATCGTCCTTTAGATTAGGAAAGTTTTCCTCTATAATTTTGTTGAATATATTTTCTGGGCCTTTGATCTGCAGTTCTTCTCCTTCTTCAATCCCTATTATTCTTAGATTTGGTTTTTTTATTGTGTCCCAGATTTCTTGAATGTTGTGTGAAGAGAATTTGTTGGATTTGCCGTTTTCTTTGACCAGAGCGTTTATTTTCTCTATGGTATCTTCAGAATCTGAGATTCTTTCTTCTGTCTCTTGTATTCTATTGGTTATGCTTGATTCTGTAGTCTCTGTTCGTTTACCTAGGTTTTCCATATCCAGCCGGTTCTCGGTTTGTGTTTTCTTCATTGCCTCCATTTCAGTTTTCAATTTTTGAACTGTTTCCTTTACTTGTTTGATTGTTTTTTCTTGGTTTCTCAGGGTATCATTCACGGATTTACTTATTTCTTCAAACTTTTTGCTATATTTCTCATCCATTTTTATACTCATTTCTTCAAACTTTTTGTTATACTTCTCATCCAATTGTTTAAGGGAGTTGTTCATATCCTGTTTAAGGGACTCTATTCCTTTCATAATGGCACTTTTTTCCACTTCTTCTGGATTAAGTTGTTCAAGTCCTTCTATTGTTGGGTCATTGGGATCTGGTGTTTTCATGTTGTTTTTCAGATTGTTGGACAAGGTCTTGCCTTGGCGTCTGCCCATCTCTTCCTTCAAATGCTCTCTATTGGATCTTCTGGTACCGGGTCAGGTTCCCTTGTTGTGCAGGGATTTCACTACAGAATGTCCACCTGTCCTCAGGCAGGCTTTTGAGGCACAGGAACTGCCTCCTGTCGGGATGCACCTACAGCCCAGGCCCAGCACGCAAGGCAGCTGAGCTGGGGAAATTTTATGGCTCCAGGGGGAAGGGAGAAATATAGGAATTTGTACCTGGATGGAAGCTGGGATGGCAGGCAGGAGAGCTTAACAGGGTTGAGCCAGCACTGCAGGGTGACCTGGGAGTCTATGGGTTCAGGGGAAAGTCCCCCGAGCTCCACCTTGCCAGGCCCCTGCCGCGGGCCAGAAGCAAACTCACCCCTCTGATGGCCCTTTGCTAGAAGTCAGGGCCCTTTGCTGCTCTGGAAAGTCACTGAGCTGATACTGAGCCCACCTGTTCTCAAGCAGATTTTTAAGACACAGGAACTGCCTCCTGCCGGGAAGCAACTACAGCCCAGGCCCAGAGTGCAAGGCAGCTGAGCTGGGGAAATTTTATGGTCCCAGGGGGAAGGGAGAAATATAGGCATTTGTACCTGGATGGAAGCTGGGATGGCAGGCGGGCACTAGAACTTTTCTTATGTTGAACCATTCTTGCATCTCTGGGATGAAGCAGACTTGATCATGGTGAACAATTCTTCTGATGTGTTCTTGGATTCGGTTTACAGGACTTTATCATTTTTGTTTCAATGTTTGGGAGTAAGATTGAGCTATAATTCTCTTTCTTAATAATGATTTTGTGTGGGTTGGTTATCAGGGTAATTGTAGTCTTTTTTTATGTTTTTTAAAGTAATTTTATTAAATTATAAAAGTTTCCATTTCCGCCCGTCTTCCCAACACCCTCCCACACCCCCACTCCCTCTCCTCCTCCCTCTTCGTCCCTTAGGGCAGTCAGGGTTTCCTGCCCTGTGGGAAGTTCAAGTTCCTCCCCCCTCCCTCCAGGTCCAGGAAGGTGAGTATCCAAACAGACTGGATCCCCAAAATCCAGTATAGGCAGAGGAAACAAGTCCCAGTGTCATAGTCAATGGCTTTTCAGAAAGACTTTGGGTCAGCCACATTCAGAGAATCCAGTCAAATTCGGAGAATCTGGTTAGATCACGTCCTCGTTCAGTCCCAGTCCAGCTGGCCTTGGTAAACTCTCATTAGATCCGTCCCCTTGTATCAGTGGGTGATAGCATTCCTCGCAGTCCTGATTTACTTTTACATTTTCTTCCTACTTCTGCTCCTCATTTGGACCTTGGGGGGCTCAGTCCGGTGCTCCAATGTGGGTATCCGTCTGTATCGCGATCCTTCGCCAGATGAAGGATCTATGGTGATAAGCAAAATATACATCAGTATGGTTATGGGCCAAGGCCGGTTCAGGCACCCTCTCCTCTGTCCAGAGAACAATCTGGGTATCTCTCCTTGGACCTGGGATCCCATATATAATCAAGTCTCCTGTAAACCTTAAAATGACACCCTTAGTTGAAATATATTCTTCCCTGACCCCATATTCATCCTTCCTCCCTCCCCCCAATCCCGGTCCACTAAGCTTTCCCCATTCCTCCCCTACTCCCTTCTCTCTAACCCTCTCCCCTTCCAACAACCCTCCCATCCCCCCATGCACCCGAGGTTAGCTGGGACTCTTGTCTCTTTCCTACCTCCTGGCGGATAGCTAAATAATCTTCATCAGGTTCATCTTTTTATTTAGCTTCTCTAGGATCACGAATAATAGGCTCAAAGACCTTTAATTATGGTTAGAATCCACTTATGAGTGAATACATACCGTGTTCCTCTTTTTGGGTCTGGCTTACCTCACTCAGTAAAGCGTTTTCTATGTCCATCCATTTGCATGCAAAATTCAAGATGTCATTGTTTTTTACCGATGAGTAAAACTCTAATGTGTATATGTTCCACACCTTTTTAAAACATTCTTCTATTGAGGGGCACCTAGGTTGTTTCCAGGTTCTGGCTATTACAAATAGTGCTGCTATGAACATAGTTGAACAAACGCTTTTGTAGTATGTTCGGGAATCTCTAGGGTATATTCCCAAGAGAGGAATTTCTGGGTCCTGAGGGAGGTTGACTCCCAGTTTCCTGAGAAACTGCCACACTGATTTCCACAGTGGCTGCACAAGTTTGCATTCCCACCAACAATGGATGAGTGTTCCCCTCTCTCCATATCCTCTCCAGCATAGGCTATCATTGGTGTTTTTGACTTTAGATATTCTGACAAGTATAAGATGGTATCTCAAAGTTGTTTTGATTTGCATTTCCCTGATCGATAAGGAGGTTGAGCATGACCTTAAGTGTCTTCTGGCCATTCGAAGTTCATCTGTTGTGAATTCTCTGTTCAGATCAGTACCCCATTTTTTAATTGGGTTAATTAGAGTTTTAGTGTCTAGTTTCTTGAGTTCTTTGTATATTCTGGAGATCAGACCTTTGTCTGATGAGAGGTTGGTGAAGATCTTCTCCCAGTCAGAAGGCAGCCTTTTTGTCTTACTGACAGTGTCCTTTGCTTTACAGAAGCTTCTCAGTTTCAGCAGGTCCCATTTATTCATTTTTTCTCTTATGTCTGTTACTAGGGACCTACTTAGGAAGTGGCCTCCTGTGCCTATATCTTGTATACTACTTCCCACTTTCTCTTCTATCAGGTTCAAAGTGGACAGATTGATGTTGATGTCTTTAATCCATTTGGACTTGAGTTTTGTGCATGGTGATAGATATGGATCTATTTTCATTCTTCTACTTGTTGACATCCAGTTATACCAGCACCATTTGTTAAAGACGCTTTCCTTCTTCCATTGTATACCTTTAGCTCCCTTGTCAAAAATTAGGTGCTCATAGGTTTGTGGGTTAATATCCGGGTCTTCTATTCGATTCCATAGGTCGACTTCTCTGTTCTTATGCCAATACCAAGCTGTTTTCAATACTGTAGCTCTGTAATAGAGTTTGAATCCAGGGATAGTAATGCCTCCAGAAGTTCCTTTATTGTATAAGATTGTTTTGGCTATCCTGGGTTTTTTGTTTTTCCATATAAACTTGATTATTGTTCTCTCAAGGTCTGTGAAGAAGTTTGATGGGATTTTGATGGGGATTGCATTGAATCTATAGATTGCTTTTGGTAGAATTGCCATTTTTACTATGTTGATTCTCCCAATCCAAGAGCAGGGGAGGTCTTTCCATTTTCTGGTATCCTCCTCAATTTCTCTTTTCAAAGGCTTAAAGTTCTTGCCAAATAGGTCTTTCACTACCTTGGTTAGAGTAACCCCAAGATATTTTATGCTATTTGTGGCTATCGTGAAAGGTGATGTTTCTCTGATTTCCCTCTCCGCTTCTTTATCCTTTGTATATAGGAGTGCCACTGATTTTTTGGTTTGATCTTGTATCCTGCCACGTTACTAAAGGTGTTTATCAGCTGTAGGAGTTCTTTGGTAGAGTTTTTGGGGTCGCTTATGTACACTATCATATCGTCAGCAAATAACGAAAGTTTAACTTCATCCTTTCCAATTCGTATCCCCTTGATCCCCTTATGTTGTCTTATTGCTATTGCTAGAACTTCAAGCACTATATTGAAGAGGTATGGAGAGAGTGGACAGCCTTGCCTTGTTCCTGATTTTAGTGGAAAGGCTTTGAGTTTCTCTCCATTAAATTTGATGTTAGCTGTCGGCTTGCTGTATATTGCTTTTATTATATTTAGGTATGATCCTTGTATCCCCAGTCTCTCCAACACCTCTATCATAAATGGGTGTTGAATTTTGTCAAATGCTTTTTCAGCATCCAATGAAATGATCATATGATTTTTTTCTTTCAGTTTATTTATATGATGGATTACATTGATAGATTTGCGTATGTTGTACCATCCCTGCATCTCTGCGAAAAAGCCTACTTGATCATAATGGATAATTTTTCTAATGTGTTCTTGGATTCGGTTTGCCAGTATTTTATTGAGAATTTTCGCATCGATGTTCATGAGTGAGATTGGCCTGTAATTCTCTTTCTTGTTTGTGTCTTTGTGTGGTTTTGGTATTAGGGTAACTGTAGCTTCATAAAAGGAGTTTGGCAGTGACTCTTCTTTTTCTATATTGTGGAATACATTAAGGAGTATAGGTATTAGCTCTTCCTGGAAGTTCTTGTAGAATTCTGCATTGAAACCATCTGGTCCTGGGCTTTTTTTGGTAGGGAGATTTTTGATAACAGCTTTTAATTCTTCATGACTAACAGGTCTATTTAGATTGTTCACCTGGTCTTGGTTCAACTTTTGTATATGGAACTTATTTTAAAAAAATGTCCATTTCTTTTACATTTTCCAACTTTGTGGCATATAAACTTTCGTAGTAAGATCTAATGATTCTCTGAATTTCCTCTGTGTCTGTGGTTATGTCCCCCTTTTCATTTCTGATCCTATTAATTTGCAAGTTCTCTCTCTGCCGTTTGATTAGTTTGGATAGGGGTTTGTCAATCTTGTTAATTTTCTCCAAGAACCAACTTTTTGCTTCATTGATTCTTTGGATTGTTTTCTGTGTTTCTATTTTGTTGATTTCAGCCCTCAGTTTGATTATTTCCAGTCTTCTACTCCTCCTGGGTAAATCAGCTTCTTTTTTTTCTAGAGCTTTCAAGTGTGTTGTTAAGTCTCCAATGTGTGCTTTCTCCGTTTTCTTTAGGTGGGCACTTAGTGCTATGATCTTTCCTCTTAGCACTGCTTTCATTGTGTCCAATAGGTTTGAATACGTTGTGTCTTTATTTTGATTAAATTCAAGGAAGACTTTAATTTCTTTCTTTATTTCTTCCTTGACCCAGGGGTGATTTAGTAGTTGACTGTTCAACTTCCATAAGTTTGCTGGCTTCCTGGGGGTACCATTGTTGTTGAATTCTAATTTTCATCCATGGTGATCTGACAAGACACAGATGGTTACTAATATTTTTTTGTATCTGTGGAAGTTTGCTTTGTTACCGAGTATGTGGTCAATTTTCGAGAAGGTTCCATGAGCTGCAGAGAAGAAGGTGTATTCTTTCCTATTTGGGTGGAGTGTTCTATAGATGTCTGTTAAGTCCATTTGATTCAGTACCTCCAATAATTCTCTTATTTCTCTGTTAGGTTTCTGTCTGATTGACCTGTCCATTGGTGAGAGAGGAGTGCTGAAGTCTCCTACTATTAGTGTGTGTGGTTTGATGACTGCCTTGAGTTCTAGAAGAGTTTCTTTTACATATGTGGGTGCCTTTATATTAGGGGCATAGATATTCAAGATTGAGACTTCTTCCTGATGAATTGTTCCTGTTATGAGTATGAAATGTCCATCTCCATCTCTTCTGATTGATTTTAGTTTGAAGTCGATTTTGTTAGATATTAGAATGGCCACACCCGCTTGTTTCTTAGGTCCATTTGCTTGGAAAACCTTTTCCCAACCCTTTACTCTGAGTAGGTGTTTGTCTTTGTGGTTGAGGTGTGTTTCTTGTAAACAGCAGAATGTTGGATCCTGTTTTCGTATCCAATCTCTAAGTCTGTGCCTCTTTATAGGTGAGTTGAGTCCATTGATATTAAGTGACATCCAGTACCAAGGCATGAAAACATACATTCAAGTAACATTAAATGTACTGAACTGGTATATTTAGGAATATATACAAATATGTATTCATATATTCATGCAATAACAATTAATGAAAATGGGCTAAGAATTTGCAGGATAATAGGGAAGGGTATACTTAAAGTTTGGAAGTAGGAAAGAGGAGTAATATATAATATAATTATATTATAATCTCAAAAAAAGAAAAAAATTGAAACAAAAAAGAAGTAGGTTTCCACCTGGTGGTTTCACACACCCTTCATTTACCTAACAATCTTCTGTTCCATATTCTCCCCATCCCTGATTAAGCCTTATTGATCTCCAGTCACATTAATGTTGTTTGTAAATAATTGAATATTTGTATGAATCATTATAATATATAAAATATTTGAGTACTATATTTTCTTTATTGTACCATCGTCTGAGAATATTTATATTTTCTTTCTATTCCCTGAGTATTATGATAACCACTAGAAGGATTGTGTAGTGCCATGATTTGTTGTTGGGTCCAAACTCATTTTATTTCTTTTGAACTCTTACTCATTAGCAGAATATGGGTTCTCCCTAAAATTATATATAGTAGTTATGTTAATTATATCTCAGGATTCCAGAAACTGGGCATACTTACCAGATTTCACATAAGTGCTAGGGATTGAAACTCATATTTATACAGCAAGCTTTTTATTCACTGAGTCATCTCCCAAATTTTGCAATTTAATTGTTTTTGCTCTAAATTCATGAAATTAGGAAAGGTGGTAAGACCTATGTTGAACTAGTTCTATGATAAACAGTCAGGAGGTAGAGCTAAATGAATAAACTTGAGCTCAAATACCTGACAATGATGAGGAAAAA
The DNA here is from genome assembly GCF_982192425.1 of Myodes glareolus. Lineage (NCBI taxonomy): Eukaryota > Metazoa > Chordata > Mammalia > Rodentia > Cricetidae > Myodes > Myodes glareolus. Next base: position 49,227,329 of record NC_142032.1, read on the forward strand.
CTATAATTATTGTATTCTTAGAAACTGAGAAAATGAGAAGGCATGGGAGAAGAAAGGGGATAAATATCATTTAATAACTAATTTAAAGAAGAAGGTAACTCTTTTTTCCACAACTTCCTACTATTCAGGTCAGTACTCCTCGGGTTGGATGAAGAGAAAAACTGACATTTTTAAAGTAACTCTGCTTGTTTCAAGTAGAATTCTTTAAATATAACCTCATATTCTAGTCATTAAAATAACATTAAATATTTGCTATGTTCATTTGGATATCTCTATGAAATGAGCACAATTAAATGAACACAAAGGTAGGCATATAACACAAGCTCATGTTACATTTTATTCCTGGAATTTTCTGACATCCATTTGTATGAGTCTTCAAAATAACTTATGAATGTGTCTTCTCTTTAACTGTTTGCTCTATGCACCTGTATATATAGATTTGTATTGATGTGACAGAAAAATATTTGATTAAAAGTAATTAATGATGATAATATGATCATTTAGATTTGTCACAAGCTATCCTAAATTTATCATGCACATTTTATTCAGGTTTCACTCTTCTGAACAAATATCACCTTTTTGACAGGCAACACACATTGCAGGGATAAAAATGTCACTTCAAGTTATTGAATTCAATATAGCATGAAAATATGTGATTCAGTGTAGAGTTAGTAAGAGAGAAATTATTCCAGATGATGTGCATCCCAAAACGTTAAAATTAAAGCTTCAGCATTATTTTGACCTCAATACAATCTTTGTGAATGCATTCTTCACCTCCTTATTCCTTAGACTGTAGACTAGAGGGTTCAACATGGGTATAACCATGGTGTAAAAGACAGATGCAATTTTGTCAGTGTCCATGGAGTGACTGGAGCTGGACTGCAGATACATGAATATGAGTGTCCCATAGAAAGTGGAGACAGCTGTGAAATGGGAGGCACAAGTAGAGAGAGCTTTGCGATATGCTGCAACAGAGTTCATCTTTAGAATGTTGGTAAAAATGAACATGTAGGATATTAAGATATGTGTAAGAGCAAAAAAAATATTGAAGCTGGCTACATAAATAAGAACCAGTTCATTGACATGTCTATCAGAGCAAGATACAACCATGACTGCTGGAATATCACAGAAAAAGTGGTGGACCACATTGTAAACACAGAAGGAGAGAGTTAATACATTCGCAGTATAGATAGAAGCATTCAGGAAACCACAGATATAACAGCCAATGACTAAACATGCACATACATTTGTTGTCATGGTGGTGGCATAGTGTAGGGGCTTACATACTGCTACATAGCGATCGTATGCCATTGAGACCAAAAGGTAGTTCTCCACATTGGCAAAGGTTGCAAAGAAGAATATCTGAGAGGCACAAGCATTGTAAGACATAATCTTGTTTCCTGAAAGGAATCCAGCTATGACCTTTGGAGTGATTGTTGAAGAGTAACAAAAGTCCACTAAAGACAGGTTACTGAGAAAAATGTACATAGGGGTGTGAAGCCGAGAGTCAAAGAGAATCAACAGGAGCATTCCCAGGTTCCCCACCAGGGTGATGGTGTAGATGAGGAAGAAGATGATGAAGAGAGGAAGCAGCAGGTGGGGGTCATTGGTGAGTCCCAGAAGAATGAACTTCTGTCTTGTTCTCCATCAATGATATCAGTTAATTAACAGGAGGCCTTAAACAATTTTTAAGAAGAGAGAGAAATAAGGGGCAGGAGAGATATTCCAGCAGTTATAAGTACTAGGATTCTATTCCAAAGGACTCAGCATCTACATGACAGTTTAGAACTGTTTGTAATTCCAGTACCAGGGGATCTGACACCTTCTTCTAGCCACCTCAAGCATGAGACACTTATAGTTCACAGACATACATGTAGGTAAAGCAACCACACACATATAATTATTTCTTAAAAAAAACTTTAAGAATAGTTTTTTAAAGGAATTAGAATCTGTAAAATCTTAATTCATTTTCTTCCAAAATGAAAATTATTTATATAATAATATATAATATATATAAATAAATTTAAAATATATATAAATAAATATACTAAAAATTATATATATAAATATATGTGTGTGTATTATTTGTGTATGTTAACCAGATGCAGAAAGCTTAAGAATTGTGTGAAATAATTCATTTTAATTTATCAATGTGCCAGTTCACTTTTCTTGGGCTTTGTAAAACTAACATTACTGGCTGCTCTGCTAAGAAAAACTAAAGAAGCATCCTGTTCTCTGTCAATAACATAATCACTTTGATAAATTGCTACATCCATCTAAATTTTGAAGCAAAAGAGACAAAAATTTTCTACATACTTGAATAACATAATTTCCAATTTCTTTTTTGAATCTTTTCACCCATTGAAAGCTAATGATCTAAAATAATTTATCTTAATTATAGTGAATATTTTTTTATTTTGTTTATTTTCAGTGAACTGAGTGTAAGTAAGATGTATATTAATTTTATCTTGGTTACTATATAGTTGTTCTCCTTAAAAATCAAGTAAATGAGTTCTCCAAAACTGTGAAATACTTGTTCTGTGTACTAAAAAGTTCTGAATGGAGTAATGGACTTTAATTGCATTTTAACTCTTCTTGGCACATACATTATCCTGTTTTTAATGTAGCAAATCTAGATGCATTAATAAGGATATATGCAGAACCAAAAAATTATGGTTAGCTCAAATAAGGCTTTATCTTGAATCAATATTTCTAAAAATTGTACATACTAGATTTTTTGAACTTACAGATATGTTAGAAAAGTGTTCAACCTCAGAAACAGTTTAGAATGAAAAAAAAAACGTATTAACTAAAACACAGAGAGCTCAAGTTCTTGGGAGAAATACATATTGAGATCATCCACTGACTACCTAGAAAGTACCTACTTCTTCTAAAAATACCGAATAGCCATCTACAAAATAAAGATCTACTTGGGGTATTATTGTGAAAGGATAATAGTATATCAAAGGCAATGCATCCTCTCCAACATAAGTTTTCATAAATATTTTTGTTCTTGACCATTCTTACAGGCATAAGATGTAATCTTAAAGTTCTTTTGATTTGCATTTCTCTGATGGCTAAGGATGTTGAGCATTTCCTTAGATGTCTTTCAGTTATTTTAGATTTATCTGTTGAGAATTCTCAGCTTAGGTCTATACTCCAATTTTTATTGGACTATTTGTTCTTTTGATGACCAATTTCTTGAGTTCCTTGTATATTTTTGAGATTAATACCACGTTAGGGTATATACCCAAAGAATTTTCAATCATACAACAAGGACATGTGCTCAACTATGTTCATAGCAGCATTGTTTGTCATAGACAGAACCTGGAAACAACTTAAATGCCTATTGACCAAATAATGGATAAGGAAAATGTGATATATATACACAGTGGAGTATTACACAGCAGAAAAAAAATAACCACATCTTGAAATTTGCAGGCAAATGAATGGAACTAGAAAACATCATATTGAGTGAGGTAACCCAGACCCAGAAAGACAGATATCATATGTGCTCACTCATAAGTAGCTTTTAGATATAAAACAAAGAAAACCAGCCTGTAGTTTCACAATCCCAGAGAACCTAGACAACAATGAGAACCCTAGGAGTGAAATACATGAATCAAGTCTACATGGGAAGTAGAAAAATACAAGATCTCTTGATTAAATTTGGAGCATGGGGACCATGTGAGAGGGTTGAAGGGGAGAGAAAAGGAATGTAAGGAAGAGAGGGGAGCAAAGAAATATGTATACTTCAATAAAATCAATAAAAATATAAAAAAAGAAAATGTTGGTTAATAAGCAAGCCTTAGTGAGTAGTACTGATCTTGTCATTACTATATGAAAATAGCATACAGGGCTTTAGTTCTGAGTAAGCTTAAATCTTGAAAATTTTTACTCCAAATTGCCTTTTCTGCATTTGGGTCCCTGGGATTTTCTGTGCCTTGTCATGAATATTAGTTTGTTTTTACTCTAAGAATATCAATGTTTGTCACCATTCTTTTCAAAAGTTTCATTTTTGTAATCAATAATTATAGGTAATACATTCCTCTTTTGCTAATTTTTAGTTTTACTTTTCTCTGAACCTCACCCCACAGTAAGAACAGCGATTCTAGAGCCCAAGCTCCCAGCATATGAGCTTTGTTTATCTCATAGACATAGTGTTCTTATGATCTAACAATACTTAAACTTTCTTGTTTGACTTCACATATTTGGAAAACTATTCACTCTGTTATTTCCCTGTAATTATTTACATGAGCATTTGTCCACTTTAATTATGTTCATCTATGCTGAAAACATTTTAGTTGCCAGTCCTATGTCATATGATACCTACTATCATTTGCTATATTATCTACAAAGGGTGTTTGCATGTGTGAGTGTTTGTGAAAAGTAGAAATGAAAGTACTATTTCTTACATTATTTGTATGAAAAACCAAATAACTAAGAAGTTACATGGTAACCTCAGTTTTTTTAAACTGTATGAAAAACACTCAAGATGCAAGAGGTAAAACTTCCATCTAGCAATGAGCCTGAGCTCATAACATAGGTGTTAAAATGTGGTTGAGAGAATATTTGCTTATTTCTAATTCTTCATCTGTGTGCAGAAAGATTATGTTATCTTCTGGGTTTGTATCTTTTGATTGTTTTTTAATCTCCAAGTAAATTTAACATATACTGATGAAAATAAAGCTACATCAACAAAGATACTCTGAGAATAACTTATTATATGAATCATTAAATCTCTTGAAATATTTTGACATCTATACCTAGAATCAGTTTTGGAAGAATATACATTAGGTTTTAAATTGTTTTAACCCTCAAATCTATTTTTAAACAACTGTTTTCAAGTAACTTGTAGTAGGTATACATAGCCCATTTTCTTTCAGAAATTATATTTCTCACTAATGTAGATGGAAGCTTATGTCCCATCCAGTCCCACAGCCATTTGGTCCCAAATAAACACATAGAGGCTTTTATTAATTATAAGCTGTTAGGCCTATTTTTTGGGCTTATTACTAACAACCTCTTATAACTTAAATTAACCCATAATTCTTATCTATATTTAGCCATGTGGCTTGGTACCTTTTTGCAGGAAGGCATTTTCATCTTGCTTCCTCTCATTCTGGATGAAGACTCTATCTCTACCTTTTCTCATCCCATAATTCTCCTACTCTGGTTTCCCCACCTACATGTCCTGCCTGGCTACTGGCTAATCCATGTTTTATTAAACTAATACAAGTGACAAATCTTTACAGTGTACAAGAGCATTATCCCCCAATGAATGTTTCAATCTTGTCTAAAAGAAGAGGAGAAGACAGAACTTCTGCAAAAGACAAGTTTTTAATTCACCACATATTACTTATCTTCCTTTGGATGAGTCACTCACCTCCTCATAATGAATACATACTACAGGAAACCAGACAAGATTACTCCTCTCCCATAGTTCACAAATTGTGTCTGTATATAAAAAACAGAAGTCTTTAAGAAAACCCATAAAGAATTTGCCAGATAGGAGTTAATCAATGGGATATTTTTGAGTGTTTTCCTTCAGCTTACTTGAAGGCCCATAGCTGATCTTCAGGTTAGTTCAAAGACCTGCATGTGCTAACAATGACTGCCATTCCGAAAATAAACATCTGATGGTAATAGCAAGCAGTATGCTCCCTGGTGTGACACATTGGGATTTCAGAGGCTAGTACATAGAGAAGTAGAGAATTATAGACACTTAGAGAGCTCTGGAGAGTTCCCCTAGAGTGTATCTGAAGACATGCATTCTGTCTTCTTAAGAGAAAAGCAATTAACCAACCTTGGGGAACAAACTAGTTTCTGTATGCTAGAAGTTAAAATTCCTTTTTAGTAGATAAAAGAAAATATAAAAGTCATACATATAAAATGAGGCACCATGTGCAATGTTTCTATACATAATGTGTTTTGTAAAAGTTCAAGGTAGATTAAGAATGCCTGTCTTCTTAAGCAATATTTCTTTATGATAAAAAATTTCAAAATCCTTTGTTCTAGAATTTTCTTCTCATTTCTTCTAGTCTATGTAAAAACTTTCAAAATCCTACATTCTAGAATTTTCATATGTTTTAGTCTTTCCAAAAACATAATACATCGTTGTTATCTATAGTAACGTTTGTGCCCATTAACAGATCTCAGCTTCTTGTTCCCAGCCAACTCTAACTTCCTATAATATCAATGATTCTTGATTATTTTATGTAATGTCCTTTATAGTACTCTACAGAATGTTGTATGTCACCTTTTACAAAAATGTATGCTAATTTATATTCACCAATAATTTTTAAAATTTTAATACATTTATGTGATATATATGTATTTATTTACTCATCTATGGTGTTTGTGTATAAACTTCTGAGAATAACTTGTAGAAGCCAGTTCTATTCTCCCTGCATATGGGTCCCAGAATTTAAACAAATACCACCAGGCTTGGAAACTAGCTCCTTTATCCACTGAAGCAGCTCACCTTAGCCCACATTCATCAGTTATTTTCTATGGACTTCGTAATTATTTTTCTACTCTGAAAATCAGAAATACCATACAGATGTACAGTTTTTGCTATATTTTCTTATTTTGTAGATTTTTTCTTATTCTGAAGACTAAGATTTTTTTCTTATTCTTTGCCAAGCAAGTTCTTTCGACATTGAGACAGTCATATTTTTGTTTGTTTCTACTTGTTTACTCATCTGTGAAATGAAACAATTTAAAAAACTGAAACCACTCCATCCATTGTAGTGTAGTGTTCTCAAGTATCTCCCCTATATTTTCCTTTAGCATTTTCATAGCTTGTGTCTTTCTTTTAATTCATTTATTTATTTTGAAGATAATGTTGTAGTTGGAAAGCTGAGGTGTATGTAGTTTTATTTTTCACATAGATATCTTAGTCTCCTAGTCGCATTCATTGAAGTTGCCATGTGTTCTCTTGGGAAATGATCAAGCAACACAAGGCTATCGATATACAGCTTTAATTCTAGAATCTCTGTTTTATTAATTTTGGGGACATTTCCTGAACTGGAGAATGCTCATTCATTTTCCTGCCACCCAGATTCAAATAATCACACAGAAACTATATTAATAACAACGCTGTTCGGCCAACAGCTTAGGTGTGTTCCTATCTAAGTTCTTATATCTTAAATTAACCCATTTCTATTATTTTGTATTGCCACAAGGCTATGGCCTCCTGGTAAGGTGCCTTCTAGCACCTGTCTCCTTCATCTGCTACATGACATTTCTTTAACTCCACCTACTCTATATATTTCTTTCAGCTTGGCTATATTCTGCCCAGCTATAAACCAAAGCAGCTTATTTATTAGACAAAGGTAATAAAACATATTCATGGCATACAGAGGGGATTCCCATATCAATATTCCATTTGATCATGACAAGTAATTTTTCTAATACACTTCTTGATTTAGCTTGTAAGTAACATGTTGAGGAATTTTATCTATACTCATGAGAGATATTGAGCTTTCACTTCCCCATTCATTGTGCCATTTTCCATTATTGTGGCCTGGTGTGGGACAATGTTTTTTATTCTATTATATTTTAAATAAATGTTGATTGGCCAGTAGCCAGGCAGGAAGTATAGGTAGGACAACCAGACAGGAAGTAGAGGTCGGTAAATGAGAATAGGAGAATTCTGGGAAGAAGAAAGTTTTAGTCTGGAGTCATGACCCAGCCACAGAAGAAGTAAGGTGTGACTGCCTTGTTGAATAAGGTAACGAGCCACATGGCTAACATAAACAAGAATAATGGACTAAAATAAGTTAAATATATATATGTATATATATATATATACACATATATTATAAGTTCATAAGAAGCCTGAGCTAATGGGCCAACAAGTTTATAACTAATTTAGACCTCTGTGTGAATTCTTTGGGATTTAACAATTGCGAGTATATGGCAGGACAGAAACCCCAACAACAGTGCCCTATTGGCTTCATTTCCTGTTGCTGTAACAGAAAATACTGATAAAAACAACTTAAAAGTTAGATTATTAATTTGGGTAACAATTCCAGGTTATTCCATTACAGAGAATTCATTCTAACATATATCACAATCAAAATCAGAAAACAATGAATTAATGTTGCATGCTAATATTCAGCTCACTTTATCCACTCTTACAAAATCCATGATCCCCTTCCCAGACTGTTGGGCCCAAGTTGAGGCCCCAAGAGAGATCACCACTGGAAGCCAGTCAAGTCCAGAATGCAAAAGCAAAGTTTATTCAGTGCTCTCCAGCCAAGCTGGGGACTCAACCACTACTCACAACACAATGTGGTAGAAAAGAAGAGCCCCTTCCTCATTAAGGGGGTTGACATATATAGGCAAAAACTGCAAGCCAAGTTTATTCAGGGTCAAGGGGATTAGCTTTGCTGAGTAAAGCGAATGGACTATTTCTGTATACCCTCTTCTTCCTTTAAGTGGCTACTTCTGCTTCTGTGTATGTCCCTCGCCCTCCCCCCAAGCAGTTATTTTCTGCTCCTGTTTAGACAATAAAGCTAGGCAGCTAGCTGCCAGAAACAGTTGGTTTTGCCAGCTAATTCTTGTGATGTTGCAAAGAGCTCAAAGCCGGTGTCTTAACCAGCTCCTGATCAAGCAGAGGTTTTTGAAAATTTTTTTCTGTCCTTACATTTCCATGTCCTTACATTTCTACGTTCTTACAAGAAAAGGATGCCATCCACAGTGCCCAAGCCTTCCAATACATCAAGGTCATCTGCTACAGACACACACAATCCCTTAGTCAAACTCTATTCTCTGGTGACTCTAGATTTTGTCAAGTTGTCAAAACTATCCCATTTCTTTATCTGTCTTTAGTGTCTAGATAAAGCTAGCTTTGTAGAATTTTTGTTGACAGAGTTTCTTCCTATTTTTTAATTTAAAAAATATAAATGTGTTGTAAATAGAAAAAATAAATTAATTAAAGCATAATTATAATAAGTTCTCATTTTTTTTCATTCTCTCTGACCCTTCTGATTATACTCTAACTCCAAATGGATCAAACACCCCAATATAAAACCAGACACAAACTGAACTTTATAGAAAAGAAAGTGAGGTCATAGACACAAAAATTACTTCCTGGACAGGACACCAATAGTGCAGGCACTAAGATTGGCAATTAATAAATGAGACCATATGTAACTGAAAATACAACATGGCAAATAACACCATCTTTCTGACAAAGCAGTTATTTACAGAATGGAAAAATATTTTTACTTATTTCACAGATGATAGAGGACTAATATCTAAAATCTATATAAACACTCAAGAACTAGATGTCAAAAAACCAAATAATGCAATTAAAAAATGAAATTCAGACCTAAAGAAAAAAAATATCACTAGAGGAAACCCAAGTGGCTGTGAAACAAAAAAAAGTTCAGCATCCTTAGCCAATAGGGAAATGCAAATTGAAACTAATCTAAAATTCCATCCTATAGCTGTCAGAAGAGCTAAAATCAATAACACAAATGACAGCTTATGCTGTTGGGGATGTGGAATACAGGGAACACTCACCCATTGCCGGTAGAAGTAGAAAGTACAGCCTTTATGGAAATTAATGTGGCAATTCCTCAGAAAGATGGAAATTGATCTACTTCAAGACCGACCTATATTACTTTTGGGCATATACCAAAACATGCTTCATCCTTGCACAAGGACACTTACACAACCATGTTCATTGTTGCTCAACTAATAATATCCAGAAACTGGAAACAACCTAGATGTCCATCAATAGATAAAGAAATTGTAGTACATTTATAAGATAGAGTATTACTCAGCGGTTAAAATAACATCATAAAATTTGCAGGTAAATGGGTATAACCAGAAAAAAATCACCCTGAGATAGGTAGCCCGGAGCCAGAAAAATGAATATGCTATGTATTCATTTACAGGTGGATATTAACCACTAAATAAATGATAACCAAGTTATAATTGACTGTCCCGATGAGGTTAGTTATGCAGTTAAGGGACTAGGGAGAACACCTTGCTCTCCCTGACAGGTAAAAATTAAATAGATTTTATGAATGGACAGATGCCAGAGGAAATAGGAACAAAAAGCAAAGATCAGGTCAGGTAGGGGAGGGGAGATGGGATGAGGAAAAGATCGCAGGGAAGGACAGCTAGAATTGAGAGGAATTTGAGGGGTGTTATGGAAAACTAATGCAGTGGAATCCTAACATATATGAAGTTAACCTTAAAGGATTCCCCAAATAATGGGGGAGGCAGAGTCACAGCTTGCCATCTCTTGTCATCAAATGAAGCCAGGGCTGGATTATATCTAATTGAGTTATTGGCCAAAGGAGTACCATGTACATTCCCAAACAACCCAGGCTATTCAAAACAGTAGTCTACTTTTCACAAACTGATAGAAAGGTCCCAATGCTGAAGACAATACCCACACAACACACAAAACATGGATAAGCTTCACCCCTATGTTCTAGAGTCAGTGGTAGAGAAAGGTACTCTGAAAACTACCAAAAGAGAAATGTAATCACCAGTCTAGTAACGAAACCTTTGTTCTACTATGCAGCTCTTCCTGCAAAATATTCTAGGGTAATGGTGGAACTAAGCAGGTGCGAGAGAATTGTCTGTATTCTGTCAATCATGTTTTAAATAAATGCTGATTGGTCAGGCAGGAGGTGTAGGCAGGAAAACCAGACAGGAAGTGGAAATGATGCAAAGAGAGCAGGAGAATTCTGAGGAGGAGGAAGTTGATTCCTCCCACTCCTGCCCAGATCACGGAAGCAGCAGGATGTGAGCTGACCCACTGAAAAAGGTATTGAGCCAAATGGATAACATAGATCAGAAAAATGGGTTAATCAAGATGAGAGAGTTAGCTAATAAGTAGCCTGACCTAATGGGCCAATCAGCTTTATAATTTATAGAGATCTTAGTGTGATTTTTCTCTGGGACTAAACAGCTGGGGTACCAGGCAGGACAAAAACCCCAACAAGCAGGCCTGGCCTTCTCATGTTACACTAAGCTCATGGGAATAGCCAATCAACCTCTTATTTGACTTAAAGTTCACTTCACAAGATGGAAACTATATCCAAAAATGCTTGGATTATTAAGAATTAGAGATTATACGGTCCAGATATCTAGGGTCAAACCAAATGCTACTGGTATTTAAAACAAACAAATATACAAAAAGTGGTGGTAAAATGACTACTAATGATATTCTGCCTTATTGATTCATCATCAGAGAAGGTTCCTCCTGCAGCAGTGGGAATAAATACAGAGACCCACAGCCAGATATCAGCCAGAGAGATAAACCTTAGAACACACATCTCTTAATAGGGATCCATCATATTCCTTCACTTGAAACTTATGGAAGCCTACCAAAGAGGAAGCAGAAATAGTGTAAGGCCCAGAGGGGATGGAGGACACTATGAGAACAAGGTCCTCTAAATCAACTGAGCAATGCTCCTGTGAACTCACAGAGACTGAAGCCGCATGCTCAGGGTCTACACGTGTCTGCATGTGTCTGCACCAGGTCTCTGCTAATATATTATGGCTTCCAGTTTACTGTTTTTATGGGAGTTCTGAGTGTTTGAACAAGTGAGTCTCTGATTCTTGTACCTTCTCTTAGGCTCTATTCCTTCTGCTTGTTTGCCTTTTCAACTTCAAAGTGATGATCTTTGCTTTACTTATATTTTATTAATATAAAATTCCCCTCTGTATTCTGCAAATACCATTGGTTAATAAAGAAACTGTCTTAATCCTGTGATAGGGTAGAGTAGAGCTAGGCAGGGAAAACTAAACTGAATGCTGGGAGAAAGAAGGGCAGAGTCAGGGAGAAGCCAGGGAGTGGTTGTGTGTCACATAGTGTCCCCTTTTGTACAATCAGCCCCACCCACAAAATTTTCATTGTAATGAATCATTGTTCTGGTTCAAGACCTCTAGCACACCATCATAACTGGACCCTCACTAAAACTCCTCTTGGATATCCTGCTATTGTTCAGCTATTGTTCCACTGGACCATGCCCTTCAAACACTCAAATATGTTGTAAATGGGGTAGATGTTAGAGTGGGTCAACCCAAGCCCCAGAATGTATGTCTGTGTGGTAGCTGGTCTGGTTGGTCTGGGTCACTGTTACTGGACCCTGAGGTAAGGAGCACAATCAACACTCCTGAGCCCATGCCGTGGGACCAGTTTTCCCACATCCATAGTGAGGGGTAAGACCTTATCTCCCACATGTGGGGGCCCATTCTCCCATGAGGGACAGGTCCAATTTTCTCTCTCCTGCTACAGTGTCTATCAAGGGGCAGGTCAGCTAGCTCCAGGACAGTGAGGGTTGTGGCTGTCTCAGTAAGGCCCTCAATTTCAACACGCATATCTCCTACTTTTATCAATTGAAAGTCTGTTCTTTTTTAATGAAAGAAAGAGAGTGTATCTAAATAAGAAAAAAGGTAGAGAAGAACTGAGGAGAGCAGCAGACAAAGGGGAAAATATGATATAGTGTATGAGAAGGAAATCTATCTTAAAGAAAAAGGGAAAAATCAAAGATATTGAAAATAGAAAAAAAATTAAAATATAAGTATATTAAATTCCCCATCTTCTTTCTTCTTATTATTTCCTTTCTTATTTCTCCTAATTTCTCTCGAATTCAATGCTCTGTTCCTTTTTCTTTGTATTTGTGTATGTGTGTGTGTGTCTGTGTATATTCCAAAATATATGAATACATTCTATTCAGTCTATATGTTGCTGCTTGTATGCATATGATTTCTTTTTTTATGATGACAGTGAAATTTGGGAAAAGGTTTTAATGCTTGTTAGAATTCATTTGTGATATCACCCAGTTTGTTTAATGGGATGTTTTTTATTAATTCAAATCACTGGTTATTAACGTTCTGTTAAGTCCATTGGTCATGTTTTACTGCATTTAGTGAGAAATGTTGTGGATAAAGCATTTGAAGCTAGAAAGATGGCAATGATTTGAAGCTCTGGGTGTCTTTGAGGGGTCCCTGGCAATGGGACCAGGATCTATCCCTGGTGCATGTGCTGACTTGTTGGAGCCTATTCAAGGTATTCCCTATGGTAGGATACCTTGCTCAGTCTTGATGCAGGTGGGGGGGAGCGTCTCCTGCCTCTACTTGATGTGCCAGATTTTGTTGACTATCTATGGGAAGCCTTACCTTTTCTGAAGTGTGGCTGGGGCATGGGTTGGGGAGGGGGAGGTTGGCAGAGGAGCAGAAGAAGGAAAGGAAGGGGGAACTGTGATTGGTATACAAAATAAATTAAAAATTAAAATAAAAAAGCAGTTTTATCCATGTATATGCTGAATTTTAGTCTTTCTTGTGCATTATTGCATTTCTTTTTCCAATGAAACCCTTCTTCTCAACAAGTTTCCTTGCTATTTTCTTATCTTTTTCTCCCTTTTTCTGCCCAGTGACTGTTTCTTCTAACTTTTTATTGATTTTATTGAGCTATGCATTCTCCTCTGCTCCCCTCCCTTTTTTCTCCCCTCCCCTTCTGCCCTCTCCCATGCTCCCTATGCCCCCAATTAACTCAGGAGATCTTGTCGTTTTCTAATTCCCATATAAATTAGACCCATGTATGTCTCTCTTAGGGTCATCATTATTGCCTAGGTTCACTTGGGTTGTGAATTGTAGGCTGGTTTTCTTTGCTTTATGTCTACAAGCCACTTATGAGTGAGTACATATGATGTCTGTCTTTCTGGATCTGAGCTACTTTCATATCTTCTATGTGTCAGCCATGGAGTTAAAATAAGTTTGCTTATATGAGTGTTGGTACAAAGTAACTTACTGAAACTGAGCAACTTACAATTAAAAAATGTGATACCCCATTTAATATTAACTGCCAATAGTTGTCAGAGATGGGTAGAGCCCCATAAGCCTTTTTTCTTGTCTGGTATAAAATATTGAGGGGCCCAATCTTATATGGACCTTACACAGGTAACATCAACTGCAGTGAATTTATGGGCAAAGCAGTATTGTCATGTCCAGAAGACACTGTTTCTCAGAAGACCTCTCAACCTCTGACCCTTAACAGCCTTTCTGCTCCCTCTTTCTCAATGTTGCAAAGATCTTAAGGGGAGGTAATATATATTGACTGTTTAAGGATGAGCAGTCTACAATCAATAGTTAAGAATTCCCAAGTATGGTTTTGGTATCAGGGTAACTGTAGCTTCATAAAAAGAGTTTGGCAATGATTCTTCTGTTTCTATATTGTGAAATACATTAAGGAGTGTAGGTATTAGCTCTTCCTGGAAGTTCCGGTAGAATTCTGCATTGAAACCATCTGGTCCTGGGCTTTTTTTTTGGTAGGGAGATTTTTAATAACAGCTTCTAATTCTTCACGACTGACAGGTCTGTTTAGATTGTTCACCTGGTCTTGGTTCAACTTTGGTATCTGGTACTTATCTAAAAAAATGTTCATTTCTTGTACATTTTCCAAATTTGTGGCATATAAATTTTCATAGTAAGATCTAATGATTCTCTGAATTTCCTCTGTGTCTGTGGTTATGTCCCCCTTTCATTTCTGATCTTATTAATTTGCATGTTCTCTCTCTGCCGTTTGATTAATTTGGATAGGGGTTTGTCGATCTTGTTGATTTTCTTCAAGAACCAGCTTTTTGATTCATTGATTCTTTGGATTGTTTTCTGTGTTTCTATTTTGTTGATTTCAGCCCTCAGTTTGATTATTTCCAGTCTTCTACTCCTCCTGGGTAAATCAGCTTCTTTTTTTTCTAGAGCTTTCAAGTGTGCTGTTAAGTCTCCAATGTGTGCTTTCTCTGTTTTCTTTAATTGGGCACTTAGTGCTATGAACTTTCCTCTTAGCACTGCTTTCATAGTGTCCCATAGGATTGAGTATGTTGTGTCTTTATTTTGATTAAATTCAAGGAAGACTTTAATTTCTTTCTTTATTTCTTCCTTGACCCAGGGGTGATTCAGTAGTTGACTGTTCAACTTCCATGAATTTGTTGGCTTCCTGGGGGTAGCACTGTTGTTGAATTCTAACTTTAATCCATGGTGGTCTGACAAGACACAGGTGGTTACTAATATTTTTTTGTATCTGTGGAAGCTTGCTTTGTTACTGAGTATGTGGTCAATTTTCGAGAAGGTTCCATGAGCCGCAGAGAAGAAGGTATATTCTTTCCTATTTGGGTGGAATGTTCTATAGATGTCTGTTAAGTCCATTTGATTCAATACCTCCAATAATTCCCTTATTTCTCAGTTAGGTTTCTGTCTGATTGACCTGTCCATTGGTGAGAGAGGAGTGTTGAAGTCTCCTACTATTAGTGTCTGTGGTTTGACGACTGCCTTGAGTTCTAGAAGTGTTTCTTTTACATAAGTAGGAGGCTTTATATTAGGGGCATAGATATTCAGGATTGAGACTTCCTCCTGATGAATTGTTCCTGTTATGAGTATAAAATGTCCATCTCTGTCTCTTCTGATTGATTTTAGTTTGAAGTCAATTTTGTTGGAAATTAGAATGGCCACACCTGCTTGTTACTTAGGTCCATTTGCTTGAAAAACCTTTTCCCAACCCTTTACTCTGAGTAGATGTCTGTCTTTGTAGTTGAAGTGTGTTTTTTGTAAACAGCATAATGTTGGATCCTGTTTTCGTGTCCAATCTCTTAGTCTGTGCCTTTTTATAGGTGAATTGAGTCCATTAATATTAAGTGATATTAATGACCAGTGGTTGTTGACTCCGGTTATTATTATTTTTTGTTTATTTGTTTAATAGAGTTTGTATGTGTCCCTTCTTTGCGTTAAGCTCGTGAAGGGTCGCTAGATGTCTGAGTTATTGTAGGCAGTGTTGGCAATGTTGGATTCCTTGGGTTGCGATTTTCCTTCTATTACTTTTTGTAAGGCTGGGTTTGTGGCTACGAATTGTTTAAATTCATTCTTATCCTGGAATATTTTGTTTTCTCCATTGATAGTGAACGATAGCTTGGCTGGGTATAGTAGTCTGGGTTTGCATCCATGGTCTCTTAGTTTCTGCAGTACCTCTATCCAGGACCTTCTGGCTTTCATGGTTTCCATAGAGAAGTCCGGTGTAAGTCTGATAGGTTTACCTTTATAATTTACTTGACCTTTTTCCTCTGCAGCTCTTAATATTCCTTCTTTAATCTGTATGTTTTGTGTTTTGATTATTATATGGCGAGGGGATGTGTTTTTTTTTTTTTTTGATCCAGTCTATTCGGTGTTCTATATGCTTCTTGAACCTTAATAGGAATATCATCCTTTAGGTTGGAAAAGTTTTCTTCTATAATTTTCTTCAATATATTTTCTGGTCCTTTGATCTGCAGTTCTTCTCCTTCTTCAATCCCTATTATTCTTAGATTTGGTTTTTTTATTGTGTCCCAGATTTCTTGAATGTTTTGTGAAGAGAATTTGTTGGATTTGCTGTTTTCTTTGATCAGAGCATTTATTTTCTCTATGGTATCTTCAGACTCTGAGATTTGTTCTTCCATCTCTTGTATCCTATTGGTTATGCTTGATTCTGTAGTCTCTGTTCGTTTACCTAGATTTTACATAACCAGCCGGCCCTCGTTTTGTTTTTTCTTCATTGCCTCTATTTCAGTTTTCAATTCCTGGACTGTTCCCATTACCTGTTTGATTGTTTTGTCTTGGTTTCCCAGTGTATCATTCATGGATTTACTCATTTCTTCGAACTTTTTTTATATTTCTCATCCATTTCTTTACTCATTTCTTCAATCTTTTTGTTGTACTTCTCATCCAGTTCTTTAAGGGAGTTATTCATATCCTGTTTAAGGGACTCTATTGCTTTCATAATGGCATTTTTTTCCGCTTCTTCTGAATTAAGAGGTTCAAGTCCTTCTATTGTAGGGTCATTGGGATCTGGTGTTTTCATGTTATTTTTTAGAATGTTGGAGGAGTTCTTGCCTTTGCGTCTGCCCATCTCTTCCTTCAAATGCTCTCTATTGAATCTTCTGGTACCAGGTCAGGTTCCCTTGTTGGGCAGGGACTTCACTAACAGAAGGCCTACCTTTCCTCAGGCAGTCTATTGAAACACAGGCACTCCCTCCTGCTGGGTTGCACTCACAGCCCAGGCCCAGCATGCAAGGGAGCAGCTCTGGGGAGACCTTGTGGCCCCAGAGGGAAGCGGGGGAAGAGAGGAAGGTGTGCCTGGATAAAGGCTGGGATGGGATTCGGGAGAGCTCCGCAGGGAGGAGCCTCCACTGCAGGGTGACCAGAAAGTTGAGGGGGGTGGGAAAATCTGAATTCCTCCTAGCAGAAGCCCTCGGGCCAGGAGCAAACTCACGCCTCCTCCAATGGATGTCTGCTAGAAGTTCACTCTCTCTTGCTGGCCAGGAATGTGGCTGAGCTGAGACAGGGCTTGTCTGTCGTCAGGCAGGCTCTCAAAGCACAGAAACTGCCCCTGCCAGGCTGAGCCCACAGCCCAGGCCCAGCGTGCAAGGGAGCAGCTCTGGGGAGATCTTGTGGCACCAGAGGGGAGGGGGGAAGAGAGGAAGGTGTACCTGGATAAAGGCTGGGACGGGATTCGGGAGAGCTCCACAGGGAGGAGCCGCCTCTGCCAGGGGAACAGAAAGTTGAGGGGGGCGGGGAAAGTCTGAATTCCTCCTAGCCGAAGCCCTTGGGCCAGTAGCAAACTCACCCCTCCTCCAATGGATATCTGCTAGAAGTTCACTCTCTCTTGCTGGCCACGAATGTGGCTGAGCTGAGACAGAGCTTGCCTGTCGTTAGGCAGGCTCTCAAAGCACAAACAAGAAAGAGAATTACAGACCAATCTCACTCATGAACATTGACGCTAAAATACTCAATAAAATACTGGCAAACCGAATCCAAGAATACATTAGAAAAATTATCCATTATGATCAAGTGGGCTTCATCCCAGAGATGCAGGACTGGTTCAACATACACAGATCTATCAATGTAATCCATCATATAAATAAATTGAAAGAAAAAAACCACATGATCATTTCATTGGATGCTGAAAGCATTTGACAAAATTCAGCATCCATTTATGATAAAGGTGTTGGAGGGTTGGGGATACGAGGATCATACCTAAATATAATAAAAGCTATTTACAGCATGCCAACAGCTAACATCAAACTGAATGGAGAGAAACTCAAAGCCATTTCACTTAAATCAGGAACACGACAAGGCTGTCCACTCTCAGCATACCTCTTGAATATAGTCCTTGAAGGTCTAGCAATAGCAATAAGACAAAATAAGCAGATCACGGGGATTCGAATTGGAATGGATGAAGTTAAACTTTCGTTATTTGCAGACGATATGATAGTGTACATAAGCGACCCCAAAAACTCTACCAAAGAACTCCTACAATTGATAAACAACTTTAGTAATGTGGCAGGATACAAGATCAACTCCAAAAAATCGGTAGCCCTCCTATACACAAAGGATAAAGAAGCAGAGAGGGAAATCAGAGAAACATCACCTTTCATGATAGACACAAATAGCATAAAATATCTTGGGATAACTCTAACCAAGGAAGTGAAAGACATATTTCACAAGAACTTTAAGTCCTTGAAGAAAGAAATTGAGGAGGAAACCAGAAAATGGAAAGACCTTCCCTGCTCTAGGATTGGGAGAATCAACATAGTAAAAATGGCAATTCTACCAAAAGCAATCTATAGATTCAATGCAATTCCCATCAAAATCCCATCAAACTTCTTCACAGACCTTGAGAGAACAATAATCAAGTTTATATGGAAAAACAAAAAACCCAGGATAGCCAAAACAATCTTATACAATAAAGGAACTTCTGGAGGCATTACCATCCCTGACTTCAAACTCTATTACAGAGCAACAGTATTGAAAACAGCTTGGTATTGGCATAACAACAGAGAAGTTGACCTATGGAATCGAATAGAAGACCCGGGTATTAACCCACAAACTTATGAACATCTGATTTTTGACAAGGGAGCTAAAGCTATACAATGGAAGAAGGATAGCATCTTTAACAAATGGTGCTGGCATAACTGGATGTCAACCTGTAGAAGAATGAAAATAGATCCATATCTATCACCATGCACAAAACTCAGGTCCAAATGGATTAAAGACATCAACATTAATCCGACCAATTTGAACCTAATAGAAGAGAAAGTGGGAAGTAGTCTACAAGATATAGGCACAGGAGGCCACTTCCTAAGCAGAAACCCAGGAGCGCAGACAATAAGACAAACAATAAATAAATGGGACCTACTGAAACTGAGAAGGTTCTGTAAAGCAAAGGACACTGTCAGTAAGACAAAAAGGCTACCTTCTGACTGGGAGAAGATCTTCACCAACCCCTCATCAGACAAAGGTCTGATCTCCAAAATATACAAAGAACTCAAGAAACTAGACACTAAAACTCTAATTAACCCAATTAAAAAATGGGGTACTGAACTGAACAGAGAATTCACTACAGATGAACTTCGAATGGCCAGAAGACACTTAAGGTCATGCTCAACCTCCTTAGCGATCAGGGAAATGCAAATCAAAACAACTTTGAGATATCATCTTACACCTGTCAGAATAGCCAAACTCAAAAACACCAATGATATCCTATGCTGGAGAGAATGTGGAATGAGGGGAACACTCATCCATTGTTGGTGGGAATGCAAACTTGTGCAGCCACTGTGGAAATCAGTGTGGTGGTTTCTCAGGAAACTGGGAGTCAACCTCCCTCAGGACCCAGCAATTCCACTCTTGGGAATATACCCAAGAGATGCCCTAACATACTACAAAAGCATTTGTCCAACTATGTTCATAACAGCACTATTTGTAATAGCCAGAACCTGGAAACAACCTAGGTGCCCCTCAATAGAAGAATGGTTAAAAAAGGTGTGGAGCATATACACATTAGAATTTTACTCAGCGGTACAAAACAATGACATCTTGAATTTTGCATGCAAATGGATGGACATAGAAAACGCTTTACTGAGTGAGGTAAGCCAGACCCAAAAAGAGGAACACGGTATGTATTCACTCATAAGTGGATTCTAACCATAATTAAAGGTCTTTGAGCCTATTATTCGTGATCCTAGAGAAGCTAAATAAGAAGGTGAACCTGATGAAAATCATGTAGCTATCCTCCTGGAGATTGGAAATAGACAAGAGTGCCAGGTAACCTCGGGTGCATGGGGGGGGTGAGGGTGCTGTTGGAAGGGGAGAGGGTTAGAGAGAAGGGAGTAGGGGAGGAATGGCGAAAGATTGGGGGACTGGGATTGGGGGGGAGGGAGGAAGGATGGATATGGGATCAGGGAAGTATATACCTCAACTAAGGGAGTCATTTTAGGGTTTACAAGAGACTTGATTATAAAGTGGATCCCACGTCCAAGGAGAGATCCCCAGATTGTTCTCTGGACAGAGGAGAGGGTGCCTGAACCGGACTTGGCCCACAACCATACTGATGAATATTTTGCATATCACCATAGGACCCTCATCTGGCGATGGATGGAGATGGAGGCGGAGACCCACATTGGAACACTGCCCTAGGTCCAAACGAGAGGCAGAAGGAAAGAGAACGTGAGCAAAGAAGGCAAGAGCAGAGGAAACCTTCATCTGACGTTGTATGGCGATACAGACGGAGACCCATATTGGAGCACCGGACTGAGCCCTCCACGGTCCAAATGAAAAGCAGAATGATGAAGAAAATGAAAAAAAAATCAGGACTGCGAGGGATGCGAGCACCCACTGATACAAGGGGACTGATATAATGAGAGTTCACCAAGGCCAGTTGGACTGGGACTGAACGAGGAAGTGATCCAACCAGATTCTCTGAATGTGGCTGGATTCTCTGAATGTGGCTGGCCTGGAGCCTTTCTGAAAAGCCATTGACAATGACACTGGGACTTGCTTCCTCTGTATATACTGGATTTTGGCGATCCAGTCTGTTTGTATTCTCACCTTCCCTGGACCTGGAGGGAGGGGGGAGGAACTTGAACTTCCCACAGGGCAGGAAAACCTGACTGCTCTTAGGGATGGAGAGGGAGGATGAGAGGGAGTGGTGGGAGTGGTAGGGTGTTGGGAGGAGCGGCTGAAATGGAAACTTTTATAATTTAATAAAATTAAACAAAAAGAATGCCCATGTATAGACTTACAATATATTTTGCCATAATTTCATTTAATTATAGAAGCCAAAATTACCCACTTGTGCGGGCCCAAAAATATGATCCTATTTCCACATTGACCAAAGGTTAAAGAGTTGGAACTTACCTCTAGTTCCTTCAAGGTTATTGGGCTTCTACCTCAAACAAAGTTCCCACCTAGATATAGGTCACAGAGTTCTGCTCTCTCAACGTTATTGTCAAGAGGTGTGGCTCATAACCAGACCTTGTAATCCAGGATTAGAGAAGTAGATCTGTTCCTACCTCAAACAAAAATCTAAAGATCCAACTAAGTTCCAGTTCCCTTAAGGATTCCACCCAGGGAGTGGTTTTCCTACAGAATGTTTTGGTCTAGGGTATAAGCATGACTTATTTTGTTGTAGCAACAGAATGTCTAACTATGAATGCAATCTTTGACCTTCAATTAGTATATTTATTTCCTTGTATCATATTAATGCAGTCTTTTGTCTTACACCTACCTTTTGGGGTCCGGGATATTTTGAGCAGTTGGAAATTAAATGCGGGTGAATTATCAGTACTCGCTGGAATTTCATTCTGATACTATCCTATATGTTTCTCCATTCTATTATTTTCATTTGCATCTTCATATTCTTTACTATATTTCTAAATCCCTGAGCCTCTACCCTGGCAAGAGGTACTTTTGTCGAGGCTAGCCCCCAACACCCACTGTGTTTTCTGTGAAGGCTGGAAACCAAGAAGACTAATGTGTTAATTAAGACATACTTCAAAGAACTGAGAAATGGGGAGGGGGAGAGATCAAGGACTTGTGAGTTGGTAGTTCCACTTTCTAGAAGTGACAGAAGAGAGACATCTCTCTCAGACAGCAAAAGGATGAAAGAGCGAAGAACGGGAGTGGAAGGAGGGAAAGAGAGAAGAAGAGAGGAAGAGAAGAAAAGAAGGGAAGTTTCTACTTCATTCTATCTAGGTGAGCCTTCTCAGTTTGAATGAATGGCACCCACATTGATCAGGACAAATATTTACTGATCCCACAGCTTCCAAGAGGAGTTTCTTCCTGAAATATTGTAATAAGCTCTCAGAAAGACATAAGTTGGGACATCCTTGTTACTGAATTTTTCCTTTGATTTTTCTTTTCTTCTGTTTTTAATCCTGACACTGTTTTGCCTTGTAACTTAAATTAATTTCAAATCATTAATCCATGCATATCACCCTCTTCATTGCTGATAATCCATGGGTTTGCCACTAAATATGGCAAGAATATGTTTATTACTAAAGTATAACTTAATACAGTCAAAATAAAGCATAAAACAACTACATAAAAGCAAAGTACATTTCTCCCAAAAAATTGGCCACATCTGTGTCCATATGTCCTGCAACATAAAAGACTTGACTTTTGGTGGGCTCCAAAGCATAGTCTGTATTGTGTTCTTATTCTACAAACATTTGCACTAACACAGGTAAAACAAAAATTGCTAATTGATCTGTACCTTACTTGTATTTGAAAAGAAAACCCCAGTGCCATTAGCAGTCTCACTTTGATATTACAACTCTGAGTATATCTGTATTCCTGTAAGGTATCACTTCAGGAAACTGAACTCAGAGTTGGTTTTTGTTAGTCAGAGCATAGCAGAGAAACCACCGAAATCACTGCTCCATGACTGGGGGAATAGTTTTTCTTGTAAATATGAGACAAAATAATCAGTTGTATCTGAAAGGGTTCAAAGTAGAAAGAATAAGAAGCAGACTGGACATGGTGAGGGCTATCTTTAAGAGAAGTAAGAATAGCAAGAGAGGGAATAGCTGCATTAGTGGGGACAAGGGAATAATTTTGCCTTATATAGGGAAGCAATCAATATCTGGGAGGAGGGAAATCAGCTACCCACAACAACCTGGAAGCTACCATAGTGGAGGAGGAAGAAAGAAAAGTGAAAAGGGCCAGAATTCTAAACTAGACTTTGAAATGCATAACAAACATGTAAGAGTAGGAATTGAAAGAGTCAAAAGACAGCATGTACTTTTATATACAATGGCATATATAGCCAAGGAAGATGACTTTCTTGCAGAACCCCAAGTGTTTGTAGGTTCCTCACAAATACTGACTTTGGACTTTTATCTGTTTGCCAGAAATCCTTCTATAGTCCAGCTTGTGCTTAGTCTACACTGTACTTATTCCCTGACCCATGCAGTGTGAGAAAGTGGAATTTCCTTTCAACATGAGAATTTTTAAATGTGATTAAAGTTGGCTTAGTGAGTAAAGGTGCTGTTTGCCTAAGCTGAGAGCCTGTTTAATCCTCGGAACCTGTGTGGTGGAAAAAGAGAAAGACTGCCTTTCACCAGTTGTCCTTTAACCTTCAAATCAGTTCAATGAAATGCCTGTAACACATTGTACACTCACACATGCACACACACGCATGCACACACACACACACACACACACACACGCATGCATGCACAAACACACGCATGAACACACAGACACACAATTGATGGATAGATAGGTAGATAGGTAGATAGATAGATAGATAGATAGATAGATAGATAGATAGATAGATAGATAGACAGAAGATAGATAGATAACAAATTAAATCTGACTCCATTGGAACATATATGAAAGGAATAAATCCAGGTATTGCACACCTCAGATGAGTAAAATCAGTATTGTAAATGTTATTTTGCCCTGAAAACAATCTTTCTGAATGCACTCTTGACTTCCTTGTTCCTCAGACTGTAGACCAGGGGGTTCAACATGGGGATGAACATGGTATAGAACACAGATACAGTTTTGTCAGTGTCCATGGCATGACTGGAGCTAGGTTGCAAGTACATAAATATTACATTACCGTAGAAAATAAAAACAGCAGTAAAATGGGATGCACAGGTGGAAATGGCCTTCTGATGGCCTGCTGCTGAGTGCATTTTTAGGATTGTGATAAAAATCATTAGGTAGGATATTACGATAACAATGAGAGCAAAGAAGATATTGAAACTGGCAACACAAACAAGAATCAGCTCATTCATGTGTTTATCAAAGCAAGAGAGTACCATGACAGCTGGAATATCGCAGAAGAAATGATGAACTACATAGGGCTCACAGAAGGAGAGACTGAATGCATCCCCAGTGTAGATGCAGGCATTGATGAAGCCACAGGCATAGCAGCTGGCAATCATGCATACACACGCACCTGTAGTCATGGTGGTAGTATAGTGTAGGGGCTTACAGACTGCTGCATAGCAATCATAGGCCATTGAGGCCAAGAGGTAATTTTCCACAGTAGCAAAGCCAGTAACAAAGAACATCTGAGTAGCACAATCATTGTAGGACATGACTTTGTCTCCTACTAGAAACCCAGCCATAACTTTCGGAGTGACTCCTGAAGAGTAACAGAAGTCCACCAGTGATAGATTACCAAGGAAAATATACATGGGAGTATGGAGTTGAGAGTCCAGAACAATAAGCAGGATCATCCCCAGGTTCCCCATCAGAGTGATGGTGTAGATGAGGAGGAAGAGGATAAAGAGGGGAAGCTCCAAGGCTTGGTCATCAGTGAGTTCCAGCAGGATGAACCATGTCATGTCTGTGCTGTTCTCCATTAGGGTTACTAGAGAATCAAAGTATGCTCTGTATCAAAGGGTCAAAAGTTACAAAATGATTAAGAAGTTAAATTGAACTTCACATTATCAAGCAACATGTACTTTGATATTTTCTATAAAGGCATGATTTTGAGAGAAATGATTGCAAATTATAAGCAGGGTTAAAAGCTGTTGAATCTGTGGAATCTTAATCAACGTTCTGCTAATTTCAATTTTATAGATGGTTAGCAAAAATGTAAACAATCTAAGAAACTAATCAAAATGATTTTCTGGCTGAATCTATTTTCTAATTCATTTCTCTTTAGTTCAGTCAAACATGTGTTTCTCATTTACCAAGAAATCCATAAAAACTTCACAGTATATTAATTGTTTCCTCCCAACAGAATTTTGAGTTTGACTGCCTGTTCTAATCATATAAATTATGAAGCACAAAAGGTTGAGTCATTTATTCATATTTACACAAGCCTAATTTGGTGATTTCTGTTAAGCAGTCAAGTCATTCTTTTGTGTGTGTGTGTGTGTGTGTGTGTATCCTAATCTTTTTTATTACTTTAAAAAATATCAATTCAAATTCCTGCCTCCTCCCCTCTTCTCACTCTCCTCTCACTCCCTCCACACATCCTCCTGCCTACACCTTTCAATCTTAAGAGAGGGCAAGGCACCCTGCCCTGTGGAAAGTCCAAGGCCCTCCCAACTACATCTAGGTTGAGCAAAGTATACATCCAAAGAGAATAGGATCCCAAAAAGCCAGTACATGCAGTGCCATTGTCATTGGTCACTCAGTCTGCCCCAACTGTCAACCACATTCATAGGGACTAGTTTGATCTCATGCTCATTTATTTCCAGTCCAGTTGGAGCCTGTGAGCTCCCATTAGCTCAGGCACATTGAAGTCAAGTCATTCTTATAGCTATTTTGAGTCACTTCTAAATCTAATATTCTAACATATTTATATATTTTAACCTGAATTTATGCCAATGTATAATTTCCACTTTGTTTCAGTCTCTATTTTGAGTTTCATAATGAACTAAGTGATAGCACAGGTAGCAGCTTTATCTTGTCCACTAAGTATTTGTATTTCATCAGTGGAACAAGAACCAAACCTAGAAATGAAGGTACCAAAGTGCCATTAATAAATTAATAAGTTCTGAATTGCACTTTATCTCTCCCTATACACACTCATTTTATGCATCTTACAGTTAGGACACACTGATAGCATTGTGGTTTAAAGCATAAACTTTTGACTAGTTTGAAGATAATACAAGGTGAACTCTGAAATTATCTTCATACAACTCAATGCCAAGTGGATGTGGTGGGATGATTGACAGGATGGAAATGATCAACCTCAGAGAGATTCTTACTGAAGATCTATCATCAGATATAGATACAGAGTTCATGTTCCTGGAAATGGTGCACATAAGATTGGACACTTACTACACCAATCCTGATCAAAACTTCCTCAGTATCTTGTTTTCATCTGCAAAATGAAGACAGTAATGAGATCTGCTTAGAGATGTTACTCTGAGAATTTAAACATCTAATATGTAAAAGGCAGCAAATGTGTGCTCAGCATAGTCAGGAAAGTTTTGTTTATCATGTTACTGTTAAACTTTCATAGTATTTTGTATACTGGTTTGATCAGTGTGGATGCTGACACACAAGACTTTGATTTTCAGTAAAGATTTCCCATTTTAAAAATTTTCTCTCCAATATGGAAGGACTTGGCAGAGGTGAAGAATATGACCAAAATACATTCAAACTTTAAAATTATTTTAAATAATGAAAATAAAAATGAATAGCTGTCTCCAAATTGTTTCTTGCTATATTAAAGCCATTAGGATTCTCAAAGCTTTCTGATGTTGTCATTCTGTCCTTATTCCAAAAATATGATTGGTGATTCCATGATTCAAGATGAGTCTGTATTTTACTTTTGATATGATGAATTATCTTTAAATAATCATCTCATCTCAAATCAATGGCATACCTTAGCCAAACCAGAGTCTATAACTTGAAGTATTCCTGAATTATGGAATGTATTCATCTCATAGATTTACTTTCATGGCAAGTTCCATCCCAGATGCTATTATATCTGAGTCTCTTCTCATGTAGTAACAGCATATATAATTTCTTGATCATAATGAAGCTTTTGAAGAATAGTCATCCAATTATAATCATTATTCATGACTTTTCATCCTCATAACAACAATTTATAAGATTGATTTGAACATTGTTTTCTACCTTTAACAAAGACAGGATTAACTTAGAAGATACTTAGTTCTACAATCAGTAATGAAAGCTTTGTATAAATATGTCTGTATTTTCCCATACATCTAAGTCTTGTGGGACAAGTAACATTTTCATTCTTTACTATTAGGAAGTTGACAATTGAAATGTATATAATATTCTAAAAATTATATGTCCAGTTTTCTAATAAAGTCAAGATTCAAAAGTTAAAGGTGTCAACCTAATTAAAATTCTGTGAATTTTATTCATACCACTGTCAATATGTGTAGTATTAGTGTGAATTGGCATGAGATCACAGGGTAAAAGTTAAAGTACACTTCAACTCTTGTCATGAAGGAAGCAGTCTTTCACTTTGAAGATTATATGTTTCCTTTCCTTGTTGCTTTCCTCTAATAAGAAGCAAATACATAGTTAACAAAGTGCGAGTATAGCCTAATCAGCTAAGATAGCGTATGCTTTGTTTTGTTCATCCTCACTGAGAAATAAGCACAATATGTCATAAGAATATCTGAATTCCTTATGATAGAAATTTTTAGATTTACCTCAGATTTTGAAAACATATTGAAATCATCTAATCTTCTTTTAGACTAACCTGCAGTGGATTTAGTTGCCTTGATGGTTTTGCAGACAAAAATTGTGAAAAGTTCATGGAGAATAGACGCTTACCAGTTTTCTAGGAGAGAACAGTCAATCTAGAATAGCATTCTGAAATTTCCAGATCAGCCATGGAATACCATGTAAGTGCTGTGTGAGAAACTCCCTCTCAGGCAGTGGTCAAAAAGTCCCAAATACTCTACTGCAGTGAATGGAGAAGGAAAGAGTATTAGCATTGATTAAGGCCCAATTACTCCATTAATTCTTGGGTCTCTGGAAGAGTCTCTGACTTTCTCCTAACACGCTTCATAGACACAATAAAATTGTGTCTCTCAAGTAGCCCACAAACTGTGCCTGTACATAGTGCAGATCTACAAAGCTTCTCATGAAGAGGTTAGTAATTAAAAGTCAATCAGTGTAAATTTATCTTTGTTTTTCTAGACCTTAGTTGAAGGCTTATAGCAAATCCCCACTCAGGTCAAGAAGGCCTACAGATGCTAAGAATTATGATCATTTAGATCAAAAACTAATGGCCAATGAAGCATGGCATACAGTGTGTTCGTCCTAAATTGGCATCACTTAGAGTTACATTACACTTGGAGGACAATACAAGGAGATGTGGGGCCTCCTAGAGACATTGAGACCTCTAGAGAGTGATTCGATGGGATTGTCTAAACTTCCTAATCCTACAGGGAAGAGACAATTAAGCTGTCCGTGGAGATTCACCTAGTTATTTTTATTGTACACCTTTTGTATTACTTTTATTTCTTTTCTTCTAATTGATGCAAAAATTGCACACAAAATATCTCACTTTCCAATGTGTTGCTCTGGAAAATCTCATTCAAATAATACTCAGATAGCACATACAGTGTCATCTAAGTCAATTCTCTGAGCTTCTCTTAGATAACTTTCCATCCCACTTCTTTGGTAACTGAATTTATCCAAATATGTTTTCATGCCATCATTAGGGCATCCTTACAAGAATAACTATGACTGAATACTGTGAAAAACTATACACCAACAAAATGGGTGAGACTGATAAAAATACAAACTTGGGATAATGTTCATCCTACCAAAATTGACTCCAGGAAATCTGTTTCTAAATATTTTTATATCCATAGAAACATGCTACTCCCATCCTTTGTCAGAGAACCTTTTTTTTGCAGTGGGTATTGCTTAATGGAGAGTCTCATAACTGCCAAAAACCCTGAGAATAAGTGACTATGAGTACTTAATCTTGGTGCAGCATCCATATCAACTTTTCAACCCAAAGTTCAGAGACCATCTTGAAGGGAAACAGAGAATATGAAAGCCCGAGTAGGGGAGGAACACTGTGAAATGCTGTCTTCCAGAAATAATATAGATGTCACACACAGAACAGCTGTACTTAATGTACTTAGCACACAGGACAAAGTTGAGAAAGTTCAGAGATTCTGCTCTGCCATGACTCACTACATCCATTAGTGGTGTGTGCTTAGTGTCAGAGAAGCTACAGCAGAGACATTGTCCTTGCCAGATACCTGTCCTAGCGGGACTGAAAGCATGTGAGAGCAAGCCTTTTAGGAAAGCATTTGGCATTGTAAAATAAGAAAATGGGTTACAGAAAAGCCACTAGTAGTGGGGAAGGAATTTGTGATGCAGTATTATATTTTGTTGAATAAAGCTTCAGAATACCCACACAGGTTTTACTGCAGGAATTTCTCCAATGTTAATGGTGGAAAGAGAAGGTGGAAAACCCCAAGAGGCAGTTTTTGGTCAAAATGATTGCTATATGCCACCAAGTGTTATCTCTGAACTTTGATGAATGTCACACAAATTTTGTAATATGGATGCTCATGAGTGATGGAGTATTGCACAAGTTATGAGTTTTCTGTTTAACAGAGAGAAAGGTTGCGCAAACCTCTGTTATGACTCCTGAAAGATCTATTCCAAATGATTTTTATGTTTACCATGATGTGTTGCAATAAGGTATATGGTATGGGCTAATTCTTAAGCAGAACTGTAGAAGATTAAAAATATAACACAGAGTGGATATGGGCAGATATTTCTGGAACCTGTGCAAGAGAATGCAAATGGCTGCTCCTATGATGCTCACTCTGTGATTAATGTCATCAAGGAGACTTTAGAAGAGTCTTCTCTTGAACCTGAATCTGAATCAAAAACTGAACCATAAGCAATGAACAAAAGCTTAGAAAAGAAAGGCAGAATCTACTTCTCTGCCTCAAGAACCAGCAAAGCCAAGTATTAGAGGTAAACCAGAAGTTCAAACTCAGTTGTCTCTTGTGTATGAATAAAGATGTTGAGAATGACCTGGTTTTTCTTTTCAAGAACCAAAATCACCCAGAGGAGTTATAGAATATAATGATTCTGACAACCAGATAATATTCATTACCCAAGAGTCATCAGCTTTCCATTGATAATTTGCCTCATGATATTGATAAAATTGAGCTGAAAGACTCATTTATTAGTTTTGGAAAAGTAGTTGAATATCACCTCAATACCAGGAATATTGGGGACAAGCTTCCAAATTCTCTCAACAGGTTAAGATAATCTTTTTCCAGCATTATTTTTTTCTGCTTCTAATATTTTATTTTTATTTTTTAAAAATGAAAATAAACTATCTTGTTTCATTATCCATATCAACCCATGTTCCCACTCCCTCCCATTTCTTCCACTTACCCCTATCTCCCACCCAAACACCACCCCCATCCACAACTCAGAGAGGGTGAGGCACATCACTTTGTGGAAGGTCCAAGGTCTTTCCTACTATATCTAGGCTGAACAAGATATCCATCCAAAAGGAATAGATTTACAAAATGCCAGTACAAGCAGAAGGGATAAATCCTGGTGCCACTGCCAGAGTCCCCTCTGTCTGCCCTGGTCATGCAACTGCCAACCACATTCAGAGGGACTAGTTTGGCCCTATGCTTGTTCATTCCCTGTCTGGCTAGAGTTGGGAGCTCCCATTAGATCAGATAGACTGTTTCAGTGGGTGTACCCATCATGGTTTTGACCTTTTTGCTCATATTCTCATTTCTCCCACTCTTCCTCTGGACATTGGGAACTCAGTCAAGTGATTCTCTGTGGGTCTCGGTCTCTGTTTCCATCAGTTTCTGGATGAAGGTTCTATGATGAAATTTAAGGTATTAATCAGTCTGACTACAGGACAAGACCAGTTTGAACACCCTCTTCTCTATTGCTTAGGGTTTTAGCTGGAGTCATTGTTGTGAAGTCCTAGGAATTTCTCTAGATCCAGGTTTCTTGCTAGCCCCATAATGGTTACCTTTATCAAGAAAGAGATAATCTCTTAATTGCAAAACCAATTATATTTGGAGAAGAATCACATATAAATATGGAAGAGAAAAAATAAAGCTGCAAAAGAACAAGAATTCAGAGATTTGGATGATGATTGCAAAAATATTAGGCAAAATTATCTAATTTTTGGTGGTCCACATGGAATAGTGGTAGGATGATACATGGTCATAACTGACAAGGACTGCCAGCAATAGACAAGAGGGCATAGCCCAGAAACTTAGCCACAGGACAAATAAGAGGTTTTCACAGGGCAACATCACTTAAACTCCACTGTTGGCAAAGTCTTAGCAGTGGAACCTAACTCACTGTGTTTTTATTCTTGCTAAAGTTTTTTTTCTTTTGGCTTTGGAATGTAATACAACCTTTTTGATCACGTCTTTGATGTGAAAAGCATCTTTTGGTTATCAATTAAATTATGTGAACATTATTTTCCAATTTCACAACAGGATTCATATTATTAATTCAGGAATCTAAATTTGGAGAGTTAAGGACTGAGATAAAAAATGACCATATTTTAAACTGTCTACAACAAAATGAACTTCAAAGGACAGACTTACTGAATTCAGGTCATTCAAGTTAAAAAAGGAAAGTTCTCTGATACACATTTTAAGTGCTACTTTTTCTGCTTTTAATATGGGAAGCACAAGAACCCCTGAGTGACCCACTTGCCAGTGGAACTGCACCTTTCCCTGGAATCTGATCCCCCAAATACTTGTCCCAGCTAGGCTTTGTTCTCCACTGCTGGGTCCTTTCCCCAAGACCAGCAGTCTGCCTCCGCTGAGGTACAGACCACAACCACAACCCATAACCAGTGAGTGACCCTCTAGTCCTGTGGCCAGTCACCACCTATCTGAAGGCCAGCACCACTGCTATGTCCTACGTCCATCACTGTTGAAATACCACCACTCTGAAGCAGCACTCACCTGGCTAGCTGGTGAGTGACCTGCCTGCCAACCTGTCAGAAGTAGACTGACACTACCTCTGA
The DNA here is from genome assembly GCF_982192425.1 of Myodes glareolus. Taxonomy (NCBI): domain Eukaryota; kingdom Metazoa; phylum Chordata; class Mammalia; order Rodentia; family Cricetidae; genus Myodes; species Myodes glareolus. The sequence goes on from NC_142032.1 coordinate 49,259,121, forward strand.
ATTCTCATCCTCAAGATCCAAACCACCACCCAAGCCCTTCCACTTCATCATCCTCCCCATTGCAAGCCATTCCCCAGAACTCCCACAGACTTTATAAACCCAGATGCAGTCCACACCAGTTGGAAGAATGAAAGCCAAAGTCCCAGGTATAGTACACACCAGTCATAAGAACAGCCCCAACAGCTCTACCAGAGGCCAGACTGGTTTTGACACCCTCTGAAGAAGACTCAGGCTTTACTGGAGGACAGGCTGGATCTAGAGACCAGAGGCCAGATTGGAACAGGAGACCCAAGGCCCCCCAAACTTCAATAGAGATTTCTTATTGGACCTAAAGAATTGATAGTCACCAGAACCTTGGGCCACTTAGGCCAGAAAACCTGAGAGGAAACAGAAACCAAGGAACAAAGCACGCATCCAACAGAGACAAAGACGGGAATCCAAAACTACACCTATAATCATCCCAAATCCAGATGCCTAAATGCCAATTTAAGAAAACAATCAATAACAGAAGGGGCAATGTGTCACCACCAGAGCTGAGCTATCCTACAACAGCAAGACCTGTACATTCCAACAAAGCTGAAGTATAAAAAAAAATGTCCTTGGAAATAAGTTTATAAAGAAGATAGCGGTTCTTAAAGAGGAAATTTAAAAAATTCCTTGAAGAAATTGGAGAAAAGTCAAACAGAAATTTGTAAGAAATAAATCTCTTAAACAATGCCAAGAAAGCAAAGGAGAAACAAAACAAACAAAACAGGTGAAGGAAACACATAAAGCTGTTCAAGACTTGAAAATATAAATAGTAGCAATAAATAAAACACAAACTGGAGGAATTCTGAAAATGTAAAATCTGAGTAAGTGAATAGAAACTACAGATGCAAGCATCAGCAGCAGAATACAAGAGATTGATGAGAGAATCTCATTGACGTTACAACAGAGGAAATAGATTCATCAGTAAAAGAAATTGTTAATCTAAAAAAATCCTAACACAAAACATCCAAAAATCTGGGACACTATGAATCTGGAACACTAAAAAATAATAGGAATAGACAAAGGAAAATAATCCCAGCTCAAAGGCACAGAAAAAATATATTCAACAAAGTTGTAGAAGAAAATTTTCCCTACCTAAGGAAAGATATACCTATAAAGGTCGAAGAAGTTTAAAGAAAATAAAATAGACTGGGCACCAATTTCTCAATGGAGATGTTGAAAGTTAGAAAATCCTGGACAGGCATCTTGTAGACTCTTAGAGACCATGGATGAAAGCACAGACTATATTACCAAGCAAAATTTTCAATCACCATAAATAGCAAAAACAAGATATTTCATGATAAACTCAAATTTAATCACTATCTTTCCACAAATCCAGTCCAACAGAATGTATTAGAAGAAAAACTCCAACCCAAGGAAGTTAGCTGCCCACATGAAAACACAGACAATATGATCCCACACCAGCAGAACACAAAAAAGAAAACATATACACACCACCAAAAACAACAACAACAAGCAGCAGGAATTAACAATCATTGATCATTAATGCCTGTTAAGATCAATGGACTCAATTTGCCTATAAAAGGAGACAGGCTAACAAAATGGGCACAAAAACAGGGTCAATTATTCTACTGCATACAAGAAATATACCTCAACACCAGTAACTGATGAAAGAAGATGCAGAGATACATAGCTAAGCACTCACAGAGTCTAGCTAAAGAGAGGAAAGAGCAATGATACAAGCAAACGGGTCAAGACCATGATGGAGATACCCACATAAACAGTTAACCTGATCTAGTATGAACTCACTGACTCCAGACTGACAGTGGTGAAACCTGCAAAGGACAAAATTAGGGGTTGTGAATCTGGGTCATAGTTGTGTGTGTGGCTTAGGCAGTATGTTGAGCCACTGGCAGTGGGACCAGGATTTATCCATAGTGCTTAAACTGCCTTTTTGGAGCCCATTTTCTTTGGAAGGATATCTTGTTCAGCCTAGATATAGGGGGGAGGTACTTGGTCCTTTCTCAAAATGATACAACAGACTTTGTTGATTCTCCATGGGAACCCTTACCTCTCTGAGGAGTGCATTCCAGTGATGTGTGAAACAAGCTGTGGTGGAAGGAGAAGGGGAGGGAGTGGAAACTGGGATTGACTGGTTAAATGAGAAGAGATTGTTTAAAAAAACATAAGAAAAAATCATATCACATAAAAATGGCAAATAAGCAACAAAAAGTATCAAATGTCAGATAAACATTTAATGAAATGTTGAGTATTCTTAGCCATCAGGAAAATGTAAGTTTAAAACAACTCTAAGATTCCATCTTATGTCTACAAGAATGGTTAGGATAAAAAACACAAATTACACCTTATTCTAGAGCAGAAGTGTAGCAAGAGCAACACTCCTTCATTGCTGGTGGTTGTGCAAACTCATACATCCATTTTGGAAATCAATATTGAAGTGACTTAGAAAATTGGTAATCAATCCACTTCAAGACCCAGCAATATTACTCTTGACCATATACCCAAAGGATGCTCAACCATACCAGAAGGACACTTGATCAGCTATGTTGATAGCAACTTTATTAATAGCCAGAACCTGGAAACAACTTAGATGCCCCTCAATGAAAAGTGGATAAAGAAAATGTAGTACATTTACACAATGGAGCATTATTCAGTGATAAAACAAATGACTTCAGGGAATTTGAAGGCCAATTTTTGGAACTAGAAAAAGAAACACATCCTGAGTAAGGTAACTCAAACCCAGAAAGACAAGTATGGTATGTACTCACTCATAAGTGGATATTAGCTGTAAGGATAGACATGCTACAGTCCATAGAGGCTAAGTAACAAGGATGGCCTAGGTAGAGATGCATGGATCTTCCTGGAAAGGGTAAATAGAAGAAATCACCTGGATGAACTGTGGGAAGGTGGAAAGGGAAACTCGAGGGGTCAGGTTGGTAGTCGATGGAGAGGGAAAGTATTGAAAGAGATGACTACAAGTAGGCGAGTATTTGGGGGTCAGCTAGAAAGCTGATGCAAGGGAAACTCCCACAAATATATGAGGGTCATTCCAGCTCAGATTCCTAGCAGTAGTGGATACATAGTCAGAACTGACGTTCACCTGTGATCAGATTGGGTACTGCCCCCATTGTCATCAGAAAGCCTTCATCCAGTAATTAATTGGTATAAACAAATGCAGAGACCCACAGACAATCATTAGGCTGAGTTCATGGAAATCTGCTATAGATATGGAGGAAGGAATGTAGGAGCCAGAGGAGTAAAAGATATCTTAAGAAAATCCACAGAAAAAAACTAACCTGGGTCATAGTAAATCAGAGTATAAGCAAACAAACAAGGAGTCTGAGTGGGACTTACCCAGGTCCTCTACACATTTGTGACAATTGTGTAGTTTGGTCTATGTGTGAGACTCCTAACAATGGGAACAGGAGCTGTACCTGGATCTTTGACTGATTTATGAGATCCTATTGCCTCATATGCTTTTCCCAGTCTTAATACAAGGGAGGTTCTTAGTCTTACTGCAACTTTATATGTCATGTCTTGTTGATACCCATGGGAGTCCTGTCCCTTCCTAAACAGAAACAGAGGGGTGGTTTGAGGGGATGTGGAGCAGTGAAGGAACTGTGGTCAGGATGTAAAATAAATAAATTAAATAAATAAATATTGGAAACACAAATAGTGCAATTTGTGCAGTTGGTGAACCTGCCCACCCTAGTACAAACCAAAAGAAATGTGTTGTGCACTCATTAAAATACACTGTTATGTACTCTGAAGTCATTATCATTGACATCTATACCAGGAGATAAGAAGGAAATAAATCTTTCATCTTCTTCTCCAGTAGAGAGTAGTTTATGAAATGATAAGGGCATTTTATCTGCTTGCTATTACCAGTCTGTGCTTACATAAACCTTAACAAGACTGCAAACATAATACAGAAGGAAAACACTTAGTTGGGAAGAAAATAACAAAAATTAGAACTTCAAATACTATGGTCTTTAATATTAGAACAGATTCAATGGCTCCATATCAGAAGAGTTTCTACCGTTTCTCTTCAGTACAGGAATGGATGGCTTCTCCACATAATCCTCCCTTCCCTTCTGTAAGCTGTGTACAGTGAAAATTGTCATTCCTGTACTTTTGTTTTCAAGTAATAAAATAAGCTTAATAGTGTCTTCTATTAATATATAATTCCAGTCTTGCTGGTAATTTCGTACAGTATAGTTTATGAATAGCTGTGCAGAAAAGTCAACAGTTTTAAAATGTTTTTTAAAAAATCACTGAAACTAAAAAATCTCAGTATCTTAAACATCAGTAAAATAAACATTTATTTAGAAAAGGAAATTTCCAGCATAGAAGACAGAAGTTGGCAAAAAAGAAACTGTGATAAATCATATATGAAAATATCTATTTTAAATTTAATAACCTAAAGTGAAAGGTTAATTTGCTAAAGAATAGACAAGGCCAGCTGGACTGGGACTGAACGAGCACATGATCAAACCGAATTCTCTGAATGTGGCCAGATTCTCTGAATGTGGCTGGCATGGGGACTGTCTGAGAAGCCATTGATAATGGCACTGGGACTTGTTTACTCTGCATGTTCTGGATTTTTGGGATCCTAGTCTGTTTGGATGCTCACCTTCCTAGACCTGGAGGGAGGGGGGAGGAACTTGAACTTCCCACAGGGCAGGAAACACTAACTGCTCTTAGGGCTGGACAGGGAGGAGGAGAGGGAGGGGGGAATGGGAGGGTATTGGGAGGAGGGGCAGAAGTGGAAACTTTTATAAATTAAGAAAAAAATAAAAAAATTAAAGAAAAGAATATTAAAAGTCACCATCCCTCAAAAAATATATGTAGAGAGCAAGTTTCCTGACCAGCAAGGGGCACTGATCCTCTAGCAGACATCCATCAGAGGGCTTTCACCCAGATACCTTTTCCTTTATTCCTCCCTTCCCCCTAGGGCCATAAAATTCCCCAGCTCAGCTGCCTTACATGCTGGGACTGGGCTGTAAGCGCAACCCAGCAGGAGGGAGTTCCTGTGTTTCAATAGCCTGCCTGAGGAAAGGTAAGCCCTGTGTCAGCTCAGCGAGTTTCCTGGCCAGCAAGGGGTACTGATCCTCTAGCAGACATCCATCAGAGGGGTGAGTTTGCTCCTGACCCATGGAAGAAGCCCGGCCATGAGGAACTCAGACATTCCCTGACCCCCTTGACTCCCTGGTCACTCTGCAGGGGCGGCTACACACTGCTAAGCTCTCTTGCCTCCTATCCCATCCCAGCTTTCACCCAGGTACCCCTTCCATTATTCTTCCCTTCCCCCTGGAGCAATAAAATTCCCCAGCTCAGCTGCCTTGGGCACTGAGACTGGGCTGTAAGCACAACCCGGTAGGAGGGAGTTCCTGTGTTTCAATAGCCTGCCTGCAGAAAGCAAGGCCTTCTGTCAGTGAGGTCCCTGCCCAACAAGGGAACCTGACCCAGTATCAGAAGATCCAATAGAGAGCATTTAAAGGAAGAGATGGGCAGATGCCAAGGCAAGAATTCCTTCAGCAATCTGAAAAACAACATGAAAACACCAGATCCCAACAACAGTACAACAGAAAACTTGAACACCTTAATCCAGAAGAAGTGGAAAAAAGTGTCATTATGAAAGCAATAGAGTCCCTTAAATAGGATATGAATAACTCCCTTAAAGAATTACATGAGAAGTATAACAAAAAGTTTGAGGAAATGGGTAAAGAAATGGATGAGAAATATAACAAAAAGTTTGAAGAAATGAGTCAATCCATAAACGATACCCTGGGAAACCAAGAAAAAACAATCAAACAGGTAATGGAAACAGTTCAAGATCTGAAAACTGAAATGGAGGCAATGAAGAAAACACAAACTGAGGGCCGGCTGGATATGGAAAATCTAGGTAAACAAACAGAGACTACAGAATCAAGCATAACCAATAGAATAAAAGAGGTAGAAGAACGAATCTCAGATTCTGAAGATACCATAGAGAAAATAAATGCTCTGGTCAAAGAAAACGGCAAATCCAACAAATTCTCTTCACAAAACATTCAAGAAATCTGGAACACTATAAAAAAAACCAAATCTAAGAAAAGTAGGGGTAGAAGAAGGAGAAGAATTGCAGATCAAAGGTACAGAAAATATATTCAACAAAATTATAGAAGAAAACTTTCCAAACCTAAAGAACGATTTTCCTGTGAAGGTTCAAGAAGCATAAAGAACACCAAATGGACTTGAAAAAAAAAACACTTTGCCATATAATAATCAAAACACAAAAGATACAGATTAAAGAAATATTAATAAGAGCTGCAAAGGAAAAAGGTCAAGTAACTTATAAAGGTAAACCTAAAAGACTTACACTGGACATCTCATTGGAAACCATGAAAGCCAGAAGGTCCTGGATAGAGGTAGTGCAGAAGCTAAGAAACCATGAACGCAAGTCCAGACTAATATACCCAGCCATGCTATCATTCACTATCAATGGAGAAATCAAAATATTCCAGGATAAAAACAAATTTAAACAATTCATAGCCACAAATCCAGCCTTACAGAAAGTACTAGAAGGAAAATCGCAACCCAAGGAATCTAACATTGCCAACACTGCCTACAACAACTCAGACATCTAGCGACCCTTCACAAGCACAACACAAAGAAGGGAAACACACAAACTCTACTACACAAAATAAATAAATAAATAAATAAATAAATAAATAAATAAAATAACTGAAGTCAACAACCACTGATCATTAATATCATTTAACATTAATGGACTCAACTCACCTATAAAAAGGCACAGACTAAGATATTGGATACGCAAACAGGATCCAACATTCTGCTGTTTACAAGATACACACTTCAACTACAAAAACAGACATCTACTCAGAGTAAAGGGTTGGGAAAAGGTTTTTCAAGCAAACAGACCTAAGAAACAAGCAGGTGTGGCCATTCTTATTTCCAACAAAATTGACTTCAAACTAAAATTAATCAGAAGAGATGGATTGTAAATTTTATTCTCATAACAGGAACAGTACATCAGGAGGAAATCTCAATCCTGAATATCTATGCCCCTAATATAAAAGCACCCACTTATGTAAAAGAAAAACTTTTAGAACTCAAGGCAGTCATCAAACCACACGAACTAATAGTAGGAGACTTCAACACACCTCTCCCACCAATGGACAGGTAAATCAAACAGAAACCCAACAGAGAAATAAGAGAATTAATAGAGGTAATGAATCAAATAGACTTAACAGATATCTATAGAACATTCCACCCAAATAGGAACGAATATACATTCTTCTCTGCAGTTCATGGAACCTTCTCGAAAATTGATCACATACTCGGGAACAGAGCAAACTTCCACAGATCCAAAAAATATTAGTAACCACCTGTGTCTTGTCCGATCACCATGGAATAAAGTTAGAATTCAACAACAATTCTAACCCCATAAAGCCTAAAAACTCATGGAAAGTGAAGAGTCAACTACTGAATCACCCCTCGGTCAAGGAAGAAATGAAGAAAGAAAATAAAGTCTTCCCTGAATTTAATGAAAATAAAGACACAACATACTCAAACCTATGGAACACAATGAAAGCAGTGCTAAGGGAAAAGTTCATAGCACTAAGTGCCCAATTAAAGAAAGCGGAGAAAGCTCACATTGGAAACTTAACAGCACACCTGAAAGCTCTGGGAAAAAAAGAAGCAGACTCACCCAGGAGGAGTAGAGGACTGGAAATAATCAAACTGAGGGCTGAAATCAACAAAATATAAACACAGAAAACAATCCAAAGAATCAACGAAACAAAGAGTTGGTTCTTGGAGAAAAATAAAAACACGATTGACAAACCCCTAGCCAAACTAATCAAACAGCAGAGAGAGAAGACTCAAATTAATGAGATCAGAAATGAAGAGGGGAACATAACCACAGACACAGAGGAAATTCAGAGAATCATTAGATCTTACTACCAAAGCCTGTATGCCACAAAGTTGGAAAATGTACAAGAAATGGATTGTTTTTAGATAAGTAACATTTACCAAAGTTAAATCAGGACCAGGTGAACAATCTAAATAGACCTGTTAGTCACGAAGAATTAGAAGCTGTTATCGAAAACCTCCCGACCAAAAAAAGCCCAGGGCCAGATAGTTTGAATGCAGAATTCTACCAGAACTTCCAAGAAGAGCTGATACCTATACTCCTTAAGGTATTTCACAGTATAGAAACAGAAGAGTCATTGACAAACTGTTTTTATGAAGCTACAGTTACCCTGATACCAAAACCACATAAAGATACAACCAAGAAAGAGAATTACAGGCCAATCTCACTCATGAACATCGACGCAAAAATTCTCGACAAAATACTGGCAAACCGATTCCAAGAACACATTAGAAAAATTATCCATTGTGACCAAGTAGGCTTCATCCCAGAGATGCAGGGCTAGTTCAACATACACAAATCTATCAATTTAATCCATGATATAAATAAACTGAAAGAAAAAACCATATGATCATTTCATTAGATGCTGAAATAGCATTTGACAAATGTCAACACCCCTTTATGATAAAGGTTTTGAAGAGATTGGGGATACAAGGATCATACCTAAATATAATAAAAGCTATTTACAGCAAGCCAACAGCTAACATCAAACTGAATGGAAACTCAAAGCCATTCCACTAAAATCAGGAACATGACAAGACTGTCTACTCTCCCCATACCTCTTCAATATAGTGCTTGAACTTCTAGCAATAGCTATTAGACAATTTAAGGGGATCATGGGGATTCGAATTGGAAAGGAAGAAGTTAAACTCTCGTTATTTGCAGATGATATGATAGTGTACATAAGTGACCCGAAAAACTCTACCAAAGGACTCCTACAGCTGATAAACACCTTTAGTAATGTGGCAGTATACAAGATCAACTCCAAAAAATCAGTTGCATACCTGTACACAAAGGATAAAGAAGCAGGGAGGGAAATCAGAGAAACTTCATCTTTCTCTGATTCATCTTTCTATGATAGGTGCCCTATCATACCACAAAAGCATTTGTTCAACTATGTTCATAACAGCACTATTTGTAATAGCCAGAACCTGGAAACAACCTAGGTGCCCCTCAATAGAATGATTAAAGAAGGTGTGGAACATATACATATTAGAGTTTTACTTAGCAGTAAAAAACAATGACATATTGAATTTTTCATGCAAATGGATGGAAATAGAAAACACTTTACTGAGTGAGGTAACCCAGACCCAAAAAGAGGAATATGGTATGTATTCACTCATAAGTGGATTCTAGCCATAATTAAAGGTCTTTGAGCCTATAATTCGTGATCCTAGAGAAGCTAAATAAGAAGGTGAACCTGAAGAAAATCATGTAGTTATCCTCCTGGATATTGGAAGTAGACAAGATTGCCAGGCAACCTTGGGTGCACGGGGTGGGGGGAAAGGAAGGGGAAAGGGTTAGAGAGAAGGGAGTAGGGGAGGATTGGGGAAAGCTTGGGGGAATGGGATTGGAGAGGGAGGAAGGATGGATATGGGAGCAGGAAAGTATATATCTCAACTAAGGGAGCCATTTTAAGGTTTGCAAGAGACTTGATTCTGGAGGGGTTCCCAGGTCCAAGGAGAAATCCCCAGGTTGTTCCCTGGACAGCAGAGGAGAGAGGGCCTGAACTGGCCTTGGCCCATAACCATACTGCCGAATATTTTGCATATCACCATAGAACCTTCATCTGGCGATGGATGGAGATAGAGACAGAGAGCCACATTGGAACACTGGACTTAACTCCCTAAGGTCCAAATGAGGAGCAGAAGGAGAGAGAACGTGAACAAGGAAGTCAGGTTCAGAGTAAGCCTTCATCTGATGATGGATGGAGATTGAGACAGAGACCCACATGAGAGCACTGGACTGAGTCCCCAAGGTCCAAATGAGGAACAGAAGGAGGGAGAACATAAACAATGAAGTCAGGACCGCGAGGGGTGCGTTTCACCCACTGATATAAGGGGACTAATCTAATGAGAGCTCACCAAGGCCAGATGGACTGAGACTGAATGAGCATGCGATCAAACCGAATTCTCTGAATGTGGCTGACACGGGGACTGTCTGAGAAGCCATTGATAATGACACTGGGACTTGTTTTCTCTGCATGTACTGGCTTTTTGGGATCTTAGTCTGTTTGGATGCTCACCTTCCCAGACCTGGAGGGAGGGGGGAAGAACTTGAATTTCCCACAGGGCAGGAAACCCTGACTGCTCTTAGGACTGGAGACAGAAGAGGAGAGGGAGTGGGGGGACTGGGAGGGTATTGGGAGGAGGGGCGGAAGTGGAAATTTTTATAAATTAATTAAAAACAAAGAAAGAAAAAAAATATATGTAAACAGTTGAATCCGTGATTAAAATTGAGAATTGCTCTTGCAGAGTGCCTGAACTAGTTTCCCAACTCTTACATTAGATGGAGCTCTACTACCTGGAGCTCAAGACCCAAGAAAACTGATGCCCTCTTTTGGATTCCACAAACATATTCCTACACAGAGACTGATGTACTTCCTGCCTACACATTCCCATCCACATGTCATATCACTTTCTTAAATATAGTTTGGGTTGTGAGCCTGGTCTTTAACAGCTGAGCCATTTCTCCAGTCCTACTTTACTCTTTTTTTTTTACTTTTTTTTAAAATTTTATTTATTTGAGAAGCTTCTGCAAAGCAAAGGACACAGTCAATAACACAAAAAGGCAGCCTACAAAATGGGAAAAGATCTTCACCAACCCCACATGAGACAGAGAAGGAATATTCAAAATATATAAAGAACTCAATAAACTAGACAACAAAATTCTAAATAATCCAATTTAAAATGAGGTACATATCTGAACAGAGAATTCTCCAAAGAAGAATTTCAAATAGTCAAAGGACAGTTAAGAAAATGTTCAACATCCTTAGCCATCAGGGAAATGCAAATCAAAATGACTCCGACATATCATTTTACACCAGTCAGAATGACTAAGTTCAAAAATATCAATGATAGCTTATGCTGAAGAGGATGCAGAGTAAGGAAAACACTCCTCCTCTGCTGGTGGGAATGCAAACTTGTACAACCACTTTGGAAATCAGTATGGCAGTTTCTCAGAAAATTGGGAATCAACCTAACTCAAGACCCAGCAATACCACTCTTGGGCATATAACCAAAGGATACTCAATCATACTACAAAAGCATTAGTTCAACTATGTTCATAGCAGCACTATTTGTAATAGCCAGAACCTGGAAACAACCTAGATGCCCCTCAATCAAATAATGGATAGAGAAAATGTGGTATATTTACACAATGGTGTACTACTAGCAGGGGGAAAAATGACATTTTGACATTTGCATGCAAATGGATGGAACTAGAAAAACCCATCCTGAATGAGGTAACCCAAACCCAGAAAGGTGAACATGTATGAACTCACTTTTAAGTGGATACTTGCTATAAAGTAAAAGATAAGGAGCCTTTAGTCTGCAACCTCAGAGAAGCTAAGTAACAAGAAAAATCATAAGAGAGCACAGGCACGGAGTCTTCTGACCAGCGAGGGACTCTGATCCTGTGGAGGGCCGGCCTGCAGCAAGCTAAGACCGCAGGCACGGAGTCTTCTGCAGTGGAGGGGTGAGTGTGTTGACCGCCATAAGAGTCTGGTTAGGTACACATGGTATTCCCGCCATCCTTATCTCCCTGGCTGCTCCAAAGGGGCAGCTTCCCCCAGCTAATCCCTCTCTCCTGCTATGCCATCCCAGCTTTCGGCCTCGAACCCCTCCCCTCCTCTCTCCCTTTTTCGGTGTTTAAATTCCTCCATCTCAGCCGGGGGTGGGCACCTCGGGCCGGGGCAGGCGGTGAGTGCAAAGGGACGGGAGTCCCTTTGTTCTGATAGCCGGCCTGCAGCAAGCTAAGACCGCAGGCACGGAGTCTTCTGACCAGCGAGGGGCTCTGATCCTGTGGAGGAGTGAGTGTGTTGACCGCCATACAAGTCCGGTTAGGTACACACGGCATTCCCGCCATCCTTATCTCCCTGGCTGCTCCATAGGGGCAGCTTCCCCCAGCTAATCCCTCTCTCCTGCTACGCCATCCCAACTTTCGGCCTCGAACCCCTCCCCTCCTCTCTCTCTTTTTCGGGGCTTAAATTCCTCCATCTCAGCCGGGGTGGGCACCTCGGGCCGGGGCAGGCGGTGAGTGCAAAGGGACGGGAGTCCCTTTGTTCTGATAGCCTGCCTGCAGCAAGCTAAGAGCGCAGGCAGGCACGGAGTCTTCTGACCAGCGAGGGACTCTGATCCTGTGGAGGGGTGAGTGTGTTGACCGCCATACGAGTCCGGTTAGGTACACACGGTATTCCCACCGTCCTTATTTCCCTGGCTGCTCCATAGGGGCAGCTTTCCCCAGCTAATCCCTCTCTCCTGCTATGCCATCCCAGCTTTCGGCCTCGAACCCCTCCCCTCCTCTCTCCCTTTTTCGGGGCTTAAATTCCTCCATCTCAGCCGGGGTGGGCACCGCGGGTCGGGACAGGTGGTGAGTGCAAAGGGAAGGAAGTCCCTTTGTTCTAATAGCCTGCCTGCAGCAAGCTAAGACTGCAGGCAAAGAGATTCCTGGATAGCAAGGGAAACTAATCCAGTAGAAGAAGACCCAGCGGAGGAAAGAGCCATTGGAGAGTATCTGAAGGAAGAGATGGGCAGGCGCCAAGGCAAGAACTCCTCCAACAATCTGAAAAACAACATGAAAACACCAGATCCCAGCGATCTTACGACAGAAGGACTGGAACGCCCTATTCCGGAAGAAGTGGAAAACAGTGTCATTATGAAAGCAATAGAGTCTCTTAAACAGGGTATGAATAACTCACTTAAAGAAATAGAAGACAAATATAACAAAAAGATGGAAGAAATGAGTAAAGAAATGGAAGACAAATATAACATAAAGGTTGAAGAAATGAGTAAATTCGTAAATGATACCCTGGGAAACCAAGAAAAAGCAATCAAACAGGTAATGGAATCAGTTCAAGAATTGAAAACTGAAATGAAGGCAGTGAGGAAAACTCAATCCGAGGGCCGGCTGGATATGGAAAATATAGGTAAACGAACGGAGACTACAGAATCAAGCTTAACCAATAGAATACAAGAGATAGAAGAACGAATCTCAGATTATGAAGACACCATAGAGAAAATAAACGCCCTGACCAAAGAAAACAGCAAATCCAACAAATTCTCATCACAAAACATTCAGGAAATATGGGACATAATGAAAAAACCAAATCTAAGAATAATAGGAGTAGAAGAAGGAGAAGAATTGCAGATCAAAGGTCCAGAAGATATATTCAAGAAAATTATAGAAGAAAACTTTCCCATCCTAAAGAGGGATATTCCTAAGAAGGTGCAAGAAGCATACAGAACACCGAATAGATTGGATCAGAAAAAAACATCCCCTCGCCATATAATAATCAAAACACAAAGCAGTCAGATTAAAGAAAGGATATTAAGAGCTGCAAAGGAAAAAGGTCAAGTAACCTATAAAGGTAAACCTATCAGACTTACACCAGACTTCTCTATAGAAACCATGAAAGCCAGAAGGTCCTGGTTAGAGGTACTGCAGAAATTAAGGGACCATGGATGCAAGCCCAGACTACTTTACCCAGCCAAGCTTTCATTCACTATCAACGGAGAAAACAAAATATTCCAGGATAAAAACAAATTTAAACAATACGTAACTACTAATCCAGCCTTACAGAGAATACTAGAAGGAAAATTACATCCCAAGGAATACAACATTGCCAAAACTGACTACAATAATTCAGACATCTAGCGACCCTTCACTAGCACAATTCAAAGAAGGAAAACTCATACACTCTATTACCCCCCCCCAAAAAAATGCCTGGAGTCAACAACCAATGGTCATTAATATCTCTTAATATCAATGGACTCAATTCACCTATAAAGAGGCACAGACTTAGAGATTGGTTACGAAAACAGGATCCAACATTCTGCTGTTTACAAGAAACACACCTCAACCACAAAGACAGACACCTACTCAGAGTAAAGGGTTGGGAAAAGGTTTTCCAAGCAAATGGACCTAAGAAACAAGCGGGTGTGGCCGTTCTAATATCTAACAAAATCGACTTCAAACTAAAATTAATCAGAAGAGATGGAGATGGACATTTCATACTCATAACAGGAACAACTCATCAGGAAGAAGTCTCAATCCTGAATATCTATGCCCCTAATGTAAAGGCACCAACATATGTAAAAGAAACACTTCTAGAACTCAAGGCAGTCATCAAACCACACACGCTAATAGTAGGAGACTTCAAAACTCCTCTCTCACCAATGGACAAGTCAATCAGACAGAAACCAAACAGAGAATTAAGAGATTTATTGGAGGTATTGAATCAAATGGACTTAACAGACATCTATAGAACACTCCACCCAAATAGGAAAGAATATACCTTCTTCTCTGCAGTTCATGGAACCTTCTCGAAGATTGACCACATACTTGGTAACAAAGCAAACTCCCACAGATACCAAAAAATATTAGTGACCACCTGTGTCTTGTCAGATCACCATGGATTAAAATTAGAATTCAACAACAATGCTACCCCCAGGAAGTCAACAAACTCATGGAAGTTGAACAGTCAACTACTAAATCACCACTGGGTCAGGGACGAAATTAAGAAAGAAATTAAAGTCTTCTTTGAATTTAATGAAAACAAAGACACAACATACTCAAACCTATGGGACACTATGAAAGCAGTGCTAAGAGGAAAGTTCATAGCAATAGGTGCCCAACTAAACAAAACGGAGAAAGCACACATTGGAGACCTAACAGCACACTTGAAAGCTCTAGAAAAAAAAGAAGCTGATTCACCCAGGAGGAGTAGAAGACTGGAAATAATCAAACTGAGGGCTGAAATCAACAAAATAGAAACAGAGAAAACAATCCAAAAAATCAATGAATCAAAAAGCTGGTTCTTGGAGAAAATCAACAAGATTGACAAACCCCTATCCAAACTAATCAAACGGCAGAGAGAGCACATGCAAATTAATAGGATCAGAAATGAAAAGTGGGATATAACCACAGACACAGAGGAAATTCAGAGAATCATTAGATCTTACTACGAAAGTTTATATACCACGAAGTTGGAAAATGTAAAAGAAATGGACATTTTTTTAGATAAGTACCATATACCAAAGTTGAACCAAGAACAGGTGAACAATCTAAATAGACCTGTTAGTCGTGAAGAATTAGAAGCTGTTATCAGAAATCTCCCTGCCAAAAAAAGCCCAGGACCAGATGGTTTCAATGCAGAATTCTACCAGAACTTCCAGGAAGAGCTAATTCCTGTACTCCTTAATGTATTCCATAATATAGATACAGAAGAGTCATTGCCAAACTCCTTTTATGAAGCTACAGTTATCTTAATACCAAAACCACATAAAGACACAACCAAGAAGGAGAATTACACACCAATCTCACTCATGAACATCGACGCGAAAATTCTCAATAAAATCCTGGCAAACCGAATCCAGGAACACATTAGAAAAATTATCCATTATGATCAAGTAGGCTTCATCCCAGAGATGCAGGGCTGGTTCAACATACGCAAATCTATCAATGTAATCCATCATATAAATAAACTGAAAGAAAAAAACCATATGATCATTTCATTGGATGCTGAAAAAGCATTTGAAAAATTCAACACACATTTATGATAAAGGTGTTGGAGAGACTGGGGATACAAGGATCATACCTAAATATAATAAAAGCAATATACAGCAAGCCGACAGCTAACATCAAATTGAATGGAGAGAAACTCAAAGCCTTTCCACTAAAATCAGGAACACGACAAGGCTGTCTACTCTCTCCATACCTCTTCAATATAGTGCTTGAAGTTCTAGCAATAGCAATAAGAAAACATAAGGAGATCAAGGGGATTCGAATTGGAAAGGATGAAATTAAACTTTCGTTATTTGCTGACGATATGATAGTGTACATAAGTGACCCCAAAAACTCTACCAAAGAACTCCTACAGCTGATAAACACCTTTAGTAATGTGGCAGGATACAAGATCAACTCCAAAAAATCAGTGGCCCTCCTATACACAAAGGATAAAGAAGCTGAGAGGGAAATCAGAGAAACATCACCTTTCACAATAGCCACAAATAGCATAAAATATCTTGGGGTTACTCTATCCAAGGAAGTGAAAGACCTATTTGACAAGAACTTTAAGTCTTTGAAGAAAGAAATTGAGGAGGATACCAGAAAATGGAAAGATCTCCCTTGTTCTTGGATTGGGAGGATCAACATAGTAAAAATGGCAATTCTACCAAAGGAAATCTATAGATTCAATGCAATCCCCATCAAAATCCCATCAAACTTCTTCACAGACCTTGAGAAAACAATAATAAAGTTTATATGGAAAAACAAAAAACCCAGGATAGCCAAAACAATCTTATACAATAAAGGAACTTCAGGAGGCATTACCATCCCTGACTTCAAACTCTATTACAGATCTACAGTATTGAAAACAGCTTGGTATTGGCATAAGAACAGAGAAATCGACCTTTGGAATCGAATAGAAGACCCGGCTATTAACCCACAAACCTATGAGCACCTAATTTTTGACAAGGGAGCTAAAGGTATACAATGGAAGAAGGAAAGCATCTTTAACAAATGGTGCTGGCATAACTGGATGTAAACCTGTAGAAGGATGAAAGTAGATCCATACCTATCACCATGCACAAAACTCAGGTCCAAATGGATTAAAGACATCAACATTAGTCCGTCCACTTTGAACCTGATAGAAGAGAAAGTGGGAAGTAGTCTACAAGATATAGGCACAGGAGGCCTCTTCCTAAGCAGGACCCCAGCTGCACAGACAATAAGAGAAACAATGAATAAATGGGATCTACTGAAACTGAGAAGCTTCTGTAAAGCAAAGGACACTGTCAGTAAGACAAAAAGGCTGCCTTCTGACTGGGAGAAGATCTTCACCAACCCCTCATCAGACAAAGGACTGATCTCCAAAATATACAAAGAACTCAAGAAACTAGGCACTAAATCTCTAATTAACCCAATTAAAAAATGGGGTACTGAACTGAACAGAGAATTCACAACAGATGAACTTCGAATGGCCAGAAGACACTTGAGGTCATGCTCAACCTCCTTAGCGATCAGGGAAATGCAAATCAAAACCACTTTGAGATACCATCTTACACCTGTCAGAATAGCTAAAGTCAAAAACACCAATGATAGCCAATGCTGGAGAGGATGTGGGGTGAGGGGAACACTCATCCATTGTTGGTGGGAATGCAAACTTGTGCAGCCACTGTGGAAATCAGTGTGGCGGTTTCTCAGGAAACTGGGAGTCAATCTCCCTCAGGACCCAGCAATTCCACTCTTGGGAATATACCGCAGAGATTCCCTAGCCTACTACAAAAGCATTTGTTCAACTATGTTCATAGCAGCACTATTTGTAACAGCCAGAACCTGGAAACAGCCTAGGTGCCCCTCAATAGAAGAATGGTTAAAAAAGGTGTGGAACATATACACATTAGAGTTTTACTCAGCGGTAAAAAATAATGACATCTTGAATTTTGCATGCAAATGGATGGACATAGAAAACGCTTTACTGAGTGAGGTAAGCCAGACCCAAAAAGAGGAACACGGTATGTATTCACTCATAAGTGGATTCTAATCATAATTTAAAGGTCTTTGAGCCTATTATTCGTGATCCTAGAGAAGCTAAATAAGAAGACGAACCTGATGAAGATTATTTAGCTATCCGCCAGGAGGTAGGAAATAGTCAAGAGTCCCAGGTAACCTTGGGTGCACGGGGAGGGTTGGGGGGGTGGGAGGGTTGTTGGAAGGGAAGAGGGTTAGAGAGAAGGGAATAGGGGAGGAATGGAGAAAGCTTGGTTGTCCGGGATGGGGGGAAGGGAGGAAGGATGAATATGGGATCAGGGAAGAATATATTTCAACTAAGGGAGTCATTTTAGGGTTTATAGGAAACTTGATTATATATGGGATCCCAGGTCCAAGGAGAGATCCCCAGATTGTTCTCTGGACAGAGGAGAGGGTGCCTGAACCGGCCTTGGCCCATAACCATACTGATGAATATTTTGCTTATCACCATAGATCCTTCATCTGGCGATGGATGGCGATACAGACGGAGACCCACATTGGAGCACCGCACTGAGCCCCCCAAGGTCCATATGAGGAGCAGAAGGACGGAGAAAATGACGAAGGACTGCGAGGGATTCTATCACCCACTGATACAAGGGGTCGAATCTAATGAGAGTTTACCAAGGGCAGTTGGACTGCGACTGAACGAGCCAGTGATCCAACCAGATTCTCTGAATGTGGCCGGATTCTCTGGATGTGGCTGGCCCGGAGTCTTTCTGAGAAGCCATTGACAATGACACTGGGACTAGTTTCCTCTGCATATACTGGATTTTTGGGATCCAGTCTGTTTGGATACTCACCTTCCTGGACCTGGAGGGAGGGGGGACGAACTTGAACTTCCCACAGGGCTGGAAACCCTGACTGCCCTTAGGGACAAAGTGGGAGGAGGAGGGGGGGGGAGTGGGAGGGTGTTGGGAAGAGGGGCGTAAATGGAAACTTTTATAATTTAATATAATTACTAAAAAAAACATAAGAGAAACATATATAGATACCCCTGGGAATGGGAAATAGACAAAGTCCCCTGAGAAAATTGGGATCATGGGGTGGGGGTGGGCAAAGGAGGATAGAAGTGGAGGGGGTAAAGGAGAGGAGAAAGAAAATTTGAGGGAATGGGAGAATTGAGATGAGAGAAGGACAGAGAATGAAATCAAGGAAAAGATATCTTGATTGAGGGAGCCATTATGGAACTAGCAATAAACCATTTTCCAGTGTCCCCACCAGTGGCAGCTTGATCACTGTGAGTGCTCCCACAGTACCCACTGGTGGGACTTCTCTATCCCTGTGGTCATGTCCAAATACAGTTAGACTTTTCTTTATTATTCTTAACAGTTAACATTAGCTTATTAGCTTTTATAAGACTAGGATTTGTTGTTGTATGCTTTGTTGTTGTTGCAAGCAAGTACTGGGGGAGCCTAGAGACTGGCATTACCCTTGAAAATTTAATAGACACCACAGTCATGCGTTAATGGAAGGGCCATAGTTCCTTTTGTCAGAGTTAAGGAGATTGACTCCCTTATTAGTAAGCAGGGAATTTCTTCAAGTCCCCTGAGGGAATGGGAATTTTATCTAAACACCTGACCTTGGGAAAAGGACTTTATAGCTTTACCTCTGTTGAGTTGAGCTTTAGTAGGTGAGAGAGCAGCCCTTGAGACCATAAGAACTGAACTATCTCTGCCATCTCATCAGTTGCATAACTTGGGAGAGTAGCCCTTATGCCACATCTGCCCAACACAGAAGAACTGGACCTGAAGGTGTAGGTGTGGGAAATTCAACCCTGAGGATGAGGACCTGAAAGCTGGAGAACTTTGCCCCCCACCCTGCTCAATGCTGCAAGGGGTGAGCTCACAAGGGTAATGAAGGAGAGTTCACCCTGCATTACCTCATCATAGTAAGGACACATGGAAGAGTTGGCAGGCTGACCAACCCTGCAAGTAGGCAGGCCCAGAACCAGGGTTATGTGTTGGCTCACCTCAACATCCATCCCATTTGTGATCTGCTGGAGCATGTAAGGGACCAGTCCTGCAGACCCAAAAGCTACAGGATCTCCACAACACAGGGCAACAGCAGGAGAACCTAGAGGAGTTTCAGTGAGGGCCCCCAGCATCTATAGTGTAGCAGAAGCCAGAGGCCTAAAACCAGACCAATGACACTACAATGAACACTTACAAGGAAAGATATATGGATAAAAGCATGAACAGTGTGACTCACTGTGGCACACTACAATTTTCATGACAAGATTGTTTTTCCCTTCTTTTTTCTCTTAATTTTTGTTTTATTTCCTTTGGGGGAGGGCAAGGGTGCAAGGGCAGAGGGTGGATGCTAAGGGAGGGGAAAGGAATGGGATGGAGATGAGAACAGCACAGAAAATAAACAAAAGGAAAAAAATAATATTTTAAACAATGTTGATCCTTAAAAATAACAATTTCTCAACTGAAGCTCCTTTTATTATCAAAATAAAACTTTTAACTCATGTACACAGTCAACAGAGACCGAATATTCCTGATTCTTTTATAGTTCACCATTCCAGAATATAGCAATTTTTTATATAACTCAGTTTAACAAAGTTAGCAACAATGAGGCTAGACATACTTCCTGAAGCATGAACAGATAAGGGAAGACATTCTCTAAGTCAGTGGTTCTCACCTTTCCTAATGTTTCAACCCTTCAATGCTGTTCGCCATGTTGCCCCCCCACAAACACACACTGACCAGAAAATCATTACCTTGGTATTTCACAACTACACTTTTCCCTCTCTTATGATTGTTAGCATTCAGGCATACCTTGGCTCTGCCCCTTGGAAATCTGACACCTCTCTGAGTATGGCAAGCAGTTCCCTGACTGAACACAGGTGCAAAGTTCACTTTCAGAGACAAGCTCCACCCACTCCTGTGCTCTCTCTCTCTCTGTCCTCCCCACCTTTCTTCTGTTTCTTTTTTTATTATTTACTTATTTATTAAAAATTTCCACCTCCTCCGCTCTTCCCCTCCCACTTCCTCCATTCCCTTTCCCTCTCCCTCTCCAGTCCTAAGAACAGTCACGGTTCCCCACCCTGTGGGAAGTCCAAGGTCCTCCACCCTCCATCCAAGTCTAGAAAGATGAGCATCCAAACAGACTAGGCTCCCACAAAGCCAGTACATACAGAAGAATCAAAACCCAGTGCCATTGTCCTTGGCTTCTCAGTCAGCCCTCATTGCCGGCCACATTCAGAGAGTATGATTTGATCACATGCTTGTTCAGTCCCAGTCCAGCTGGCCTTGGTGAGCTCCCATTAGATTAGTCCCAAGGTCTCCGAGAGTGGTTGCACCCCTCGCGGTCCTGACTTCCTTGCTCATCTTCTCTATCCTTCTGCTCTTCATCTGGGCCTTGGGATCTCAGTCCAGTGCTCCAGTGTGGGTCTCTGTCACTATCTCCATCCATCTCCAGATGAAAATTCTATGGTGATATGCAAGAGATTCATCAGTGTGGCTATGGGACAAGGCCAGTTCAGGCACCCTCTCCTCTGCTGCCCATGGACCTATCTGGGGAAATTCCCTTGGACACCTGGGAACCCCTCTAGAGTCAAGTCTCTTGCCAATCCTAAAATGTTGCCCTTAGTTAAGATATCTTCTTCCCTGCTCCCATATCTACCCTTCCTCCATCTCACCATCTCATTCCCCCAAATTCTCCCCAGTCCTCTCCTTCTCCCCTCTCTCTCCCCATCCCCCCTTCCCCTCAACCTACCCCCACTCCCCTGCTTCCAACTTTTGCCCGGCGATCTTGTCTACTTCCACTATCCAGGAGGATAAATATATGTTTTTCTTTGGGTTCACCTTCTTATTTAGTTTCTCTAGGGTCACGAACTATAGGCTCAATGTCCTTTGTTTATGGATATAATCCACTTATGAGTGAGTACATACCATATTCATTCTTTTAGGTTTGGGTTATCTCAATCAGTAAAGTGTTTTCTGTTTCCATCCATTTGCATGCAAAATTCAAGATGTCATTGTTTTTTACCACTGAGTAGAACTCTAAAGTGTATATGTGCCACACATTCTTTATCTTTTTTTCTATTGAGGGGCACCTAGGTTGCCTCCAGGTTCTGGCTATTACAAATAGTGCTGCTATGAACATAGTTGAACAAATGCCTTTGTAGTATGATTGAGCATCTCTTGGGTATATTCCCAAGAGTGGAATTGCTGGATCTTGAGGGAGGTTGACTCCCAGTTTCCTGAGAAACAGCCACACTGATTTCCACAGTGGCTGTACAAGTTTGCATTCCCACCAACAATGGATGAGTGTCCCTCTTACTCCACATCCTCTCCAGCATAGGCTATCATTGATGTTTTTGATTTTAGCCATTCTGACAGGTGTAAGATGATATCTCAAAATTGTTTTGATTTGTATTTCCCTGATCACTAAGGAGGTTGAGCATGACCTTAAGTGTCTTTTGGCCATTTGAACTTCTGTTGAGAATTCTCTGTTCAGTTCAGTACCCCATTTTTTAAATGAGTCAATTACAGTTTTAATGTCTAGTTTCTTGAGTTCTTTTTTTAAATTTATTTATTTATTAAAAATTTCCAGTTCCTCCCCACATCCCTTTTCCCTTCCCCTTCCCTTCCCCTCCCCCTCCAGTCCTAAGAGCAGTCAGGGTTCCCTGCCCTGTGGGAAGTCCAAGTTCCTCACCCCTCCTTCCAGGTCTCTGAAGGTGAGCGTCCAAACAAACCGGACTCCCCCAAAGCCAGTTCATGCAGTAGAATCAAAACCCAGTGCCATTGTCCTTGGCTTCTCAGTCAGCCTTCATTGACAGCCACATTCAGAGTCCGGTTTGATCACATGCTCCATCACTCCCAGTCCAGGTGGCCTTGGTGAGCTCCTATTAGATCAGTCCCACCATCTCAGTGGGTGGACAAACCCGTGGCGGTCCTGATTTCCTTGCTCATGTTCTCCCTCCTTCTTCTTCTAATTTGGACCTTGGGAGCTCATTATATATTTTGGAGATCAGACCTTTGTTTGATGTGGGGTTGGTGAAAATTTTATCCCTTTCAGTAGGTTGCCCTTTTGTCTTAATGACTGTATCCTTTGTATTACAGAAACTTCTCAGCTTCAGGAGGTCACATGTATTCATTATTGCTCTTATTGTCTGTGCTACTAAGGTTCTACTTAGGAAGTGGTCTCCTGTGTCCTGTGTTGCAGAATTCAACTGGGCTCTCTTTATCAACTTATACTGTCACACATTTGCAAGCCTCACTTCTTCCTCATGATCTCTCTATGCTGAACCATTATCACCTGGGTGATTCTTAAATAACAAAGTTTAGCTACCAGAGCAAGGTACTATTTTGCATATAAAAGCATTGAAGAGCAGGTTTAATACATTATTAAACAAGCATTGTTTTTAAATTCTATTGTTCATAAACCTTGTTTTCAGTACAGGACATGAATTATCATTCAAAAATTCATCCTCTAAAATATCTTGGAGACCCATTGCCTCCTTGGTTACCCTTAATCAAGATGGTGGTGCCATCACATGACAACTGAATTTAGTTCTGATTAAGAGGGATAGGCTTGTTGAGGATCTTCTTGGGGACTAAGAAGAATAGACCTCTTGAGGAACATTTTTCTTTCTCATGTGGACTATTTAATCAAAATGAAAATCAACAGGACAGAGAGGTTGAAGAAAAACAAATCAGCCATAAATATATTTATGAATGCTTTATTAATTAATTCGAATATTTGGAAGCAATCCAAATATATTTCAATACGTGAAAATATATAATAAAACCAGATAACATAATTCAATGCTAAAAATAAATGAGGTATCAAATCATAGGAAGATAAGGATGAAACAAGTGCTAAAAGAAAAAGGGAAATTTTATGTTATGAATCAATTTAATTATTTAAATTATTCCTAATGAAATTTCCTATTTATGCCTATACATGTTCACAACACACACACATTTCTAAAAATTTTCCTTGGTTTTTCTCACTCAGGTATTATATTTGTAAATATACTTTTTAATATAAAATAGACTTCTGAAGAGGTGTGTATTAGGCAGGAATCCCCTGTGCTTCGGGGAGCTTAAATCTAACTAATGCACAATGAATATGAGAGACCAATGAAATTTATTTCCAGTCTGAAATCTCACTCTTACATAAAAATTTTGCCCTCTTAACTACTTTCTTAAATGCATTGTTAACTTCCTTGTTCCTTAGACTGTAGACCAAAGGATTCAGTGTGGGGATGATCATAGTGTAGAACATAGATGCTATTTTATCTGCATCCATGGAATGACTGGAGCTAGGCTGTAAGTACATGAAAATGACAGTGCTATAAAATATGGAGACTGTGGTGAGGTGGGAGGCACAGGTGAACAAAGCCTTTTGATGTCCCCTATCTGACTTCATCTTCAAGATGGTAATAAATATGAAAATATAGGAAACTAAGATAATCAGAAGAGCAAAGAAGACATTGAAGGTTGACAAAAAAACAAGAACCACTTCACTAAGGTGTATATTGGAGCAAGATAGAGCCATGAGTGCTGGAACATCACAGAAAAAGTGATGGACCACATTGGACTTGCCAAATGAGAGACTGAATATGTCCCCAACATGAAAAATGGCATTCAAGAAACCACAGATATAACAACCAATGTTCAGACAGATACAAACACATGTTGTCATCCTGGTGGAATAATGCAGGGGGTTGCACACAGCTACATAGCGGTCATAAGCCATTGATGCTAAGAGATAATTTTCTCCCGTGGCAAAGCCTACGAAAAAGAACATCTGCGCAGCACAGGCATTATAGGTAACCACTTTGGTGACTATGAAAAATTCAGAAATGACTGTGGGACTGACAGCTGAGGAGTAACCCAAGTCTACAAGAGATAGGTTACAAAGGAAAAAGTACATGGGTGTGTGGAGATGAGAGTCTATAAGAACCAACACTACTATTCCCAGGTTTCCAACCACATCAACGAAGTAGATGAGAGTGAACATAATAAAGAGGGGAACTTGCAGGCCTGGGTTATTGGTTACTCCCAGAAGGATGAACTCTCTCACTTTGGTACAATTCTCCATCAGTTATCTGGAAGCCACAGATGTCCTACAGAAATTGGAATTAAAGAGAAAAAGAGAATGATAAATGAAAAAATATAATGAGTTATCATGTCATTTGCTACAGACTGCAGATTTATGCACTGAGAGTTTGGCACATAATTTAGGGGTCAACTCATCAGAGATGTAGATCTCATGGAGTGCACACCTCATTTAGCAAGGTGATGAGGAATATTGTCACCAGAGATGCACATCTCATCAACCTTATCTACAAGACATTAAGGAATACTGTCTTTCATATGTTTTAAGTT
Source organism: Myodes glareolus (assembly GCF_982192425.1). Classification (NCBI taxonomy): domain Eukaryota; kingdom Metazoa; phylum Chordata; class Mammalia; order Rodentia; family Cricetidae; genus Myodes; species Myodes glareolus. The sequence goes on from NC_142032.1 coordinate 49,284,159, forward strand.
GTCCTCATTTCAGACTTGTTGTGTGCAGAGCTCTTTCCCTCACATTACAGCTTAAGGATATTTCAAACAGCACTACAGTTTATTGTTTACTGGGCACATATATTGGTTAGTGATCTAGAAGATAACTTTTCATTTAGCTATATAATTTGGGTATATAGAATAGAAACTAGAACATGTTCCCTAACTGGATATATTTGTCCTCCTGGGACTGTGGACTCTTAACATCATGTCTTGTTCCTTTGCTAAGACTAACTGCTCCCAATTAGCTCACTTTCATGTCAGAACGAGTTAAAACTAACTAAAGGCTTTTTGTAAATAGATTATAAATGTGAAACCTCACAGCTATGTACAAGGTCAGAGCCACAGAAGTCCAACCAAAGTTACTAAAAATAAAAAGGCATGCCAATTCTTCACTTGCTAGTCTACTAACAGTGGATGTGTCTCTAAGTTGTCATTGGGCACTGTGCCCTCCCTGCCTGGTCGAAATTTTGCTCTTATGGCCTTGGATCTTTGTGTTGCCATGGTAAGCAAGTAAGCTCCTTATCACTTCAAGGCTCCTGAAGGAGAAGAGTTTTTAGAATAATAGAAGAAACTAGAAGAAGAATGTCAGAGAAGGAAGAAGTAGGACAGGATTATTATAGTAGAAACAGAACAATAAAGAGTACTTGAAATGAAGAGTACTAGCCTGTGTGATATTAATATAAAAATCCTTTACACCCTTTCACTCCTGAGAAGCATTTCACCTTTGGGATCCTTGATAGGAGCTGGAGTTGGTCTCTTAGTCTCCACAAGTTAGATAGATATATAACAAATATTAATGATGCATAGAATATAGAGAAAATAGAACTATGAAAGACCTATGCACTGTGTGGGGGATTGTAAGTTACTGTATACTTTTAGAGAAACTACTGTATAGGTTCCTCAAAAAATGCATAAATGTGAGAAGGGAATTTGTATGCAGGCAGAGTGAAAATAGGGTGGGAGAGAGATTAAAGAGGTATGATAAAAATCAAAATTGACACTATACATGCTTGATATTTTCAAAGAAAAAACTTTTCAATAAAAGTTAAATCTCCCTTCTGGGTATGAATCCAAAGTGAAAGTGGTAGTTCTATCAACAAGTTGTCTGCATGTCCATGTTCATTTCACAACACCTTAGAGATGAAATCAAGCTAGGAGTCAATTTTTTCAGTAGAGAAGTAGATTTTAAACTAAATGGTCAGCTCTGAAACATATATGCAAGTAACATTATACAGGCTGATATTATACATGTTGCACTTACATATTTGAGAATATATTAATATGAATATGTGTGAATAACAGCAATTAATGAAAAAAGAGACCATGAATCTGCAAAGCAGCAAGGAGAGGAATATGGTAAGGTTTGGAAAGGAGAAAAGGAAGGGGAAATGACGTGATTAAAATCTAAAAACCACAAGAACTAACTTTTAAAAGCTATATAGATACACATAAGAATAATATTCCAGGCTTCCATCCAGAGGGCCTTTGGAGTGGTGAGTTGATTCGGGTCCCCGCGGGCCCAGCGAGGGGGAGCTAGGACTCTCCCCGACCCCATAGACTCCCAGGTCAGCTTGCTCTGCTGGCTCCACCCTGCTAGCTTCCCCGCCAGCCATCCCAGCTTCTATCCAGAGGGCCTTCAGAGTGGTGAGTTGATTCGGGTCCCCGCGGGCCCAGCGAGGGGGAGCTAGGACTCTCCCCGACCCCATAGACTCCCAGGTCAGCCTGTTTGCTGGCTCCACCCTGCTAGCTTCCCCGCCAGCCATCCCAGCTTCCATCCAGAGGGCCTTCGGAGTGGTGAGTTGATTCGGGTCCCCGCGGGCCCAGCGAGGGGGAGCTAGGACTCTCCCAGACCCCATAGACTCCCAGGTCAGACTGTTTGCTGGCTCCACCCTGCTAGCTTCCCCGCCAGCCATCCCAGCTTCTATCCAGAGGGCCTTCGGAGTGGTGAGTTGATTCGGGTCCCCACGGGCCCAGCGAGGGGGAGCTAGGACTCTCCCCGACCCCATAGACTCCCAGGTCAGCCTGCTCTGCTGGCTCCACCCTGCTAGCTTCCCCGCCAGCCATCCCAGCTTCCATCCAGAGGGCCTTCGGAGTGGTGAGTTGATTCGGGCCCACGACAGGGGCCCGGCGAGGGGGAGCTAGGACTCTCCCCGACCCCATAGACTCCCAGGTCAGCCTGCAGTGCTGTTTCCACCCTGCTAGGCTCTCCCACCTGCCATCCCAGCTTCCATCCAGGTACAAATTTCTACATTTCTCCCCTCCCACTGAGCCCATAAAATTTCCCCAGCTCAGCTGCCTTGCACACTGGGCCTGCTCTATAGGGGCATCCCGGACAGAGGCAGTGCCTGTGGTTCAATACCCTGCTTGGGGAAAGGTAGGCATTCTATCAGTGAACTCCCTGCCCAACAAGGGAACCTGACCCGATACCAGAAGTTCCAATAGAGAGCATTTGATCGAAGAGATGGGCAGACGCCAAGGCAAGACCTCCTCCAACAATCTGAAAAACAACATGAAAATATCAGATCCCAATGACCCTACAACAGAAGGATTTGAACACTCTAACCCAGATGAAGTGGAAAAAAGTGCCATTATGAAAGCAATAGAGTCCCTTAAACAGGATATGAATAACTCCCTTAAGGAACTGGTCGAGAAGTATAACAAAAAGTTTAAAGAAATGAGTATAGAAATGGATGAGAAATATAACAAAAAGTTTGAAGAAATAAGTAAATCCGTGAGTGATACCCTGAGAAACCAAGAAAAAACAATCAAACAAGTAAAGGAAACAGTCCAAGAATTGAAAACTGAAATGGAGGCAATGAAGAAAACACAAAACGAGAACCAGCTGGATATGGAAAACCTAGGTAAACGAGCGGAGACTACAGAATCAAGCATAACCAATAGAATACAAGAGATAGAAGAACGAATCTCAGATTCTGAAGATACCATAGAGAAAATAAATGCTCTGTTCAGAGAAAACGGCAAATCCAACAAATTCTCTTCACAAAACATTCAGGAAATATGGGACACAATAAAAAAACCAAATCTAAGAATAATAGGGATTGAAGAAGGAGAAGAACTGCAGATCAAAGGCCCAGAAAATATATTCAACAAAATTATAGAAGAAAACTTTCCCAATCTAAAGACCGATATTCCTATGAAGGTTCAAGAAGCATACAGAACACCGAATAGATTGGATCAGAAAAAAACATCCCCGCGCCATATAATAATCAAAACACAAAACATAAATATTAAAGAAAAAATTTTAAGAGCTGCAAAGGAAAAAGGTCAAGTAACTTATAAAGGTAAACCTATCAGGCTTACACCGGATTTCTCTATGGAAACCATGAAAGCCAGAAGATCCTGGATAGAGGTACTGCAGAAACTAAGAGACCATGGATGCAAACCCAGACTACTATACCCAGCCAAGCTATTGTTCACTATCAACGGAGAAAGCAAAATATTCCAGGATAAAAACAAATTTAAACAATACGTAGCTACTAATCCAGCCTTACAGAGAATATTAGAAGGAAAATCACTACCGAAGGAATCCAACATTCCCAACACGATCTACAATAACTCGAACATCTAGCGACCATTCACAAGCACAAATCAAAGAAGAAAAACACATACACTCTACTACTTAAAAAAAAAAATGACCGGAGTCAACAACCACTGGTCATTAATATCACTTAATATCAATGGACTCAATTCACCTATAAAGAGGCAGACTTAGAGATTGGATACGAAAACAGGATCCAACATTCTGCTGTTTACAAGAAACACACCTCAACCACAAAGACAGACACTTACTCAGAGTAAAGGGTTGGGAAAAGGTTTTCCAAGCAAATGGACCTAAGAAATAAGCGGGCGTGGCCATTCTAATGTCTAACAAAATCGACTTCAAACTAAAATCAATCAGAAGAAATGGAGATGGACATTTCATACTCATAACTGGAACAATTCATCAGGAGGAAGTCTCAATCCTGAATATCTATGCTCCTAATATAAAGGCACCCACATATGTAAAAGAAACTCTTCTAGAACTCAAGGCGGTCATCAAATCACACACACTAATAGTAGGAGACTTCAACACTCCTCTCTCACCAATGGACAGGTCAATCAGACAGAAACCAAACGGAGAATTGAGAGTCCTATTGGAGGTATTGAATCAAATGGACTTAACAGACATCTATAGAACACTCCACCCAAATAGGAAAGAATATACCTTTTTCTCTGCAGCTCATGGAACCTTCTCGAAAATTGACCACATACTCGGTAACAAAGCAAACTTCCACAGATACAGAAAAATATTAGTAACTACCTGTGTCTTGTCAGATCACCATGGACTAAAATTAGAATTCAACAACAATGCTCCCCACAGGAAGCCAACAAACTCATGGAAACTGAACAGTCAACTACTAAATCACCCCTGGGTCAAGGAAGAAATAAAGAAAGAAATTAATCTCTTCCTTGAATTTAATGAAAACAAAGACACAGCATACTCAAACCTATGGGACACTATGAAAGCAGTGCTAAGAGGAAAGTTCATAGCACTAAGTGCCCAATTAAAGAAAGCAGAGAAAGCACACATTGGAGACTTAACAGCACACTTGAAAGATCTAGAAAAAAAAGAAGCTGATTCACCCAGGAGGTCTAGAAGACTGGAAATAATCAAACTGAGGGCTGAAATCAACAAAATAGAAACAGAGAAAACAATCCAAAGAATCAATGAATCAAAAAGCTGGTTCTTGGAGAAAATCAACAAGATTGACAAACCCCTATCCAAGTTAATCAAACGGCAGAGAGAGAACATGCAAATTAATAAGATCAGAAATGAAAAGGGGGACATAACCACAGACACAGAGGAAATTCAGAGAATCATTAGATCTTACTATGAAAGTATATATGCCACAAAGTTGGAAAATGTAAAAGAAATGGACATTTTTTTAGATAAATACCATATACCAAAGTTGAACCAAGAACAGGTGAACAATCTAAATAGACCTGTTAGTCGCGAAGAGTTAGAAGCTGTTATCAAAAATCTCCCTACCAAAAAAAGCCCAGGACCAGATGGTTTCAATGCAGAATTCTACCAGAACTTCCAGGAAGAGCTAATACCTATACTCCTTAACGTATTCCACAATATAGAAACAGAAGAGTCACTGCCTAACTCCTTTTATGAAGCTACAGTTACCCTAATACCAAAACCACACAAAGACACAACCAAGAAAGAGAATTACAGGCCAATCTCACTCATGAACATCGACGCGAAAATTCTCAATAAAATACTGGCAAACCGAATCCAAGAGCACATTAGAAAAATTATCCATTATGATCAAGTCGGCTTCATTCCAGAGATGCAGGGCTGGTTCAACATACGCAAATCTATCAATGTAATCCATCATATAAATAAACTGAAAGAAAAAAACCATATGATCATCTCACTAGATGCTGAAAAAGCATTTGACAAAATTCAACACCCATTTATGATAAAGGTGTTGGAGAGACTGGGGATACAAGGATCATACCTAAATATAATAAAAGCAATATACACCAAGCCGACAGCTAACATCAAACTGAATGGAGAGAAACTCAAAGCCTTTCCACTAAAATCAGGAACGCGACAAGGCTGTCCACTCTCTCCATACCTCTTCAATATAGTGCTTGAAGTTCTAGCAATAGCAATAAGACAACATAAGGGGATCACGGGGATTCGAATTGGAAAGGATGAAGTTAAACTTTCGTTATTTGCTGACGATATGATAGTGTACATAAGCGACCCCAAAAACTCTACCAAAGAACTCCTACAGCTGATAAACACCTTTAGTAACGTGGCAGGATACAAGATCAACTCCCAAAAATCAGTGGCCCTCCTATACACAAAGGATAAAGAAGCAGAGAGGGAAATCAGAGAAGCATCACCTTTCATGATAGCCACAAATAGCATAAAATATCTTGGGGTTACTCTAACCAAGGAAGTGAAAGACCTATTTGACAAGAACTTTAAGTCTTTGAAGAAAGAAATTGAGGAGGATACCAGAAAGTGGAAAGACCTCCCCTGCTCTTGGATTGGGAGAATCAACATAGTAAAAATGGCAATTCTACCAAAAGCAATCTATAGATTCAATGCAATCCCCATCAAAATCCCATCAAACTTCTTCACAGAACTTGAGAGAACAATAATCAAGTTTATATGGCAAAACAAAAAACCCAGGATAGCCAAAACAATCTTATACAATAAAAGAACTTCTGGAGGCATTACCATCCCTGACTTCAAACTCTATTATAGAGCTACAGTATTGAAAACAGCTTGGTATTGGCATAAGAACAGAGAAGTCGACCTATGGAATCGAATAGAAGACCCAGATATTAACCCACAATCTTATGAACACCTAATTTTCGACAAGGGAGCTAAAGGTATACAATGGAAGAAGGAAAGCATCTTTAACAAATGGTGCTGGCATAACTGGATGTCAACCTGTAAAAAAATGAAAGTAGATCCATATCTATCACCATGCACAAAACTCAAGTCCAAATGGATTAAAGACATCAACATTAATCCGTCCACTTTGAACCTGATAGAAGAGAAAGTGGGAAGTAGTCTACAAGATTTAGGCACAGGAGGCCTCTTCCTAAGTAGGACCCCAGAGGCACAGACAATAAGAGAAACAATGAATAAATGGGATCTACTGAAACTGGGAAGCTTCTGTAAAGCAAAGGACACTGTCAGTAGGACAAAAAGGCTGCCTTCTGACTGGGAGAAGATCTTCACCAACCCCTCATCAGACAAAGGTCTGATCTCCAAAATATACAAAGAACTCAAGAAACTAGGCACTAAAACTCTAATTAACCCAATTAAAAAATGGGGTACTGAACTTAACAGAGAATTCACAATAGATGAAATTCGAATGGCCAGAAGACACTTAAGGTCATGCTCAACCTCCTTAGCGATCAGGGAAATGCAAATTAAAACCACTTTGAGATACCATCTTACACCTGTCAGAATAGCTAATGTCAAAAACACCAACGATAGCCTATGCTGGAGAGGATGTGGGGTGAGGGGAACACTCATCCATTGTTGGTGGGAATGCAAACTCGTGCAGCCACTGTGGAAATCAGTGTGGCGGTTTCTCAGGAAACTGGGAGTCAACCTCCCTCAGGACCCAGCAATACCACTCTTGGGAATATACCCTAAAGATTCCCTAACATACTACAAAAGCATTTGTTCAACTATGTTCATAGCTGCACTATTTGTAATAGCCAGAACATGGAAACAACCTAGGTGCCCCTCAATAGAAGAATGGTTAAAAAAGGTGTGGAACATATATACATTAGAGTTTTACTCGGCAGTTAAAAACAATGACATCTTGAATTTTGCTTGCAAATGGATGGAAATAGAAAACGCTTTACTGAGTGAGGTAAGCCAGACCCAAAAAGAGGAACACGGGATGTATTCACTCATAAGTGGATTCTAACCATAATTATAGGTCTTTGAGCCTATTATTTGTGATCCTAGAGAAGCTAAATAAGAAGATGAACCTGATGAAGATTATTTAGCTATCCTCCAGGAGGTAGGAAATAGACAAGAGTCCCAGGTAACCTCGGGTGCATGGGGGGGTGGGAGGGTCGATGGACGGGGAGAGGGCTAGAGAGAAGGGAGTAGGGGAGGAACGGGGAAAGCTTGGTGGCCGGGGATGGGGGGGGAGGGAGGTAGGATGAATATGGGATCAGGGAACAATATATTTCAACTAAGGGAGCCATTTTAGGGTTTACAGGAGACTTGATTATATATGGGATCCCAGGTCCAAAGAGAAATCCCCCAGATTGTTCTCTGGACAGAGGAGAGGGTGCCTGAATCGGCCGTGGCCCATGACCATACTGATGTATATTTTGCTTATCACCATAGATCCTTCGTCTGGCGAAGGACAGCTATGCAGTCGGAGGCCCACATTGGAGCAACGGATTGAGCCCCCCGAGGTCCGGAGTGGGAGCGGAAGGAGGAGGAACATGAAAGATGAAATCAGTACTGCGAGGGATGCTATCACCCACTGATACAAGGGAACGGATCTGATGAGAATTTACCAGGGCCAGTTGGACTGGGACTGAACGAGGACGTGATCTAGCCAGATTCTCGGAATTTGGCCGGATTCTCTGACTGTGGCTGGCCTGGGGTCTTTCTGAAATGCCATTGACTATGACACTGGGACCTGTTTCCTCTGCATATGCTGGATTTTGGGGATCCAGTCTGTTTGGACGCTCGCCTTCCTGGACCTGGAGGGAGGGGGGAGGGAGCTGCAGCTTCCCACAGGGCAGGAAACCCTGACTGCCCTGGGGGACGGAGGGGAAGGAGGGGGGGAGTGGGGGGAGTGGGAGGGTGTTGGGAGGGGGGGCGGAAATGGAAACTTTTATAATTTAATAAAATTTACTAAAAAAAAAAAAAGAATAATATTCCACTATAGAAAGAATGAAATCCTATCATTTTCAACAAAATGGATGCACTAGAGTTTGTGTTAAAAAAAAAACAATAAGCCAGACACAGAAAGACAAATACTTATTTACATGTGGAAGCTTCTTTGAAAAGTTGATGTGACTACAATATAGTTATAAATAAGTGGCTGAGGGGTAAGTGGAAAGGAGCTAGAGAACGTCTCAATAACAAAGGACTAAAACAGTCAGAAGGAGTAAGATCTAGTGTTTTTGTGGGTTGAGAGTAGTTCACAGTAAACTGTGACAAAACACTCATACACATAAAGAATAAAGAATTATATTGTCAATATTAATGAGTTTCTGGAATATTCTCCTTTGCAACAAATATTAAAAGCTTCTCACGCAACTTCCATGTGTTTTGCAGGCAATATTAAAAACTATGGAGACTAGATGTTTGAAGTTTTATAATACTCTATACCAACTACAATGAAAATTCTTCAAGGCTCAAGATGGAACTCATTTTCAACCTAATGGATACTCAGGTGTCCAGCCACCTTATTATTGACATATTTGGATTTGAAGTTCTGTAAGGCTGTGTTATGAGAAAAGCACTGTGTAACATAAGGGGCTGCTCGTTGGGGTGTTTGTCCTGCCCGGAACCACAACAAGCCTGCAAGCCACAAAGAAAATCACATAGAGGACTCCATAATATTGTAAGCTGATTGGCCCATTAACTCAGGCTTTTTATTAGCTCTTATGACTTATATTAACCCATTACTTTGATCTATTTTAGCCATATGACTTGGTACCTTTTTTAGCTGGCAGGTCACATCCAATTTTTCAGTAATCTGTGCAGGACTGGGAGGAATGGGCTTTCTCCTTCCCAGAATTCTCCTGTTCCCATTGCATCACCTCTACTTCCTGTCTGTTCTTTTTGTTGTTGTTGTTGTTGTTGTTTTTGCCTATACTTTCTGCCTGGCCAATCAGGTAGATTGACAGAATACAGACAATTTTCCCACACCACTTCCCCCTATTTTTTTTAAAAAAGGAAAATATCCATATTCTATTGGGGGGGAATGTGGGCATAGTATTTTAGGCTACTTTCAGCTGTATGGGGGAGCTGATAATCTTATGGGGACCTAAAGAGAATTTAGAGTTATGATCAAGTTTTGACTGAAGTATCCTGTGAGTCTTGATCATCTTAGGCAGCAGTCTTGAACCTGTTTTGGATGAAGAACTCAGACATCTGGGCCTGTTTTTACCGGAGATTTTTTAGGTGATCTTTTTTGATCAAATTGGATTTTTTTTTATCTCAGGATTAATTCATAGCCTCTCATTTTCTGTGGAAAAAAAACCCAAAATCTCTTTTCCAAAGTAACATACATTTTGACTTCAATTTTGAAGTCAAGTTATTTTTAAAATACCTATCTGGGATTAATTTAGCAGCATTTATAAGCAAATATCTTTTTGCAGCTGTTGCTCCTTTTTTAGTATTTAATCAATTTAAAGAGAGTATAATAGTATACAGTATTAAGATTTTTTGTGTATTTTTTTAATCTTTATGTGGCTTTATTTTAACCTCATTTTTATTTTTACTTTTACTCTTTTGAAATTCAGCTCAGTTTTTGCCAACTCATTTAGTTTTCTGTGTATATTAAAATATTGCAAACTTACATGTTTGTTATTTTTGTATGCATTGTTCTCTATGGAGGTTTGATGGTGGACAAAATAAAATAAAAATTCAGCCATGGCATTTCCCATCATATTTGTGCTTATCCTCTTAGGGAAGCTAGAAGACATTTTCTAAAAATCATTACCCTCAACACTCAACCACCAACTTAAGTGCATTGCTTTAGAGAAAATGAAAAAACATCCTAACAACTAGTTCTGTGTTCAGATAACTTTTTATATACAGCTATCTCTTTGCTTTTACATGAATTAAAATTTTCACTAAACCATATGCACAACCTTGTATATGCCACTCATACCTTCCTAAAATAATTTTGCCAGTATATTTAAAGTGTGAAAAGACATCTCAATCAGTGAAGCATTAGCCTTGAATGCATGAGGACCTGAATTCAATCTCCAGATCACATGCTAAAGAATGTTAAGAATGAATCATGCACTTATATTTAAAATGCTGGGATTAGAGAGAGATCACTGCAGTTTATGGGGAAGCCAGATTTGCCTTCTTCAGAAGTTTCAGCCAGGAAAATGAGAGATTCTGTCTCAAGAGTGGGTGGAGAAAGGAAGGGATGGAAGGAAGGAGGGAAAGAGGGAGGGAGAAAGAGAGAAGGCAGGGAGGGAGGGACAAATGGACAGATGGGTGGATAGACAAGTCAAACAGCACCAGAGGTATGACATGCTCTGGTCTCTACATATGCTTCCTGGCACTCTCTCACACACATACACACAAATAAAAAATATTTCTGTTAGTTGTATATACAGCAGATAGAAATTTCCCTTGCCTGTGGATAAGAAGTGGTACATTAATCCTAAATGTACGAGATCAGAAATTGAACCATGTAATGCATAACTGTTTACAGAGTAGTTAAAATCCATTATCTCCCAAAGAAAAATGAAGGGGAAAATATTAACATTGAACCTCATACCTGGGTTCAAGTCTTGACTATAGCATTTATTCTTACTGTGCCCTTGAACTGTCACTTATTGTTTCAAAGCTAAAAAAAGAAAAAAACCCTCCTACATAATTTGCAGAATTATAACAGTGATGAGAAATACATAGTTCCTTGAATAAAGGGAGTGAAAGTCTGTGTTTCAGAAGTCTAAATTTGTGTCATGGAATAATATACAAATTTAGGTTAGAGGGATGTCTCAGTGGCTAATAGGAACTGACTGTTCCAGAAGACCGGAATTCAAATTCCAGAATCTTCATGGTGGGTCACAGCTATCTTCAACTCCAGTTCTAAAGGACTCAATGCACACTTCTGACCTCCTTTGGCACTGGACATATGTGATGCACAGACACTCATGCAGGCTAAAGCACACATACGTGTGTGTACATGAACACACACACACACGAAATAAAAAAATTTAAAAAAAATTACAAAAAAGGGGAAATTGTTTTATAGATAAGGTATACATGTTCAAGGGGTTGGGAACATTTTAGAAATGTCACTTACCTTCCTCCAACTTCAGTTTCTTTATTCACAGACCAAGTATATCATAAACACAGAAGTGTGCCCCTGAAGAGCAAATAAAAGCAGTCTGATAAAACAGTTGTAACTTTAAACTCATTCAGTGTAATTATGACTTGGAGGACTTTCTGTACATGTTCACTGTCCAACAAAATCCTCAGTTTGAAGGAGGCTATCCTGTACTAACTCTCTCTTTCAGAAGAGTAAATAAAGTACTGATGTCTCCATAGTACATCTCTGCTAAAAATTATTTCAGACAGACAATGCCGGGATTTTACAGGCCTATGAAGGGAACAAAGAGAGAGTTGTAAGAACATGAAAACATCAGGGAAATAAGACTCTCTATGAGGCAATTATAGTGCCTTACTCTATTTACTTTAAGCAGAAGTAATTAAACTGCCTTTGGGACCTAATTATTTGGTTGAACAAGCATATAGACACATGGACTTTGTTCTCTCATTTATTTTTCCTATTAAGGTATAGCTTATGCTTACTAGTCTGTGGTATGGATTCTTACTTTAGATAAATGTATATGATCACAAAATCAGTACCAAGTTCAAACCGAATACAATAGTTCAAAGGACACATATGTTTATTTGAGTACTTTGCTCCTTTTGATTATTAAATAGTATCTAATATGTGAATCTACCCAGATTATTAACTGATAAATGATTATGTATATAATTTTGGTTAATTAAAGCTATTCTTTGGAACTAAAATGCACATACATTGTACATTTTATTACTCTTATCCCCTAACCCTTCTTTCTCCCCACATCAAGTCCCATCCTCCCACCAAGTTATTATCGTAAACTTATTTATTTTTGGCAATGACACATGAACAATAACCAGGATTATCTATGCAATCATAGATTTGGAGCATCCAGAGGAGCATGGTGAGTTAACCAGCAGTAAAACCATTGAAGAAACTGATGGCCATCCTCCAGTGTCCAAGTTAGGAGTTACCAATATTTTTATGTAAATATTGACATGCATTTTGTGTAAATAAATACACAGAAGCAGGATAATCAGCAACCTTGATAGTATTTTATTAACACTTTAAAATGCTGCCAAATGCTGTTTATAAGGTGCTATATCAGATTGGGTTTCCCTCCTATCATTTCTAACTCATCCCGTTATATTAAAAGCTAGAAAAGATGTATTTATGACAGAATTAGGACATTCAGAAAAGGCTTTGAAGAGCATGTAGATTTTAAACATTTTCATAAATATGTTTTTCAATTTATTTCCTAGATAAGAACCAAATAAAACAAAATAAAACATAATCTTCTTCCTAGAATCTTCAATGATTACTGAAGAAAAATTCATTATTCATACTGGAAAACTTAAACATTATTTATATAGACATATATATTCAATGAAAGTTACGATAGAGACAAAAAAATATGAAGAAAAGCAAATTATTTTTTTCTAAATTCTTTCTTCTTTCATTCCCATACCAGACGGCTTTTGACATGAGAAAGAAACTCTGAATATTTTTTTAACAACATTCTTGGATGTAGAGAAGGACAGAGTTATTGTCCAACACCAAAGCCATCTCTACATATAATATATATATATAATGTATATGTTTTTATCACCTACCCTTACAAGACATATTCCTTTTTCTTAATAATCCTTAATGTATAGTTATTTTTGCTTTTGTCAGCCCCCAAACATCCAGGGTCTCTTGAATTTTTGAAGATGAGTATTTTCCTGAAAAGACAAGAGCAGCACCCTGCAGCAACCCTATATGGTTTCCTAACCACCGGTATGGTTGTCACCACTGTGGATGAGCTGTCATTCCTCTTTATCAAGAGATTTCTTTTTCAAAGTGAATTTTTATCCATTTTGATGGTATCCATAGTTTTTCTTCTCCTGTGGAAACAGGATCAAAACCCCATCCCCAATGCAGCACATCTCCTGGCTTCCATTGTGAGGTCAGCACATCCTTGAAATACACCAGCTGATTTAATTCAAAAGACCTTTCTATTATCCAATGTCTCTCTGCTGATGTTGTCCCTTTCTCACTGGCATTAAGAAAATTCAAAGTTAATAAACCATTATGTAATCTATTTCTGGAGGAATTTCCACCCATTTCTGTTTCTTTAAAATAGGGTTTACAAGAGACTTGATCCTAGAGGGGATCCCAGGTCCAAGGAGAGATACCCAGTTTGTTCTCTGGACAGAGGAGAGAGTGCCTGAACCGGCCTTGGCCCATAACCATACTGATGAATATTTTGCTTATTACCATAGAAACTTCATCTGGCGATGGAGGGAGATAGAGACAGAGACCCACATTGGAACACTGGAGTTAAGTCCCTAGGTCCAAATGAGAAGCAGAAGGAAAGAAAACGTGAGCAAGGAAGGCAAGATCAGAGGGAACCTTCACCCATTGATAGATGGAGATTGAGACAGAGACCCACATTGGAGCACTGGACTGAGCCCCCAAGGTCTAAAGGAGGAGCAGAAGGAGGGAGAACATGAACAAGAAAGGCAGGACCATGAGGAGTGCGTTCACCCACTGATACAAGGGGACTGATCTAATGAGAGTTCACCAAGGCCAGTTGGACTGGGACTGAATGAGCACGTGATCCAACCAGATTCTCTGAATGTGGCCATATTCTCTGAATGTGTCTGACACGGGGACTTTCTGAGAAGTCATTGACAATGGCACTGGGACTTGTTTCCTTTGCATATACTGGATTTTTCGTATCCAGTCTGTTTGGATGCTCACCTTCCTGGACCCGGAGGGAGGGGGGAGGAACTTGAACTTCCCACAGGGCAGGAAACCCTGACTGCTCTGGGGAATGGAGAGGGAGAAGTAGAGGGAGTAGGGGGAGTGGGAGGGTGTTGGGAGGAGGGGCGGAAATGTAAACTTTTATAAATTAATAAACTTTTATAAATTAAAAAAATAAATTGTTCACTTAGCCTTGAAAAAAATAAAATATATTTTATTGTTTGATTTGATCTTTTTATAACTGCCTCACCTATAGAATTGTATGGTATACCTGCAATATGCTTAATATTATAATAAGCAAAAAAGAAAACTGCTTCGATTTTCTTAGAGAATGCAAGAAGTTTTCTTTATAAGGTTAAGACTATAACTTTTGTGATAATAACTATTAATTTCTCCAAAAATAGCACAAGCTCTTTGCCATTGTTCACTGTCTTTCCATAACTTTTTTATTTCTTCAGTAATGGAAGGCACCATAATCTCTGCTGAGTCTATACCTGCTAGTTGAAAAAGTCTCAATATACCTTTTATAATTAATCCACAGACTTTTTCCACAAAAGTTTTTAATATTTTACTTGATTCATGTATTTAAAACAATCCATTCTAAGATAATATCATCCCTCTGCATTAAAATTCCTTTAGGAGAAATTCTGGAAGGAATTATGAGTAGAATTCAATTAGGATTTGGATTCACTCTATCCACATGTGCCTCCTGTAATTTTTCCTCAACAATTGTCAGTTCTTTTATGCTTCAGCTGTTAATTCTCTGGGACTATTCAAGACTTGATCACCATCAAAGTTTTTTATAAATCAATTATTAGATTAGCCAGTTGTAATCTGGAAATGTCTCCTAACAATCGTTGAAAGTCAAAAAGAGTCTGCAACTAGTCTCTCCTAATTTGTGACTTTTGTGTTCTAATTTTCTGCAAACCATTTTATAACCTAGGTAATTGCCAGAATCTCCTCTCTGTATTCTTTTCAGGAACAATTTGCATTCCACATTTTGACAAAACTTTATTTCCTCAAACATTCTTTCTGAAGTATGTATGGTTGAATCAGATAGCAAAATGCCATCCATGTAATAGTAAATTATAGACTTAGGATGTAGCTTACATATTGTTTCTAATGGCTGACTTACAAAGTATTGGCACATGTGTGGCTATTGAGTATTCTTTGTGAGAGGATGGTCCATTGATATCTTCTAGTAGGTTGAGAATTATTATAAGTAGGCACTGTGAAGGCAATTTTTTCTCTATCGTTTTCTTGTAAAGATGTAGTGAAGAAACAATTTTTCAAAACAAAGAGACCATCCTTTTGGTAACAGAGAAGGCAGAGGAATACCAGATTGTAGAGAGCCCATAAGTAGAATTAACTTATAGACAACTCTTAATCTACTATCATTCTTCATTTACCAGATTTCTTTTTAAAAACAAATACAGGAGAATTCCAAGGGCTGGTTGATTCTTCAATACGGTGAACATCTATTTGCTCTTATACCAGCTGTTCTAAAGTCTGAAGCTTTTCTTTAATTAGAAGCCATTGCTTAACCCATATTGGTTTCTCAGTTAACTCTTTTATAGGTAGGGCTATTGATATCTCTAAAGGTTTTCTAGTTGTTTCATGTTCTTGTAAAACCTGAATGGCTGGTGAACTTTATTTATAGTAATTTATAATATCCTTCCCAGAATTATGAGTAGTATGATAATTATGTTCGCACCTGTGTCTATCAAACCAACAATTACAATACCATTTATAAGCACTCTTAGCTTTGGTCTTTGATTATTTATAAAAGTCTGCCATAATATATGTTTCTTATTTCCTATTGGAATTTTTGATTCATCCTTCATGTTTGTACCATCATCTAGAACAGTATGGACTTTTACAGAAGGCTCTGGATTTTTTAATTTTCCTGATGGAGCATGTCTTCCACAGTGACTGGGAATGACTTGGCCATCTTTAGCTTGCTGGCCTACCTGAGGCTCCTCAAGGAGTTTTCCAATGGTATCAGGTAGCTTCGTCTGTCTTTTGTTGATCTACATTCATTGGTCCAATGTCAGCCTTTGCCACACCTTCTACAAATATCTGAAGACTGAGTCCTCCTATACTTGTCATTCCCAGAGGAGATATTATTCCTAGGAAATCCTTGTATACAATCCCTTCTCAGATGTCCTATTCTACCACAATTAAAACATCTGTCATTTCTCCTCATTCCTTTGGAAATTGCTTCTCATACCCAAGATTCAGTATTATAGTCAAATGTATCAATGTTCATTGTATTCAGGATTCATTCACCCACAGGTGCTGATCTAATCTCTAAAATCCCAAGTATCTTTTTGCATTCTAAGTTGGCATTTTCAAAAGCCAGAGATTCAGTAAATACTCATTTAGCATCTAGGTGTGTTATTCCTGTTTGTACAGCCTTAGTTAATCTTTATTTAAAAAATCACTGAGTTTTCTCTGGCTCTGTTTAACCCTGGTATATGATTCAATTTATTTTCCTAGTTCTTGAATCTTGTCCCAAGCATTTAAGGCTGCTTAGCGGCATAGGGATAAGATTTGCTCATTATAAAGAGCTTGAACCTGTTGGTCAACATAAGTACCCTCACCAAGAACTTGATGTTGAGAAGTCTCAAGTTCTTTTACTTTTCCCTGTTATAAAAATTTAGCTTCTTTAAGTGAGTTATTCATACCCTGTTTAAGAGACTCTATTGCTTTTATAATGACACTGTTTTCCACTTCTTCCGGTATAGGGTGTTCAAGTCCTTCTGTCATAAGATCGCTGGGATCTGGTGTTTTCGTGTTGTTTTTCAGATTGTTGGAGGAATTCTTGCCTTGGCGCCTGCCCATCTCTTCCTTCAGATGCTCTCCAATGGCTCTTCCCTCCGCTGGGTCTTTTGCTACTGTATTAATGCCCCTTGCTACACCAGGAATCACTTTGCCTGCAGCCTTAGGTTGCTGCAGGGAGACTATTAGAACAAAGGGATTTCCATCCCTTTGCACTCACCGCCTGTACGTCCCGCGGTGCCCACCCCGGCTGAGATGGAGGAATTTAAGCCCCGAAAAAAGGAGAGGGGAGGGTATGGGTTCCAGGCAGAGAGCTGGGATGGCTTTGCAAGAGAGAGGGATTTGCTGGGGAAGCTGCCCCTTTGGAGTAGTCAGGGAGATAAGGGTGGCGGGAATATTGTGTGTTCCCTAACCAGCCTTGTGTGGCGGTCAGGAACAATACACTTACCCCTCCACAGGATCGGAGCCCCTCGCTGGTCAGAGGTGCCCCTGCCTGCAGTCTTGGCTTGCTGCAGGCCGGCTTTGGAACAAAGGGACTCCAGTCCCTTTGCACTCACCGCCTAACCTGGCCCGCGGTGCCCACCCCGGCTGAGATGGAGGAATTTAAGCCCCGAAAAAAGGAGAGGGGAGGGTATGGGTTCCAGGCAGAAAGCTGGGATGGCTTTGCAGGAGAGAGGGATTAGCTGGGGAAGCTGCCCCTTTGGAGTAGTCAGGGAGATAAGGGTGGCGGGAATACTGTCTGTTCCCTAACTGGCCTTGTGTGGCGGTCAGGAACAATACACTTACCCCTCCACAGGATCGGAGCCCCTCGCTGGTCAGAGGTGCGCCTGCCTGCAGTCTTGGCTTGCTGCAGGCCGGCTTTTGGAACAAAGGGACTCCAGTCCCTTTGCACTCACCGCCTAACCTGGCCCGCGGTGCCCACCCCGGCTGAGATGGAGGAATTTAAGCCCCGAAAAAAGGAGAGGGGAGGGTATGGGTTCCAGGCAGAAAGCTGGGATGGCATTGCAGGAGAGAGGGATTAGCTGGGGAAGCTGCCCCTTTGGAGTAGTCAGGGAGATAAGGGTGGCGGGAATATTGTGTGTTCCCTAACCGGCCTTGTGTGGCGGTCAGGAACAATACACTTACCCCTCCACAGGATCGGAGCCCCTCGCTGGTCAGAGGTGCCCCTGCCTGCAGTCTTGGCTTGCTGCAGGCCGGCTTTTGGAACAAAGGGACTCCAGACCCTTTGCACTCACTGCCTAACCTGGCCCGCGGTGCCCACCCCGGCTGAGATGGAGGAATTTAACCCCGAAAAAAGGAGAGGGGAGGGTATGGGTTCCAGGCAGAAAGCTGGGATGGCTTTGCAGGAGAGAGGGATTAGCTGGGGAAGCTGCCCCTTTGGAGTAGTCAGGGAGATAAGGGTGGCGGGAGTATTGTGTGTTCCCTAACCGGCCTTGTGTGGCGGTCAGGAACAATACACTTACCCCTCCACAGGATCGGAGCCCCTTGCTGGTCAGAGGTGCCCCTGCCTGCAGTCTTGGCTTGCTGCCGGCCGGCTTTGGAACACAAAGGATAAAGAAGCAGAGAGGGAAATCAGAGAAACATCACCTTTCATGATAGCCACAAATAGCATAAAATATCTTGGGGTTACTCTAACCAAGGAAGTGAAAGACCTATTTGACAAAAACTTTAAGTCCTTGAAGAAAGAAATTGAGGAGGATACCAGAAAATGGAAAGACCTTCCCTGCTCTTGGATTGGGAGAATCAACATAGTAAAAATGGCAATTCTACCAAAAGCAATCTATCGATTCAATGCAATCCCCATCAAAATCCCATCAAACTTCTTCACAGACCTTGAGAGAACAATAATCAAGTTTATATGGCAAAACAAAAAACCCAGGATAGCCAAAACAATCTTATACAATAAAAGAACTTCTGGAGGCATTACCATCCCTGACTTCAAACTCTATTATAGAGCTACAGTATTGAAAACAGCTTGGTATTGGCATAAGAACAGAGAAGTCGACCTATGGAATCGAATAGAAGACCCAGATATTAACCCACAATCTTATGAACACCTAATTTTCGACAAGGGAGCTAAAGGTATACAATGGAAGAAGGAAAGCATCTTTAACAAATGGTGCTGGCATAACTGGATGTCAACCTGTAAAAAAATGAAAGTAGATCCATATCTATCACCATGCACAAAACTCAAGTCCAAATGGATTAAAGACATCAACATTAATCCGTCCACTTTGAACCTGATAGAAGAGAAAGTGGGAAGTAGTCTACAAGATATAGGCACAGGAGCCCTCTTCCTAAGTAGGACCCCAGCAGCACAGACAACAAGAGAAACAATGAATAAATGGGATCTACTGAAACTGGGAAGCTTCTGTAAAGCAAAGGACACTGTCAGTAGGACAAAAAGGCTGCCTTCTGACTGGGAGAAGATCTTCACCAACCCCTCATCAGACAAAGGTCTGATCTCCAAAATATACAAAGAACTCAAGAAACTAGGCACTAAAACTCTAATTAACCCAATTAAAAAATGGGGTACTGAACTTAACAGAGAATTCACAACAGATGAACTTCGAATGGCCAGAAGACACTTAAGGTCATGCTCAACCTCCTTAGCGATCAGGGAAATGCAAATCAAAACCACTTTGAGATACCATCTTACACCTGTCAGAATAGCTAAAGTCAAAAACACCAACGATAGCCTATGCTGGAGAGGATGTGGGGTGAGGGGAACACTCATCCATTGTTGGTGGGAATGCAAACTCGTGCAGCCACTGTGGAAATCAGTGTGGCGGTTTCTCAGGAAACTGGGAGTCAATCTCCCTCAGGACCCAGCAATTCCACTCTTGGGAATATACCCTAAAGATTCCCTAACATACTACAAAAACATTTGTTCTACTATGTTCATAGCAGCACTATTTGTAATAGCCAGAACCTGGAAACAGCCTAGGTGCCCCTCAATAGAAGAATGGGTAAAAAAGGTGTGGAACATATACACATTAGAGTTTTACTCAGCGGTAAAAAACAATGACATCTTGAATGTTGCATGCAAATGGATGGAAATAGAAAACGCTTTACTGAGTGAGGTCACCCAGACCCAAAAAGAGGAACACGGTATGTATTCACTCATAAGTGGATTCTAACCATAATTAAAGGTCTTTGAGCCTATTATTCGTGATCCTAGAGAAGCTAAATAAGAAGATGAACCTGATGAAGATTATTTACCTATCCACCAGGAGGTAGGAAATAGACAAGAGTCCCAGGTAACCTCGGGTGCATGGGGGGGTGGGAGGGTTGATGGAAGGGGAGAGGGTTAGAGAGAACGGAGTAGGGGAGGAATGGGGAAAGCTCGTTGGCCTGGGATGGGGGGGAGGGAGGGAGGATGAATATGGGATCAGGGAAGAATATTTTTCAACTAAGGGAGTCATTTTAGGGTTTACAGGAGACTTGATTATATATGGGATCCCAGGTCCAAGGAGAGATCCCCCAGATTGTTCTCTGGACAGAGGAGAGGGTGCCTGAATCGGCCGTGGCCCATAACCATACTGATGTATATTTTGCTTGTCACCATAGATCCTTCATCTGGCGAAGGACGGCGATAAAGTCGGAAACCCACATTGGAGCACCGGACTGAGCCCCCCGAGGTCCAAATGAGGAACAGAAGAAGGAAGAACATGAAAAACGAAATCAGTACTGCGAGGGATGCTATCACCCACTGATACAATGGAACGGATCTAATGAGAGTTTACCAAGGCCAGTTGGACTGGGACTGAACGAGGAAGTGATATAACCAGATTCTCGGAATTTGACCGGATTCTCTGAATGTGGCTGGCCCGGAGTCTTTCTGAAAAGCCATTGACTATGACACTGGGACCTGTTTCCTCTACATATTCTGGATTTTGGGGATCAAGTCAGTTTGGACACTCACCTCCTGGACCTGGAGGGGGGGGGAGGAACTTGAACTTCCCACAGGGCAGGAAACCCTGACTGCCCTAAGGGATGAAGAGGGAGGAGGAGAGGGAGTGGGGGGAGTGGGAGGGTGTTGGGAAGAGGGGCGGAAATGGAAACTTTTATAATTTAATAAAACTTACTTAAAAAAAAATTTAGCTTCTTCTCTGAACTAACATTTAAACATCAACTGGGGCTTAGCATCCATGACTACTGAAACTAACTTTTCATGTGGTGACAGCCTAATGCTAGAAGCCCACATCTTTATTGACTCCCTAACAAATGCAGAATGCAAGCCATAAGTTGCACTAGTTATGAAAGCTTGTTTAATTTCCTTTAGATCATTCATTTCTATAGGTATACATCGACCTTCTTTGGATCATTTTGGGCCTTTAAAACTTGATGGTTTGTCAGGCTAGGAAGCTACAACCCTGGGTAAGTCATCTCTGACAGCTACTGGTGATGTTGAATCCTATCCTTGCACCTACTTTCCCTGTTATTCAGCTCCAATAATTTCCTCAATCATTTTAAATCTTTTATTTAAAGTAATTTTATTAAATTATAAAAGTTTCCATTTCCGCCCCTCCTCCCAACACCCTCCCACTCCCCCCACTCCCTCTCCTCCTCCCTCTCCATCCCTAAGATCAGTCAGGGTTTCCTGCCCTGTGGGAAGTTCAAGTTCCTCCCCCTTCCCTCCAGGTCCAGGAAGGTGAGTGTCCAGACAGACTGGATCCGCAAAATCCAGTATATGCAGAGGAAACAAGTCCCAGTGCCATTGTCAATGGCTTTTCAGAAAGACTCCGGGCCAGCCACATTCAGAGAATCTGGTTGGATTGCATCCTCGTTCAGTCCCAATCCAACTGGCCTTGGTAAACTCTCATTAGATCCGTCCCTTTGTATCAGTGGGTAATCGCATCCCTCGCAGTCCTTATTTCCTTTTTCATTTTCTTCGTCCTTCTGCTCCTCATTTGGACCTTGGGGGGCTCAGTCCGGTGCTCCAATGTGGGTCTCCATCTGTATCGCCATCCATCGTCGGATGAAGGTTCTCTATAATCTTGCCTTCTTTGCTCACATTCTCTTTCCTTCTGCTTCTCATTTGGACCTAGGGAGTAAAGTCCAGTGTTCCGATTTGGGTATCTGTCTCTATCTCCATCCATTGCCAGATGAAGATTCTATGGTAATAAGCAAAATATTCATCAATATGGTTATGGGCCAAGGCCGTTTCAGGCACCCTCTCATCTGTCCAGAAAACAATCTGGGGATCTCTCCTTGGACCTGGGATCCCATTTATAATCAAGTCTCCTGTAAACACTAAAATGACTCCCTTAGTTGAAATATATTCTTCCCTGATCCCATATTCATCCTTCCTCCCTCCCCCCCTCATCTCAGTCCACCGAGCTTTCCCCATTCCTCCCCTACTCCCTTCTCTCTAACCCTCTCCCCTTCCAACAACCCTCCCACCCCAACATGCACCCAAGGTTACCTGGAACTCTTGTCTATTTCCAATCTCCAGGCAGATAGCTACATGATTTTCATCAGGTTCACCTTCTTATTTAGCTTCTCTAGGATCACGAATAATAGGCTCAAAGACCTTTAATTATGGTTAGAATCCACTTATGAGTGAATACATACCATATTCCTCCTTTTGGGTCTGGTTTACCTTACTCAGTAAAACGTTTTCTATTTCCATCCATTTGCATGCAAATTATATTAAATCTTTTTTAATATAGTCTTTTGTAAAGCCTTAATCTCCTTGACTATATATGTTTCTAGTGATTTCATTGAGACATCTAGCCCTAGTCCTCATTTTGTACATGGGATTCAAAGGTCTGAAGTTTCTCCTTTAAAGATAACACCTTGGAGACCATAGCCCTCCCCTCCAGCTTCTGTGACAGGGTCTTTGGCATTCCACTGGACTCTTCCCTGCCCCAACAATCGCCCCTTTGTCTCCTGTGTCCTTGGAATACCAACTATCCCTATTTCACCGCTGAGGAGTTCTATCCAGAGAGGTGAGTGTGTGCTATCCCAGGCGAACTGTCCGGGAAGAGAGCACAGTCCCCCCCAGCTTCTGCGGCAGGGTCTTTGGTGTTCCACTGGACTCTTCCCTGCCCCCACAGTCACCCTTTTGTCTCCTGTGTCCTTGGAATACCAGCTATCCCTACTTCAGTGCTGAGGAGTTCCATCTAGAGGCCTGTCCCTATTTCAGTGTTGAGGAGTTCCACACAGAGGGTGCTGAGGAATTCCATCCAGAGGGTGCTGAGGAGTACAATCTAGAGGGACAGGAACAGTTCCTGCTCCTGCACTGAAGAGATCCACCTAGAGAATCAGTAACAGCAAATACTAAACCAAGACACCAAGACTCTCCTGGCTCATTTGAAGGAAGAGATGGGCAGGCACCAATGCAAGAATTCCTCCAACAACCTGAAAGGCAACATGACATCACCAGATTCCAGGGATCACGAAACTAGAAGAATTGGACACCCTACTCCAGAAGAAATAGAAGAAATCGACTCTAAGCAGAACTATATGAAAATAATAGAGGACATTCCTGACCAGCAGAGGCCCTGACTTCTAGCAGAGGGCCATCGGAGGAATGAGTTTGCTTAGGGCCCACGACAGGGGCCCAGTGAGGAGGAGCTCGGGCTTTCCCTGACCACATAGACTCCCAGGTCACCCTGCAGTGCTGGCTCCCCCCAGCTAAGCTCTCCCGCCTGCCATCCCAGCTCCCATCCAGGTACAAATTCCTATATTTCTCCCTTCCACCTGGGGCCATAAAATTTTCCCAGCTCTGCTGCCTTGCAAGCTGGGCCTGGGCTGTAAGCCCATCCCTGCAGGAGGCAGTTCCTGGATCTTAAAGGCCTCCCTGAGGATAGGTGGACCAGGTGTCAGCTCAGCAACATTCCTGACCAGCAGGGGCCCTGACTTCTAGCAGAGGGCCATCGGAGGAGTGAGTTTGCTTTGGGCCTGCGGCAGGGGCCCAGTGAGGAGGAGTTTGGGCTTTCTCTGACCCCATAGACTCCCAGGTCACCCTGCAGTGATGGCTCTCCCGAGCTAAGCTCTCCTGCCTGCCATCTCAGCTCCCATCCAGGTAAAAATTCCTATATTTCTCCCTTCCCCTTGGGGCCATAAAATTTGCCCAGCTCAGCTGCCTTGCAAGCTGGGCCTGGGCTGTAGGCACATTCCTGAAGAGATGGGCAGACGCCAAGGCAAGACTTCATCAGACAATCTGAAAAACAACCTGAAAACACCAGATCTCAACGACCCTACAATAGAAGGACTTGAACACCTTAACCCAGAAGAAGTGGGAAAAAGTGACATTATGAAAGGAATAGAGTCCCTTAAACAGGATATGAATAACTCCCTTAATGATTGGATGAGAAATATAAAAAAAAAAATAAAATTGGAGAAATGAGTATAGAAATGGATGAGAAATATAACAAAAAGTTTGAAGAAATAAGTAAATCTGTGAATGATACCCTGAGAAACCAAGAAAAAACAATCAAACGAGTAAAGGAAACAGTCCAAGAATTGAAAACTGAAATGGAGGCAATGAAGAAAACACAAAACGAGAACCGGCTGGATATGGAAAACCTAGGTAAACGAACGGAGACTACAGAATCAAGCATAACCAATAGAATACAAGAGATAGAAGAATGAATCTCAGATTCTAAAGATACCATAGAGAAAATAAATGCTCTGGTCAAAGAAAACGGAAAATCCAACAAATTATCTTCACAAAACATTCAGGAACTGTGGGACACAATAAAAAAACCAAATCTAAGAATAATAGGGATCGAAGAAGGAGAAGAACTGCAGATCAAAGGCCCAGAAAATATATTCAACAAAATTATAGAAGAAAACTTTCCCAATCTAAAGAACGATATTCCTATAAAGGTTCAAGAAGCATACAGAACACCGTATAGACTGGATCAAAAAAAAATCCCCTCACCATATAATAATCAAAATACAAAACATACAGATTAAAGAAAGAATATTAAGAGCTGCAAAGGAAAAAGGTCAAGTAACTTATAAAGGTAAACCTATCAGGCTTACACCGGACTTCTATATGGAAACCATGAAAGCCAGAAGATCCTGGATAGAGGTACTGCAGAAACTAAGAGACCATGGATGCAAACCCAGACTACTACACCCTGCCAAGCTGTCATTCACTATCAACGGAGAAAACAAAATATTCCAGGATAAAAATAAATTTAAACAATTCGTAGCCACAAATCCAGCCTTACAGAAAGTAATAGAAGGAAAATCACAACCCAAGGAATCCAACATTGCCATCACTGCCTACAATAACCCACACATCTAGCGACCCTTCACAACCACAACTCAAAGAAGAGAAACACACAAACTCTACTATACACACACACAAAAAAAATAATAACCGGAATCAACAACCACTGGTCATTAATATCACTTAATATTAATGGACTCAACTCACCACTAAAAAGGAACAGACTAAGAGATAGGATACGAAAACAGGATCCAACATTCTGCTGTTTACAAGAAACACACCTCAACCACAAAGAGAGACATCTACTCAGAGTAAAGGGTTGGGAAAAGGTTTCCCAAGCAAACGGACCTAAGAATCAAGCGGGTGTGGCCATTCTAATATCTAACAAAATTGACTTCAAACTAAAATCAATCAGAAGAGATGGAGATGGACATTTTATACTCATAACAGGAACAATTCATCAGGAGGAAGTCTCAATCCTAAATATCTATGCCCCTAATATAAAAGCACCCACTTATGTAAAAGAAAAACTTTTAGAACTCAAGGCAGTTATCAAACCACACACACTAATAGTAGGAGACTTCAATACACCTCTCTCACCAATGGACAGGTCAATCAAACAGAAACTCAACAGAGAAATAAGAGAATTACTAGAGGTAATGAATCAAATGAACTTAACATATATCTATAGAACATTCCACCCAAATAGGAAAGAATATACCTTCTTCTCTGCAGCTCATGGAACCTTCTTGAAAATTGACCACATACTCGGTAACAAAGCAAACTTCCACAGATACAAAAAAATATTAGTGACCACCTGTGTCTTGTCAGATCACCATGGATTAAAATTAGAATTCAACAACAATGGTACCCCCATGAAGCCAACAAACTCATGGAAGTTGAACAGTCAACTACTAAATCACCCCTGGGTCAAGGAAGAAATAAAGAAAGAAATTAAAGTCTTCCTTGACTATAATGAAAACAAAGACACAACGTATTCAAACCTATGGGACACAATGAAAGCAGTGCTAAGAGGAAAGTTCATAGCACTAAGTGCGCACCTAAAGAAAACAGAGAAAGCACACATTGGAGACTTAACAACACACTTGAAAGCTCTAGAAAAAAAAGAAGCTGATTTACCCAGGAGGAGTAGAAGACTGGAAATAATCAAACTGAGGGCTGAAATCAACAAAATAGAAACACAGAAAACAATTCAAAGAATCAATGAAGCAAAAAGCTGGTTCTTGGAGAAAATTAACAAGATTGACAAACCCCTATCCAAACTAATCAAACTGCAGAGAGAGAACTTGCAAATTAATAGGATCAGAAATGAAAAGGGGGACATAACCACAGACACAGAGGAAATACAGAGAATCATTAGATCCTACTACGAAAGTTTATATGCCACAAAGTTGGAAAATGTAAAAGAAATGGACATTTTTTTAGATAAGTACCATATACCAAAGTTGAACCAAGACCAGGTGAACAATCTAAATAGACCTGTTAGTCGTGAAGAACTAGAAGCTGTTATCAAAAATCTCCCTACCAAAAAAAGCCCAGGACCAGATGGTTTCAATGCAGAATTCTACCAGAACTTCCAGGAAGAGCTAATACCTATACTCCTTAATGTATTCCACAATATAGAAAAAGAAAAGTCACTGCCAAACTCCTTTTATGAAGCTACAGTCACCCTAATACCAAAACCACACAAAGACACAACCAAGAAAGAGAATTACAGGCCAATCTCACTCATGAACATCGATGCGAAAATTCTCAATAAAATACTGGCAAACCGAATCCAAGAACACATTAAAAAAATCATCCATTATGATCAAGTAGCCTTCATCCCAGAGATGCAGGGATGGTTCAACATACGCAAATCTATCAATGTAATCCATCATATAAATAAACGGAAAGAAAAAAATCATATGATCATTTCATTGGATGCTGAAAAAGCGTTTGACAAAATTCAACACCCTTTTATGATAAAGGTGTTGGAGAGACTGGGGATACAAGGATCATACCTAAATATAATAAAAGCAATATACAGCAAGCCGACAGCTAACATCAAATTGAATGGAGAGAAACTCAAAGCCTTTCCACTAAAATCAGGAACACGACAAGGCTGTCCACTCTCTCCATACCTCTTCAATATAGTGCTTGAAGTTCTAGCAATAGCAATAAGACAACAAAAGGGGATCAAGGGGATTCGAATTGGAAAGGATGAAGTGAAACTTTCGTTATTTGCAGACGATATGATAGTGTACATAAGCGACCCCAAAAACTCTACCAAAGAACTCCTACAGCTGATAAACACCTTTAGTAACGTGGCAGGATACAAGATCAACTCCAAAAAATCAGTGGCACTCCTATACACAAAGGATAAAGAAACGGAGAGGGAAATCAGAGAAACATCACCTTTCACGATAGCCACAAACACCATAAAATATCTTGGGGTTACTCTAACCAAGGAAGTGAAAGACCTATTTGACAAAAACTTTAAGCCTTTGAAAAGAGAAATTGAGGAGGATACCAGAAAATGGAAAGACCTCCCCTGCTCTTGGATTGGGAGAATCAACATAGTAAAAATGGCAATTCTACCAAAAGCAATCTATAGACTCAATGCAATCCCCATCAAAATCCCATCAAACTTCTTCACAGACCTTGAGAGAACAATAATTAAGTTTATATGGAAAAACAAAAAACCCAGGATAGCCAAAACAATCTTATACAATAAAGGAACTTCTGGAGGCATTACTATCCCTGACTTCAAACTCTATTACAGAGCTACAGTATTGAAAACAGCTTGGTATTGGCATAAGAACAGAGAAGTCGACCTATGGAATCGAATAGAAGACCCAGATACTAACCCTCAAACCTACGAACACCTAATTTTTGACAAGGGAGCTAAAGGTATACAATGGAAGAAGGAAAGCATCTTTAACAAATGGTGTTGGCATAACTGGATGTCAACCTGTAGAAGAATGAAAATAGATCCATATCTATCACCTTGCACAAAACTCAAGTCCAAATGGATTAAAGACATCAACATCAATCTGTCCACTTTGAACCTGATAGAAGAGAAAGTGGGAAGTAGTCTACAAGATTTAGGCACAGGAGGCCACTTCCTAAGTAGGACCCCAGCAGCACAGACAATAAGAGAAACAATGAATAAATGGGACCTGCTGAAACTGAGAAGCTTCTGTAAAGCAAAGGACACTGTCAGTAAGACAAAAAGGCTGCCTTCTGACTGGGAGAAGATCTTCACCAACCCCTCATCAGACAAAGGTCTGATCTCCAGAATATACAAAGAACTCAAGAAACTAGACACTAAAACTCTAATTAACCCAATTAAAAAATGGGGTACTGATCTGAACAGAGAATTCACAACAGATGAACTTCGAATGGCCAGAAGACACTTAAGGTCATGCTCAACCTCCTTAGCGATCAGGGAAATGCAAATCAAAACCACTTTGAGATACCATCTTACACCTGTCAGAATAGCTAAAGTTAAAAACACCAATGATAACCTATGCTGGAGGGGATGTGGAATGAGGGGAACACTCATCCATTGTTGGTGGGAATGCAAACTTGTGCAGCCACTTTGGAAATCAGTGTGGAGGTTTCTCAGGAAACTGGGAGTCAACCTCCCTCAGGACCCAGCAATTCCTCTCTTGGGAATATACCCTAGAGATGCCCAAACATACTACAAAAGCGTTTGTTCAACTATGTTCATAGCAGCACTATTTGTAATAGCCAGAACCTGGAAACAGCCTAGGTGCCCCTCAATAGAAGAATGGTTAAAAAAGGTGTGGAACATGTACACATTAGAGTTTTACTCAGCGGTAAAAAATAATGACATCTTGAATGTTGCATGCAAATGGATGGACATAGAAAATGCTTTACTGAGTGAGGTAAGCCAGACCCAAAAAGAGGAACACGGTATGTATTCACTCATAAGTGGATTCTAACCATAATTAAAGGTCTTTGAGCCTATTATTCGTGATCCTAGAGAAGCTAAATAAGAAGACGAACCTGATGAAGATTATTTACCTATCCGCCAGGAGGTAGGAAATAGTCAAGAGTCCCAGGTAACCTTGGGTGCATGGGGGGGGGTGGGAGGGTTGATGGAAGGGGAGAGGGTTAGAGAGAAGGGAGTAGGGGAGGAATGGAGAAAGCTCGGTTGACCGGGATGGGGGGAAGGGAGGAAGGATGAATGTGGGTTCAGGGAAGAATATATTTCAACTAAGGGAGTCATATTAGAGTTTACAGGAAACTTGATTATATATGGGATCCCAGGTCCAAGGAGAGATCCCCAGATTGTTCTCTGGACAGAGGAGGGGGTGCCTGAACCGGCCTTGGCCCGTGACCATACTGATGAATATTTTGCTTATCACCATAGATCCCTCATCTGGCGTTGGATGACGATACAGATGGAGGCCCGCGTTGGAGCACCGAACTGAGCCCCCCAAGATCCAAACGAGGAGCAAAAGGAGGAAGAAAATGACGAAGGACTGCGAGGGATACTATCACCCACTGATACAAGGGGTCGGATCTAATGAGAGTTTACCAAGGCCAGATGGACCGTGACTGAACGAGCATGAGATCCAACCAGATTCTCTGAATGTGGCCGGATTTTCTGAATGTGGCTGGCCTGCAGTCTTTCCGAGAAGCCATTGACAATGACACTGGGACTGGTTTCCTCTGCATATGCTGGATTTTTGGGATCCAGTCTGTTTGGATGCTGACCTTCCTGGACCTGGAGTGAGGGGGGAGGAACTTGGACTTCCCACAGGGCAGGAGACCCTGACTTCCCTAGGGGACAAAGAGGGAGGAGGAGAGGGAGGGGGGAGTGGGAGGGCGTTGGGCGGAGGGGCGTAAATGGAAACTTTTTATAATTTAATAAAATTACAAAAAAAAAATTAGTAAAAACCTGTGTCTTGTCGGACACCACGGAATAAAGTTTGAATACAATAACAATTCGAACACCAGAAAGCCTACAAATGCATGGAAATTGAAAAGTCAACTACTGAATCATCCCTGGGTCAAGGAAGGAATAAAGAAAGAAATTAAAGTCTTCCTTGAATTTAATGAAAATAAAGACACAACATACTCAAACCTATGGGACACAACGAAAGCAGTGCTAAGAGGAAAGTTCATAGCACTAAGTGCCCAGTTAAAGAAAATGGAGAAAGCACATATTGGAGACTTAACAGCACACCTGAAAGCTCTGGAAAAAAAAGAAGCAGACTCTCCCAGGAGAAGTAGAAGATTTGAAATAATCAAAGTGAGGGCTGAAATCAACAACATAGAAACACAGAAAACAATCAAAAAAATCAACAAAACAAAAAGTTGGTTCTTGGAGAAAATCAACAAGATTGACAAACCCCTAGCCAAACTAATCAAACAGCAGAGAGAGAACACTCAAATTAATAAGATCAGAAATGAAAAGGGGGACATAACAACAGACACAGAGGAAATTCAGAGAATCATTAGAGCTTACTACGAAAGTTTATATGCCACAAAGTTGGAAAATGTACAAGAAATGGATTGGTTTTTAGATAAATACCATTTGCCAAAGTTAAATCAAGACCAGGTGAACAATCTAAATAGACCTGTTAGTCGCAAAGAATTAGAAGCAGTTATCGAAAAGCTCCCAACCAAAAAAAGCCCAGGGCCAGATGGTTTCAATGCAGAATTCTACCAGAACTTCCAAGAAGAGCTGATACCTATACTCCTTAAGGTATTTCACAATATAGAAACAGAAGAGTCATTGACAAACTCTTTTTATGAAGCTACAGTTACCCTGATACCAAAACCACATAAAGACCCAACCAAGAGAGAGAATTACAGGCCAATCTCACTCATGAACATCGACGCAAAAATTCTCAAAAAAATCCTGGCAAACCGATTTCAAGAACACATTAGAAAAATTATCCATTATGATCAAGTAGGCTTCATTCCAGAGATACTGGGCTGGTTCAACATATGCAAATCCATCAATGTAATCCATCATATAAATAAACTGAAAGAAAAAAACCATATGATCATCCCATTAGATGCTGAAAAAGCATTTGACAAAATCCAACATCCCTTTATGATAAAGGTGTTGGAGAGATTGGGGATACGAGGATCATACCTAAATATAATAAAAGCTATTTACAGCAAACCGACAGCTAACATCAAACTGATCGGAGAGAAACTCAAAGCCATTTCATTGAAATAAGGAACAAGACAAGTCTGTCCACTGGTGTGGGAGAATTGTCTGTATTCTGTCAATCATATTTTAATAAAACACTGATTGGCCAGGCAGGCAGTATAGGCGGGAAAGCCAGACAGGAAGTAGGGGTGGAGCAAAGAGACTGGGAGTATTCTGGAAGCAGAAGCTCTCTCTCAGCCATTCCTGTACAGACCACCGAAGAGGCAGCATGTAACTTGCCCAGCAGAGAAAGGTACGGAGCCATTATGGCTAACATAGATGAGAATAATGGGTTAATATATGTTATAAGAGTTAACAAGAAGCCTGACCTAATGGGCCAATCAGTTTATAACCTTATGGAGTCCTGTGTGTAATTTTTCTTTGTTGCTTGCCGGCTGTTGGGGTACTGGGAAGGACAGAAACCCCAACAAGCCAGCCCTCATACTACAGTCCACTCTCCCCATACCTATTCAATATAGTGCTTGAAGTTCTAGCAATAGCAATACGACAACATAAGGGCATCAAGGGGATTCGAATTGGAAAGGAAGAAGTTAAACTCTCGTTATTTGCAGACGATATGATAGTATACATGAGCGACCCCAAAAACTCTACCAAAGAAATCCTACAGCTGATAAACACCTTTAGTAATGTGGCAGGATACAAGATCAACTCCAAAAAATCAGTTGCCCTCCTATACACAAAGGATAAAGAAGCAGGGAGGGAAATCAGAGAAACTTCACCTTTCACGATAGCCACAAATAGCATAAAATATCTTGGGATAATTCTGACCAAGGAAGTGAAAGACCTATTTGACAAGAACTTTAAGTCTTTGAAGAAAGAAATTGAGGAGGATACCAGAAAATGGAAAGATCTCCCTTGCTCTTGGATTGGGAGGATCAACATAGTAAAAATGGCAATTCTACCAAGAGCAATCTATAGATTCAATGCAATCCCCATCAAAATCCCATCAAACTTCTTCACAGACATTGAGAGAATAATAATTAATTTTATATGGAAAAACAAAAAACACAGGATAGCCAAAACAATCTGATATCATAAAGGAACTTCTGGAGGTATAACCATCCCTGACTTCAAACTCTATTACACAGCTACAGTATTGAAAACAGCTTGGTACTGGCATAAGAACAGAGAAGTCGACCTATGGAATCGAATAGAAGACCCAGATATTAACCCACAAACCTATGAACACTTGATTTTCGATAAGTGGGCTAAAGGTGTACAATGAAAGAAGGAAAGCATCTTTAACAAATGGTGCTGGCATAACTGGATGTCAACCTGTAGAAGAACGAAAGTAGATCCATATCTATCACCATGCACAAAGCTCAAGTCCAAATGGATTAAAGACCTCAACATTAAACTGACCACTTTGAACCAGATAGAAGAGAAAGTAGGAAGCAGTCTACAAGACATAGGCACAGGAGACCACTTCCTAGGTAGAACCCCAGTAGCACAGACAATAAGAGAATCAATGAATAAATGGGAACTCCTGAAACTGAGAAGCTTCTGTAAAGCAAAGGACACCGTCAGTAAGACAAAAAGGCTACCTTCTGACTGGGAGAAGATCTTCACCAACCCCTCATCAGATAAAGGCCTGATCTCCAAAATATACAAGGAACTCAAGAAACTAGACACTAAAACTCTAATTAACCCAATTAAAACATGGGGTGCTCATCTGAACAGAGAATTCTCAACAGAAGACCTTCGAATGGCCAAAAGACACTTAAGGTCATGCTCAACATCCTTAGCGGTCAGGGAAATGCAAATCAAAACAACTATGAGATACTATTTTACACTGATCAGATTAGCTAAAGTCAAAAACACCAATGATAGCTTATGCTGGAGAGGTTGTGGAGAGAGGGGAACTCTCATCCATTGTTGGTGGGAATGCAAACTTTTGCAGCCACTGTGGAAATCAGTGTGGCGGTTTCTCAGGAAACTGGGAGTCAACCTCCCTCAAGACCCAGCAATTCCACTCTTGGGAATATACCCAAGAGATGCCATATCATACCACAAAAGCATTTGTTCAACTATGTTCATAGCAGCACTTTTTGTAATAGCCAGAACCTGGAAACAACCTTAATCTTGAAATTACCTTCAAATCTAGAAGGAAACTTATTTATTTCTTTCTTATCACCAATTTCCTGGTGGTCAGGTATAGCCTAGGCAAAAATTGTTATTAAAAATTCAACACTATTATATTTCAAATACACAAAAATGTATACCTGATTA
The DNA here is from genome assembly GCF_982192425.1 of Myodes glareolus. Classification (NCBI taxonomy): domain Eukaryota; kingdom Metazoa; phylum Chordata; class Mammalia; order Rodentia; family Cricetidae; genus Myodes; species Myodes glareolus. The sequence goes on from NC_142032.1 coordinate 49,317,925, forward strand.
TGCAAGTAAATTAGGAGTAGAAAGTGGAACAGATTTGATCTGAATAGCAGCACTAGCCTTAACCTTGAGTATATAATTTTCAAGGTAATTCTGGTGAGCATTCAGGAGACAAATGTAATAGAATCTCAGTCTTTGTAGGAACTGCCTAAATATTGGTGGTCAGAGTGCTTGTAGCTACACATGGACAGAAAATCAAAGGCTGTTCTTATGGGATCAGAAAAAGAAATAAGGAATATATTTCTAGGAACTATCAGAAAGTCTGCCCTTGTTCTACAGTGACATAAAAAACTTAGATAAAATAAGCTACTTTCCTGTAACTCTGAAGAAAGCATAACTAAATCATAGTATACTAAAGTTTTTCATGTCTCTGTGTTTATGTATTTTTGCATGTATATAGGCATACACGCAAAGGGAGGTTCATTGTCGACATTGGCAGCTTCCTCAGTGACCCTCCACTAAACCCAGAGTTAACAGATACAATTAGCTTGGCTAATCTGCTTGCTCCAGGGATTTCATGTCTCCATATAGCAGGCTTTGAGATTACAGGAGGTTGGTCAAGCCCACCTGACATGGGCAGGGCCCATGAATACCAGTCTTCACACTTTCTAGGCAATTGTTTACCTGCTGAGCTACCCAGTCCTAAATCTAACCTCTTACTGCAAGAGTTCTCTAGGAATTAAATACTATTTTCATGTTGATAACTCTCAAATGTATTACTTCATTTTTGTTTTAAATTGGTTCTGAGGCATCCAAAAGAAACTCCAGGTTTAAACGTTCAAAATGAAGTTCATTTCCTCTTTCTGCTACTAAATTTATACTATTATGATATTTCTCATCAGCCATTTATTGTTCTACTTACTTAGCCAACTGGATTACTATTTTCCTCACATTTACATCCAATACATTATTTACCTTTCTAACATATTTAGATAATCCATAACGGTAATTTAAAACATTAGGTCCATTTCATGTACGACTTCATTTGTGTTTACTGTCTCTCTGTTGATTTTTGTTTACATGCCCTGTCTGTTAGTCAAAGTAGGATACTGAAGTTTCCTGTTATTACTGTGTTACAGTTAATCCTAGATTAATGACTGGTATTGGATGTATCAAAATTTAGAGTATATATATATATATATATATATATATATATATATATATATATATGTGTGTGTGTGTGTGTGTGTGTGTGTGTGTGTGTGTTCAAAATCATAATTTCCCACATTACTCCTTTGGTCAATATGAAGATGTTTTTATCACTTTATCACTCTTTATCACTTCTGATTAGTTTTGACATGAAGAGTGAAATTCAGATTATGTAGTATTATATATAATGATTCAGGAGATTCAAACATAAATTACATCATTATATTTGTTTAATAAAACACATAATATTTATGATATTCATGAAATTAAAATTTAGAGGTAAATGTCCTCAATGACTACTAGCAACAGAGAATGACAGGAATGATGAAGAGTGACGGTGTTAAAGAAGTTACTCAAAGTCTAGTAAAAGAAGTTCTAGGACAGGAAAATATAAGGTTCAGTTATTTTTTAAACAAGTTTGATAGTTTAGATTCAGTCACCACTTGTCAGACTGTTTACTCCCAAACTCTATGTTTTTTCTCTTCCAGAATAATTAGATTTCAGGTAGTCACTTTGTCATTCAGCAAGACATTGAAGACCAGTAGCTGTCAGTCATGTCTATGAGACTACATTCTGACTAGAAGATTGTTCTCAGCAGTAGTGCGTATAACCTGTACCTGAACTGACAAAGAAGACATTGCTCACCTCTTTTTACTTTATTTCCCTGGATAGACAAAGGAATGAATAGAGATAGTTTTAATACTCCAAAAGATGTAAAAAAGAGACAGTGGAAACAGACATTCACCCTAGCATAGCATCTAAAACATAACAGTTTAGACAGTTCATTTATACACTTCTGAGTTCTGGTATTTGAGAAATAATACATATTAATGGCTTCATATTTTGTGTCCTTTCAAATAATATTTTTATCAATTCTTTAATATTTTTATATGATATGTTTGAACTTAGCCACCCTTCCACCAGCTCTACTCATAACCACCATCTCATCCTTTCCCACAAAACTTTGGGTTTTATTTTCCTGCCTCCCAGCACATGAAGTCTAATGTGTGATCCCAAACAGTCTTGGGAATGAAGCCTGTTCTGGTGTATAGCTGATCTGCTCACAATCACATCACTAAAGAAAACAGCAGTTGTTAAACTCCCATAGTTCCTCAGCTAGCAATAAGTTTTTGTGCCCACCTCCTGCTCCTAACCTGGAATGTTTTATGGCTGAGCCTATGCAGATGTTGTGTGTGCTGTGTCACAATCATTGAGAGTGCCTGTGTATAGCTGCCATGTTGTGTACAACAACACTGGTTGCTAGATGTCGTCTATTATACCTGCCTCTTAAAATCTCCCAGTCTTCTCTTTCACAAATATTCTTGGAGACTGTGGAAAGGGGGTCTGATATGTATATCCCAATTAAGACTGAAAACGCTACAGTCTTTTATTCTCTGCCCGTTGGACATTTTTTTATTCTTTAGGAGACTAGCATTATTGTTCCACATTTGCTCTGATCTAATGAAGTTCTAGTCACCCCAAAATGACAAATTTTTGTATCCTCTCTCAAAAACTAGTATCTCCTTCATATTTGAGTCTTTGTAAGGCTTAACTGTCATCTTCTGGGGTAGATTGTTAGAGGAAATGCATACATGTACTACTTAACATTTGAATAATTCTGTGAGTTATATAATAGTGTATGAGAATACTGCCTAAAAATGCCAAGTAAGCCAGCTGAATTAGCTCTGCAGGATAAGAGATCTAGTGAAGAACAGCAAAGATTGCCTAGAATATAGCAAATATCATTAACATAAAAGAAAATGTGACTATTCTGGAGCACCCAGCTCAGTTGAAGCTATAAAGCATGCAAAAACTCATGAGTGAGTCTAGACTAGAAACAAAGAGGCTTCCCTGCCCAGCCAAGTATATATGATAGCAAATCATTGCCTTGAGCCACTAATGGAAGGAATTTTCTACTACACAACATATAAATGATTAATTGCAAAAAATGTGTAAATCTCTAATTAAAGCTAGGTGCTGAGCAGACTTCATCTTCTCAATGACTTTCTTTAATGCGTTATGAACCTCTTTATTCCTTAAGCTATAGACAATTGGGTTCAACATGGGAACTACTATGGTATAGAACACAGATGCCATTTGGTCATTGTCCAAGGAATGACTAGAACTGGGCTGTAGATACATGAAGATTATAGTTCCATAGAATATGGTCACAGCAGTGAGGTGGGATGCACAAGTAGAGAAGGCTTTCTTCCGTCCTTCTGCTGAACGCATCTTCAGGATAGCAATGAATATGAAAGCATAGGAGGTCAAGATAACTATCAGAGCAAAAAAGACATTGAAGGAAGTTATGATAAAGAGCACAATCTCATCCACATATATATCAGAGCAAGAAAGATCCAGGATTGGAGGAATATCACAGAAGAAGTGATGAATCACATTAGAATGGCAAAAGGAGAGATCAAAGATAAACCCAGTATAGATAGAAGATTCAGCTAAGCTGAACACATAGCAGCCAATCACCATGTGAGTACACACACTAGTAGTCATAGTAGCAGCATAATGTAAGGGCTTGCAAACTGCAGCATGTCTGTCAAAAGCCATGACAGCAAGTAAGAAACAGTCTACACTTGCAAAAGACACAAAGAAGAACATTTGAGCAACACATCCCCCATAGGAGATAACTTTGTCCCCTGTGAGAAGCCCAGCCATCACCTTTGGAGTCACAGCTGAAGAGTAAACACAGTCTGCCAGAGAGAGGTTACTGAGGAAAAGGTACATGGGAGTGTGGAGACGGGAGTCCAGCCAGATCAACACAATCATGCCCAAGTTCCCGATCAGTGTGATGAGATAGATGATGGTGAATGTTATAAATAGAGGGACTTCCAGTTCTGGGTTTTCAGTTAGGCCCAAGAGTATAAATGTACTCAGTCTACTACTGTTTGCCACATACAACATTTTGATATTGTATTTTACCTGTCAAAATCAAGAAAGGACATGAACAGGTTGATGAAGTATGTCTTTCTCAGAGTGTATGAGACACTTGGTTCAATTATCAGTAATCCCCACAAGTAAACACATGATAAAACAGGGAAGAACACTTAGATAGTTAAAAATTAATAATCACTATAGCATTCTAAATATATATGGTGTTACTACTAACAGCAATGATGTATGCACATGTTATTGGAATAGAGAAAATGAGAAAGAGAAAAAAAATGTTTGAACCTTATCACTCAGACAGTTCGTGTAGGTAACTGTCTAACTTTCATTCAAATTTACTTAGGCAAAATAAAACTTTCACAAACATTAAATACTAGTAAGGAAGGTGTTTCCAAAGTAAAAACAGTAATTTTCAAATGCCATCTTGTGCTACAGCATAATCTATTGAAGTTCAGGATTGACCACTTACCTTATTTAACTACATAATCTCATTATAAAATAGCCTCTATGCATAGTTCTCAAAGTCCATGGTAAATATCTGCTGTAAATATGATAATCCTTAAGCAAACAAGTGTAATCCACGATTACCATTGAATTAGGACTATACATTGTAACATATTGGGATTAATGAAGGATACCTACTGTAGGTATTATCTACCCCCTTTTCTGAATCTAGCAGTAATAGTTCAACACTGAGGTTCCATAAACACTTCTTCATTCATGAATGTATTTTAATGAGTCCATTCTTTGTAACTCTAAACGTAATACTAGCGACATTCTTCTTTGTGCCAGACATTGTTGTCCTAAGTCTTATAGATTCATACTCTAAACATTCTAAATTTAAGCATGAGTACCAAAACAGTAATTTTTTGGTTATGATGCTAATTCTCTGTGAGTCTTAAACTTAGAATAGAGATAAACATGCATACTTATAGACGAAGTATAGCTTATGTTTAGTATAGCTAAACATACTTAGTTTTATACTTTGACTAGAGATAAACATACTTATAAGAGAATGCCATTCTACCTATGAATCAGAAACAGGAAGATTGTGTGTTAAATGCTACCTGAGTGTCAGTACGAGGCCAGCCAGAATAGCTCAGCAAGACTCTGTCTAAAACTAAAAAGCACTTAAAAGTAAATGAGAGCAAGGGGTGGGAGCAGAGCATCCCAATGAAGAGTTTATCTGCTGTGAACAGGATCTTGGGTTAATTGCCCAGTACCACAAAAACAACAGAGATTGAAACAGGTAAAGATAAAGAAAGGACAGAGAAGTACATAAAGGTACAGTATGTCTCAAGAAGTATATAAATGTAAATCAATCTGAGGAAGCAAAAGTGCCTGAGCTGCAGGCTATATACCTCATTTTGAAACTTAGCTTTTTTACTTCATAATTTTACTTAATTGCTTTTTTACTTAAAAACTTCTAAATTCTCCAAAGATCGTTTTTCCTCTGAAAAAAGTAAAGCTAGGAGATGCTTCTTGTTTTTGGAGAAACTTATTCACACACACATGAGTGTCTATTGTATACTGAATTAAAACCCAGAGAAACCTCTTTTAAGATTTCCTCATGTTCATGTGACTATCACATCACATAACACACCACATTGATAGTCTATTTCTAGGTGAGTAAACTAACTTAGAAATGCTTGTAATTTCTCTGCAAAAACGGCTATTTGAAGAGCAGTTCCTACTATGAATTTAAACATCTCTAATGATATCTGCTCCCAGACTGCACATGAAGAAGCCAAGCAAAAAACACTTTTCAAATTTTTGTTGATATTTTCATGAGAATATGCTTTTATAATCAATATCTTGTATTATGTTCCATGCAGGAAATTTCAGTGTTCTTCTTTAAAAATTCTCTGAAAAGAGGTTCTGGTATTTTTTAAATTATAATTATGCTTATACTTTTTGAAACAGAGATGAGAATAATAAACAATGGAATGCCATTTAAATATAACTGAAATATATTTATTGTGATACATGTACTTTTAAAATTCGCTGTAGTCTTTATGAATTTGCCTAATGTGAGTCTTTGAGAATTTAGCTATGGCAGGTTTTTCACAGTATTTTATGAATTAAAAGTCATAATCCACTAGTGGATGGTAGAATTAAATGATGAACTGAACCAATAATTTAAAAAATTCTGTTACATATCATTGGTATTATTAGTAATCATTTTCTTTTTGCTTTATTGGTTTTTGTTTGATTTAATATTGTTTTGTTTTGTTTTGCTTTGTTTTTTGAGACAGAATTTCTCTGTGTAACAGTCCTGTATCTCCTGGAACTCACTTTGTAGACCAGATTGGCCTTGAACTCACAGAGATCTACCTGCCTCTGACTCCTGAGTGCTGGGACTAAAAGCATTAACATCACCACCTGGACAGTAATGGTTTCTAACATTGGTGACAGGTGTTTTATGCCACTGCTCAGCTTAATGCTTGCAAATATTAACTTATTTAAGACAAAAAGGAATATAAGGATAAACCTCAAAAGTGAGGGAAAGTGGGAGTATGTGGAAGCTTTACTTATTCCATGAATGTATCTGTGTTGATGTACCTGAATGTGTGTGTGTGTGTGTGTGTGTGTGTGTGTGTAGATGTGTGTTTCCTGTGTCTTAATATAAACTGTACTTCTACCTAGAATTTCCATATTCCCAGAATGCTTGATCTTGGACCCATAAAAAAATCCATCTAAGTACAGTAATAATGTTGCTTTAGAAACACATGCTAAATGGCTCAACAAGCAGGAACGTGGTTGTTTATAGATAGATTTCATTAAGTCCTTCATTAGTTTGCTTAGTGTGTCAAAACTCACTTATTGAGCATGCTCCACATCATAAACACTATCTTAAAAACAGATTTCAAACTATATGGTAATGATGCTACCTTCTATTTGGAAATATCCTTATTGCCTCTGTTAGAGTAAGCATTTGTGATTCCTGAGTGCTGGAAAAAAAGGTGTGAAGCCAGGAGAATATTAGATACTAGAAAGATAAGCACTGATCATTCAATAGGAGAATAGTTACACCTGTACCTTTGCACAGCAGATATTCTGTTTTGGTAGTCTGAACAAAACATAGATTTAGCTAGAAACTTACCTTGTACTTTAAGGGAGCTGGCACTGTGGAAGGTCCTCTCAAAGAAAGAAAGCTTCTGATGAAGAAGTTATCTCCTAATGACTAGTTGAACAATAAAGTTCTCCAGAGACAGACAGATACAAGGAAAAGGTGATTATTTTCTGGTGGTTACAAAATAGTCTCTAACCTGTCACATGGGGATGCTGTAAGAAAAAATAGGAGGTCTCTGATTGCACTCTGTGAAGTGTCCAGCAACTCTAAGAGGAAGGAGGACACCATTGTGAACTGGATATCAATTTTAACTCGAGATTTGTTTGAGCTGGAGGGTGTTGCTGACTCATAATAATATGCAATGGTGAAATAAAACTTCGCAAAATAGCAATTTTCTATATTTCAATAAATAAATACCAAATCTAGGTGGTGGTGGCACATGCCTTTAATCCCAGCACTTGGGAAACAGAGGCAGGCAGATCTCTCTGACTTCGAGGCCAGCCTAGGCTACAAGAGTTAGTTCCAGGTCAGGCTCCAAAGCTACAGAGAAACCGTGTCTCGAAAAATTTTTAAAAAAATACCAAGGGACAAAGAGGGAGGAGGAGAGGGAGGGGGGGAGTGGGAGGGTGTTGGGAGGAGGGGCGTAAATGGAAACTTTTTATAATTTAATAAAATTACAAAAAAAAAATACCAAAATACCTTTGGCAAATGGGCTATTCCTTCTAAAATGATGTTACATAGATTCATGTTGGATACTAAACACCAATGTCTTGAATTCAAAGAACTTATACATGCACAAAGTCCACAGAGAAATTGATGCCCAGGAGGACATCCACAGGTCTTCATTCTATTCAGCTAGAGAAGCAGTAATTAAATTGTCTACAGAGACATACCTACATCAACATTTTAAAGAAGAATAGTCATGCTTTACACTACCTGGAGCATGTGTGTGTGTGTGTGTGTGTGTGTGTGTGTGTGTGTGTGTGTGTGCTTATTGTGTAGCTACATCATACAAATGAAATATTCCCTCTTAGAGGAAGTCAGGAACTTCACAAGATTTAAGAAGCTAATGAAACTTTTAAATGTGTGAGTTTACTGATTCTCAAAGCTTAGAAAGTTACCAAATGCATGATTCCATAACTTTAGTTTGTATAAGCAGCTACCGGTGACATGGGGAAGAGAGACTTGTAGCTCTCTACAAGCTGTATTCAGTTTTTGTGTTTCATTTGTGCTAGTGGAGAATTCCAGACATGCAGCTGCCTTTGAGGCTCTCATGATTTTCTACCACAAATAATCTCCCACCATCCTCCTTTAAGGAGCTGCAATGTACTCACTTGGTCTTCAAGGGAGATTTTGATGGAATTAATTTTTGGTCTGTTCCTGGCACCCCTCTCTCTTCAATGAATTTTTTCATTATTTTTTAGACTCCCTTTACTCTTCTCTTTTCTCCTTCCAGTCACTCCCCCAACCTCCCCACTGCACCCCATCTACTCATTCTCCATTTCTATTCAGAAAAGAGCAGACCACCCATGGATATAAACCAAACATGGCATATCAAGTTGCAATAAAACTAGACACCTTCCCTTACATTAGGCTGGACAAGCAACCTAGTACAAGGAATAGGGTTCCAAGAGCCGGTAAAAGAGTCAGAGAATGCCCCTGTTCCCACTGTTAGGAGTCCCACTAGAAGATCAAGCTACACTGTAACATGAACGGGCCTGCTTGTTGGGGTTTCTGTCCTGCCCGGCCCCCCAGCTGTTTACTCCCAGAGAAAAATCACACACAGATCTTTGTAAGTTATAAAGCTGATTGGTTCATTATCTCTAGCCTCTTACTGGCTAACTCTCACATCTTGATTAACCCATTATTCTGATCTATTTTAGCCATGTGGCTCAGTACCTTTTTTAGTGGGGCAGCTCACTCTGGGCAGGAATGCGAGGAATCAGCTTCCTCCTCCCCAGAATTCTCCTGCTCCCCTTGCATCATTTCCACTTTCTGTCTGGTTTTCCGACCTACACCTCCTGCCTGGCCAATCAGCGTTTATTTAAAACATGATTGACAGAATACAAACAATTCTTTCATAGCACTTCCCCCTCTTTTTAAAAAAAACAAAGAAAAATATCCATAGTCCATTTTTTGGGAATGTGGGTGTAGTATTCCAGGCTACTTCCAGCTGGTTGGGGGTGCTGATAATCTTATGGGGACCTAAAGAAAATTTAGAGTTATGATCAAGTCCTGACTGAAGTATCCTGTGAGTCTTGATCATCTCAGGCAGCAGTCTTGAACCTGTTCTGGATGAAGAACTCTCATATTGAGCCATCTGTTCCTACCAGAGATATCTCAGGTGGTCTCCCTTGATCAAAGATGATTTTTCTTAACTCTGAATAAATCTACAGCCTCTCATTTACTCCAAAGTAACATATCTTTTGACTTCAATTTTGAAGCCAAGGCATTTTCAAAATGCCTATCTTGGATTAATTCTGCAGCATTTACAAGCAAGTCTCTTTTAGCAGCTGTTGCTCCTTCCTCAGCATTTAAACAATTCAAAGAGAGCATAAGAGCATACAGTATCAAGATTCTCTGTGTATTTTCCATCTTTATGCAGCTTTATTTTAACCTCTATTTCTTTTATTTTTACTTTTAACTTTTGGCTTTGAAACAGGTTCTCTGTATATGTTTGTCCTGGAATTCCCTCTCTAGACCAGGCTATCTTTGAACTCCCAGAGATCTGTCTGTCTCTGCCTCCCAGGCCCCAGGCTACTCTACTCGTTCTTTCTTTCTTTCTTTTTTTTTTCTTTTACTCTGAGGACTTTAACCTTTAGCCTGTATATATTTTTAACACAATGTAAAACATTTAGAGGTTTTGTTACTCTTTGAATCTCTCTTTAATGTATATCTCTCTCTTTTTTGAACACATAGGTCTTTAATTTGTTAAGGAATATGGAGAAAACAACAGTCAAAAGCTCTTAAGACGTTTCAAGGTCCTTGCCAGCAAGCAAGCTGCAACAGTGTTTTCATAGTCTAGACTGCCTGCTTGAAAGAGTCAGAGTTTTTCCTGGCAGGACGACCCAGAAAGCCAGTATTTTACAACAGCGCAGCTTTTTTCCTGCTATGGCTGGAAACTGAAATGCTTTACTCTAGTCTTTACCAAGCTTTTTTAGGCTTTTTGTGGATGTAGTTATCCACGTGGGCGCCATTCTGTAACATGAGGCAGGCTGCCTTGTTTGTGTTTTTCTGTCCTGCCCAGCCCTCCAGCTGTTTAGTCCCAGAGAAAAATCACACACAGATCTCTGTAAGTTATAAAGCTGATTGGCTCATTATCTCTAGCCTCTTACTGGTTAACTCTCACATCTTGGTTCACCCACTATTCTGGTCTATTTTAGCCATGTGGCTCAGTATCTTTTTCAGTGGGGCAGCTCACATCCTGCTGCTTCAGTGATCTGGACAGGAATGCGAGGAATCAGTTTCCTCCTCCCCAGAATTGTCCTGCTCTCCTTGCATCATTTCCACTTCTTGTCTGATATTCCCGCCTACACCTCCTGCCTGGCCAATCAGCGTTTATTTAAAACATGATTGACAGAATACAGACAATTTTTCCGCATCACTACACAACTGCAGCATACATGCAGAGGGCCTAGGGAAATCCCATGTGGGATCTCTGGTTAGTTCAGTCTCTGGGACCTCTATGTTTCCAGGTTAGTTGATTCTGTGGGTTTTCATGTGGTGTCCTTGAATCCTGTGGCTCCTAATGCTCTTTTCCTCCTCTTCTATAAGATTCCTTAAGTTCCATCTAATGTTTGGCTCTAAGTCTCTGCATCAGTTTCCATCAGTTGCTGGATGGAGCCTCTCTGATCACAATTGGGCTATGGAGCCTTCTCTTAGATGGAAAGATATCCATTCATGTCTCTCTAGGAAAAAGAAATCATGCACCATGAGTCTGCTTTTATTTAATTCAAGATATTTTCCTTTATATTACTTCTTTTAGCTCCACGTTGTTGGTTTCAGAAAACAATCAAATTTGAAAAAAAAAAAAAAGAATCCTTCCACACTGCTGGTGGTAATGTAAATTAGTATGTCCACCCTTGAACTCAATCTGAAAATTCTCTAAAAGACATTGAAAGGAAAACACTTTATGACTTGATACGCTCCTGCTGGGTATAAACGTCCACAAGAAAGTCAGCTTACTATAAAGATACTCTCATAACCATGTTTATTGATGATACATTCAAAATAGTTGAGTTACATTATTAGATGAATTACCAGTCAACAAATTAATAAACTATGATAGATCGATGATGATAATAGATGATGATGATGCAGATAGATAGATAGATAGATAGATAGGATAGTGCATTATTAAACTTTAAAGCAAGAGTAATTAATGTCATTTATAAATTAAAATGATGCATCATGCAAGTGAAATAAAGCATTCTATCAACACATTTCTCTCATATGTGATATTTAGAGGTAAAAGTACATAAAAATATAAATGGAGAATTATATAAATAAGGAATAAAATAGCTTATAGTGAATAATGATAGTAAATATGATCCAAATATATTCAAGGCATATATAGAAATGTCATAATTATATTCAGCATTGTAAACAGTTAGTAGATACTAATAAAAATTGCTAAAAAAAGATTTCCCCATATACATTATAATTTGCTTCTTTTCCATTTCTTTAAATGAGTTAAATATTACTTAGTATATTCTATATTATTATAAAATTTCCATTCATGAATTACTTTGTTTTAGTTGTATCTACTTTTTTAACACAAACAAGTTTTCCTGCTCTAGTACCTCCCTGCCACACACCCTTCCTCAGAAGCAAATCTATTTCAATTACTGATTTTATATTAACTTCACCTTATGAAAGAGGGAATGTGATAATTTTTAATGTCTTAAATAATGTCTTATTTCTCTTAAGCTGATGCTTTCTCCTTATAATGTCATAACATATTGTCATGTTTTCTTTACCCATCCTTCTGTTGTTGTAGGACACCTAGAACGAATCTATAGATTGGCTCCTGAGAATAGTACAGAAAAAATGGTTTTGTACGTGTTACTTATATATGCTCAGAGTCCTATTGAAAACAATCTACACATTCTGTAGGCTTGTTCATAGAACTTCAGATAAAGGAAATACAAAATAGACTTGACTTACAAGAGAAAAGAGTAGTAGGTTTCTGTGAGCATTTTTTTCTTTTTATAAATATGTCTCTGGTTTTAGCAGAACCTTCATTATAAAATGGGAGAAATGTCAGCATACACAATAGTCCATCTTTACATGGCTATACTAGCGTCTGATGTTTGAGAGGTAGATTATTTCGTGCCACTATATTTTGATTTCGTTATTTTAGAATTTTACCTCAGTCAAATTATTCTAATGTCAGCAGATTGGATTCATCATCTTAAAACCACAAATTCTTTGCTTCTTGTTTTACCAAGAGTTGGTAACTCTTTCTTCATGCATAAATTCTAAGTCAGACATAGGTCTTGCTTTAGCCAGTGTAAGATGATACTTTTAAAAAGAGGAATTTGTGGGTTTAGAGGTGTTGAAGTATTTTACTTTCAGGTTTTGAAAATAATCTCTTGACAGTATCCTACAAACAAGCTGCCTCAGGCACCGGAAGGCAGAATATCATATGGTGATGCAGAAAATAGACCAGACAATACCTAAGTTCAATACCAATAAAAGATTAAAACTATCTTAGGCCTTCAAGTTCAATTGATCTTGTATAATATAAAGAACCTCATGGGTGAACATGGATGAAAATAGAATTGTGTTGTTCAAATGATTATACAAAATACTAAACCATTGTCTTAAAACATTAAAATTTGAGAAAGCTTGTTACACAATAATAGATAACTGATTAACCATACAGATTTTTAAATCTCTTGGATTCAGATTGAGTGCTGACCAGCCTGTAATCATAGTACACAGAAGTGAGAGGCAAGTGGATCTCTGTGAATTCAAATCCAACCTGTCTTTCATCATGAGTGCCAGTTCAACCAAGGCTACACAGTTAGACTCTTGTCTCCAAAAAAATCATAACAGAAAAGAAAAAGAAAAAAGTACAAATTGGTACACTGAAAAGTTGCCTTTGCAAGCAAACTAACTAGTTTTGTTATTTTCTCTGTTCTGTTAACCTAGTCGAGTTATCTGACTTATAGTTTGAATTACTTTAAGACTTTTCTGTGTTTATTTTGTATTGTATGTATTAACAGACTTTTCTATCTTTAAAAACAACCTTCCTCAAGGCCCAGCAATACCACTTTTGGGTATACGCCTAAAGAATGCTCAATCATACCATAAGAACACATGCTTAACTATGTTTATACCAGCATTGTTTGTCATAGCCAGAACCTGGAAAGAACCTAAATGCCCCTTGACTAAAAAATTGATAAGAAAAATGTGGTACATATACACAATGGAGTATTACACAGAAGAAAAAAATAATGACATCTTGAAATTTGCAGACAAATGGATAGATTTAGAAAACATCATACTGACTAAAGTAACCCAGACCCAGAAGGATAAATATCATATGTACTCTCATAAGTGGCTTTTGGACATAAAGCAAATAAAACCAGTCTACAGTTCACAATCCCAGAGAACTTTAGACAACAATGAGGACCCTAAGAGAGCCATGCATGGATCTAATCTACATGGGAAGTAGAAAATGACAAGATATCCTGAGTAAATTGAGAGCATGGGGACTATGGGAGAAGGTTGAATGGGAGGAGAGAGAAAGAGAGGGGAGCAGAGAAAAATGTATAGCTCAATAAAATCAATAAAAAAGAAAAACATATTTTAAAAAGACAGTGATGAGGATGTAGTGCAGCTGGTGAATGGCATTTTTAACGAGCAGAAAGCTCTGGGTTCATTCTCCAACACCACATAGAGCCAGGCTTGATGGCTCACACCTACAATCAGCACTGAAGATGTAGGCAAATCAGAAATTCAAGGTCAGTGTTGGCTATATGGTGAATTGGGGCTAATCTTCATTACAGGAGGCCATGTCTCAAAAGGATAAGCAAAAAAAATTAGGAAAAGATATTTTGTGCTGTGCTTGACTAAGTGTCAGTGAAACAGACTTGTTAAAGGTGTTTGCTGAAGTGTCATTTCTTATTGACTTGGAGGGAAGAAAGCAGCAAGATACATATACATTGCCATATTTGCAGTAATTCTGCTTTGAAACTGTGTTGTTAGAAAGTATCAATTGATTACTACCAAGTGTCAGTAGAGCACTTGTTCTTAAATAAAAATATTCATCAAGAAAAAATAGAATCCTTTAGAAAAATAGAATAAACCAAAATAATAGCTGAAAATTTTAAATTTTTATCAATATTTTTAAAAAATAACTGTTGGCAATAAAAATGTATAATCTAAAATTTGAAAAAAATTTAGGAGCTTACCAAAGTCTTCATTTTCTCTACAACTTTCTTGAAAGCACTATGAACTTCTTTATTCCTTAAGCTATAGACAACCGGGTTCAACATGGGAACTATTATGGTGTAGAACACAGATGCCATTTGGTCATTGTCCATGGAATGACTAGAATTGGGCTGTAGATACATGAAGATTACAGTTCCATAGAATATGGTCACAGCAGTGAGGTGGGATGCACAAGTAGAGAAGGCTTTCTTCCGTCCTTCTGCTGAACGCATCCTTAGGATAGCAATGAATATGAAAGCATAGGAGGTCAAGATAACTATCAGAGCAAAACAGACATTGAATGATGCTAAGATAAAAAGGATGATCTCATTCACAGATATATCAGAACATGAAAGAGCTAGGATTGGAGGGATATCACAGAAAAAATGATGGACCAAATTAGAACGGCAGAAGGAGAGGGAGAAGGTAAATCCAGTATGTACAGCAGACTCAATCAAGCCCCAGGCATAGCAGCCAATCACCATGTGAGTACACACACTAGTAGTCATGGTAGTGGCATAATGTAAGGGTTTGCAAACTGCAGCATGCCTGTCAAAAGCCATGACAGCAAGTAAGAAACAGTCTACACTTGCAAAAGACACAAAGAAGAACATTTGAGCAACACATCCCCCATAGGAGATAACTTTATCCCCTGTGAGAAGTCCAGCCATCACCTTTGGAGTCACAGCTGAGGAGTAAACACAGTCTGCCAGAGAGAGGTTACTGAGGAAAAGGTACATGGGAGTGTGGAGACGGGAGTCCAGCCAGATCAACACAATCATCCCCAAGTTCCCAATTAATGTGACGAGATAGATGAGGGTGACCGTCATGAACAGGGGGACTTCCAGATCCGGGTTGTCAGTCAATCCCAAAAGGGTAAACTTAGTCACTTTTGTGCCATTCTCCAAGTATGACATTTTGAGATTGTGTATCACCTGTCTAAACAAAGAAAATAAATATATTCCTGATTCATAGAAATTGATGTCAGAGAACTCCTTTTATCCAAATGACATTATTTGCATAATCTCACTACTAAAGCAGAATTCTCAATAACTCTTAGACTGCCTTAATCTTATCACTTCCTTACAGTGTAATCTCTAGAGCCCTCTGCATGGTATCTGTTAGTTCCCAACAGCACTCAGATATTCCAAATGACCCTCAGGTGTCTTCCAGGATTTATTCACATATTCTCATTTAGGTTGAACATTTCAACAATAAACTATGATTTTCATAACTGTCTTTTCAAAGTCAGGTACAAAATAATTAAGCACTATGTACTATGTGACTAGAAAATAATAGATATTAATACATTTAATCTTTCTGTTCCATTGTATAATTGCTTGAGAACAAGAGGAGCATCGTTGCCTTTCTGGGTATACCATAGTGAAATATTAGATATTCAGCCATACAGCTGGAATCTGTTTGAGAGCTGAAGAAATATATTCATCATTTGATCCTTCAAAGAAAACAGTGCTCTATGAAAGACATGCCCCAAAAGGGTACAAAACTCAACACTTATTTATCATTCAAATAAACACTACACTAAGCAACCTACACTTACTTCACTCCCTTGAGGGAAGCAACAAAGAATAAGAGAGGTGTTCATTATTAATTATCCATTTCAACAAACATGAACAACCCAAGAATTTAATTAATTTGAAAAATGATCATTGTGCTTCCTTGTTTACCTAGGGTGTGTAATTCTTCTGGGTGTTTTAAAAAGTGCTTTGGAAGCATACTAGCATCCTAAGAGATAGCGTGCTGTGATGTAACAGAACAGTCTCTGACACTCACCTGTGTGTTCTTTATTCCTGATTTATCAACTTACAGATCACCTAGAATTAGGTAAGTAGCAACATTTCTGTGTCTCAGCTTAAAATGAAAATTGTCCTTCACCAGGATGTCTGGAGAATGTAACAAGTCGGTAGGTTTAAATCACTGAAATTTCTGCATTTATTGTTAGAACACAATAAATCATAAGTATATTATTATTAAATAAATGTTACTATTAATAGAGTAATAATAATAATATAGTAACTTGGAGGAAAAAACAAAATATCAAAAGAAATCAACACAAATATTTTAACCATATTTCTAAAATCCAAACTTGTTTAATTATATATACAACTTTGAAAATTATAAACAATATAAAATTTAACGCTGAGACACAAACAATGAGATATTACCCTTTTAATGCACGACAATCTTTTGAAGGTTGTGATATTATATTCAACCATATAATCACATCTTGAGATATCTTCTCTTGAAGGTTGTGATATTATATTCAACCATATAATCACATCTTGAGATATCTTCACAATTTTCATCATTGTGTACCATTGGCCTCCTTATCATCGACTATCTGTGCCAACTGGTACCTTCTCCATGGAGGTACCAAAGGTCAGAGGTCAGAGAATCCAAGCATACTTCTGCTCCTTCTTTTGAATTAGAGGGTTTGACCCAGGGAGGGGCTGCCTTCAGGATATTTGGTCTAAGGTGGGCTCACTGCCTAAACAACAGAATGCCTTTCTTAAGAATTCAGGACTTGCTGTCTCAAAGCAAGTAACTGTTCTGGCTGTCCATTGTATCCCATTAAGGCAGTCTTTTGCCTTCTCCACCCTTTGAATTGGGCTATAAAGTGCATGGAAAATTAAACAAGTGTGAACTCAGAACTCAGTACTTAGTATTCAGAACTTAATATGCAGGAGAGACTGAGTGACCTCCTGATACTATCCTATTTCTCTGTGTATTCTTTCTCATGTCTCTTCCTCCTACTTAACTTTTCTAATCCTCATGACCATACCCTGGAACATACAAAATGCAAGAAAAGTAACTGCTTAGCAAGTGAGGCAGAACCAGAGACTGCTGAGGGTCTGGACATGAATCTTGGATCTTCAGGGAAGTAGACCTAAGCCAGAACTCCTGTGGGTCTGGGCATAAGTCTAGGACCTCCCAGGAACTAGGCCTGAGCTAGGACCTTTGTGAGTCTTGTCATAAATCTGGGACCTCCAAGGAAGTAGGCAGGAACCAGAGATCTCTGCAGGGTCAGGCGTGAGTCTGGGACCTCAGAGGGAGTAGGCCTGGTTCAGGACCTCTGTGGGTCCAGACATTAGTCTGGGACATCAAAGGGAATAGGCAGGAAGCTGAAACCTTTGCAGGTCTGAGCTTGAGTCTGGGACCTCTGAGAGAGTAAGCCTGAGCCAGGTCCTCTGGGGTTCTGGGCACATCTGAGCCTGGAAACTCTGAGGCAGTAGGCCAGAGACAGAGACCTTTGCAAGACCAACTCCAAGCCAGGGACCTCTGCAGAAGTGGACTCAGACCAGTATTTACAGAAACAGGCCAAAACCAGAAACCTGGACCAAAGTCTGAGGCAATGATCTCCACCTTGGGCTGGAGCAGGATTGAGGCAACAAATTCCACAGAAGTGGGTCTGAGTGAGCTATCTAGGCCAAGTGGGCCTGAAGAAGCAAGCTCCAGAGGAGCGGGAGCCGGGAGCCAATCCAGTCCCAGGACACTGACGGACCAGGACTGAGTCAGTGAACTGATCCAGAGCAGATCGGAGACAGCAAGCTCCATCAGAACAGGTACAGGTGAATGACTGCTTAGCAAGTGAGCCAGAGACCCCTGAGTGTCCATATGTGAATTTGGGATTTTCAAGGGAGTAGACCTAAGCCAGGACCCTTGTGGGTCTGTGTGTATGTCTAGAACTTCTGAGGAATTAAGCCTGAGTCAGTACTTCTGTCAGTCCGTGAATGAATCTGAGACCTCTGAGAAAGTAGGCAGGAACCAGGCATGAGACTGGGACCACAGAGGGAGTAGGCCTGAGCCAGGACCTATGTGGGTCCAGGCATTGGTCTGGGACATTAAAGGAAATTGGCAGGAACCTGAAACCTCTGCAGGTCCAAGTGTGAGTCTGAGACCTCTGAAAGAGTAAGCCTGAGCCAGGTCCTCTGGGGTTCTGGACACACCCAAGCCTGGGAACTCCAAGGCAGTTGACTGAGCCAGAGTCTTTTGCAGGACAAATTCTGCAGGAGAGATACAGACTAGGATTTACAGAAACAGGTCAAAGCCAGTAACCTAGGCTAAAGTAGGCCTAGGACAGTGAACTCCAAGGTAGGGAACAAAGCCCAGGAGTGCTGAGGAGTCACCAGGAACATGAAGTAATCAACCAGGTAACTAGAACTGTGGCACTGAATGTACCGTGAGGAACAACCATCTGAGCTTTGGATTCACTGGCAACTAGATTATTCAAAAGAATCTCAAACAACCCAACCACACCTATTAGAGGAAAAAATGAGAAGAAAAAGTAAGAACATGCAACAAAGAGCAAGACAATACCAGTAAAACTTAAAGGCCCTACTACAACAACAAGACTTGAACAACAAAATATAGATGAAGCAGAAGAAATTGACTTAAAAATAAACTTCAGGAGAATGTTTGAAACTCTTAAAGAGGAACTGAGAAATTCCCTCAAAGAAATGGAGGAAAAGACATTCAAAAAATTTGGAAGACATCAGCAAATCCGTTAAAGAACACCAAGAAAAAGAAATAAAACAGATGAAAGAAACTACTCAAGACTTGAAAACTGAAATAAAGACAATAAAGAAAACATAAGCCAAGGGAATATGAAACAGAAATCATGAGAAAATGATCAGAAACCACAAATACCAGCAACAACAGCAAAATACAAGAGATGGAAGAGAGAATCTAAAGCACTAAAGATACTATAGAGGAAATAGACTCATCAGTTAAAGAAAACAGTGAATCGAACAAAAACTTAACCAAAATATCCAGGAACTATGGGACACCATGAAAAGGTCAAATCTAAGAATAATAGGTATACAAGAAAGAGAAGTTCAACTCAAAAGCACAGAAAATATATTTAACAAATCATAGAAGAAAACTTTCCCAACCTCAAGAAAATTATGCCTATGAAGATACAAGAAGCTTACAAAACACCAATAGATTGGCTCAAAAAAAAGTCCCCTCACCACATAATAATCAGAACACTAAACGTACAGAGTAAAGAAAGATGATTAAGAGCTGCAAAGGAAAAAAGCCAAGTAATATATAAAGGTAGACCTATCATAATTACATTTGAGTTATCACTGCAGACAATGAAAGCCAGAATGTCATGGTCAAGTGTTTTGCAGACATTAAGAGACCACAGTTGCCAGCCCAGACTACCATATACAGCAAAATTTTCGATTACCATAAAAGAACAAAACACGATATTCGATGACAAAACTAGATTTAACCAATACCTAGCCACAAACCCAGCTGATACAAAATACTGGAAGGAAAATTCCAACCCAAGGAAGTTGACTACACTAACAAAACACATACAATTGATGGTCTTAAAGCAGAAAATCCCAAGAAGGGGAAATTAACAAATTAACATCACCAACAATAACAGCTAAATTAGCAAGAGATAGCAATTACCAGTCATTAATATCCTTTAATATAAATGGATTTGAAGACCTATGAAAAGGCACAGGCTAATAGATTAGATATAAAAACAGAATCCATCCTTCTTCACATACAAGAAACACATCTCAACCTCAAAGACAAACATTGTCTCAGAGTAAAGTGTTGGGAAAAAATATTACAATCAAATGGACTTAAAAAATAAGTTGGTGTAGCTATCCTAATATCTAACAAAGTAGACTTCAACCTAAAATCTATCAACAGAAATAAAGAAGGTCATTTCATATATGTCACAGAAAAATCCATCAAGAGGAAATCTCAGTCAATACTGAACATCTATGCACAAATACAATGGCACCTTCATGTGTAAAAGAAACACTTTAAAGCTTAAATCTTACATTTAACCACACACACTAATGGTAGGAGACTTCAGCACTCCCCTCTCACCACTAAACAGGTCAGTCAGACAAGAAAAGAACAGAGAAATAAGGGAACTAACAGATGTTATCACTCAAATGGACTTAACAGACATATATAGAATATTCCATCCAAACAAAGAATATATTTTCTTCTCAGCACCTCAGGGAACCTTCTAAAAATTTATCACATACTCAATAACTAAACAAACCTCGAAAATAAAAAGAAATTTGAATAACCCAATGTACCTTATCAGATCACCATGGTTTAAACTAGAAGTCAACACCAATACTAATTCCAGAAAACCCACAAACCCATGGAAATTAAACAAAGCTCACCTGAATCACCAATGAGTCAAGGAAGAAAGAAAGAGAGAAATTACAGACTTCCTAAAATTCAATGAAAATGGCCACACAACATACCCAAAATTATGAGACACAGTGAACACATTGTTAAGAGGAAAGTTCATAGCACTTAATGCCTAGATAAGGAATCTGGAAAAATCTCACACTAGGGAATTAAGAAAACATTTGAAAATTTAAGAACAAAAAGAAGCAAAATCACTTAAGAGCACTAGATGGCAGGAAATAATCAAATTGAGAGCTGAAATCAACAAAATAGAGACAAAGAAAACATTATAAAGAATCAATGAGACAAAGAGTTGGTTCTTCGAGAAAATCAAAAAAATAGACAAACCTTTATCCAAACTAACTAAAAGGCAGAGAGAGAATATCAAAATTAACAAAATCACAAATAAAAGGGGGAACATGACAACAGACATGCATGATATCCAGAGAATCATCAGGTCACAATTCAAAAACATGTACTCCACAAAATTGGAAAACTTAAAGGAAATGGACAATTGATATTTCTAGATAAATATCACTTACCAAAAATAAATCAAGTCCAGATAAGCAAATTAAATAGACCTAATATACCTATAACTGCTAAAGAAATAGAAACAGTCATTAAACATCTCCCAACTAAAAAAAAAAAAGAAAAAAAAAGAAAAAGCCCAGGCCCATATAGCTTCAGATCAGAATTCTACAAGACTTTCAAAGAACTAATACCAATACTCCTCAAATTATTCCACACAATAGAAACAGAAGAAACATTGTCAAACTCTCTTTATAGGTCTATATTTGCCCTGATACCCAAGCCACAGAAAGACATTACTAAGAAAAAGAATTACAGATCAATCTCACTTCTGAACATTGATACAAAAATACTCAATAAAATACTGCCAAATCCAATCCAAGATCACATCAGAACCATCATCTACCATGATCAAGTTGGCTTCATCTCAGAGATGCAGGGATGGTTCAACATATGAAAATCTGTCAACGTAATCTACCATATTAACAAACTGAAAAATAAAAACCAATTTCATCATCTCGTTAAATGCCAAAAAAGCTCTTGACAAAATACAACATCCCTGCATGATAAAGGTGTTGGAGAGAGCAGGGATACAAGGAACAGACCTAAACATAATAAAGGCAATATACAGCAAGCCAACAGCCAGCATCAAACTAAATGGAGAGAATTTCCCAGCAATTCCTCTGAAATTGGGAACAAGACAATGTTGTCCACTCTCTCCATATCTATTTAATATAGTTCTTGAGGTCCTGGTTAGAACAATAAGACACTAAATGGAGATTAAGGGGGATACAAATTGGAAAAGAAGAAGTCACACTCTCACTTTTTGCTGATGATATGATAGTTTACATAAGCGATCCCAAAATTTCTACCAAGGAACTTCTACAATTCATAAAAAAATCAGTATCCCTTCTGTACACAGATGATAAAAAGTCTGAGAAATATATCAGAGAAACAACACTCTTCACAATAGTCACAAATAGCATAAAATATCTGAGTAACTAACCAAATAAGTAGAGTACTTGTATGACAAGAACTTTAAACTCTAAGAAAGAAATTGAAGAAGACACCAGAAAATGGAAAAATCTCCCATGCTTTTGTGTAGGCAGAATTAACATAGTGAAAATGTCAATGTTACCAAAAGCAATTTACAGATTCAATGCCAATGTCCATCAAACTCCCAGCAAAATATTTCACAGATCTCGAAAGAATGGTACTCAACTTAATATGGAAAAGCAAATCCCAAGGATAACTAAAATAATCCTGTACAATAAACAAACATCAGGAGGCATCACAATCCCCGACTTCAGACTCTACTAAAGAGCTACAGTACTGAAAACAGCCTGGTTTTGACATAAGAACAGAAAGGATGACCAAAGGAACCAAATAGAAGGCCTGGATATTAATTCACACTCATTTAAATTCTTGATTTTTGACAAAAGAGAAAAAATGTCAAATGGAAAAAAGCATACTTAACAAATGGTGATGGCATAACTGGATATCAACATGTAGAAGAATGAAAATAGACCCATATCTATCACCATGCATAAAACTCAAGTCCAAATGGATCAAAAATCTCAACATAAATCGAGCCATACTGGACCTTACAGAAGAGAAAGTAGGAAGTCCACTTGAATGCGTTGGCACAGGAGACTACTGCCTAAATATAGCCCCAGTACCACAGACACTGAAAGAAACAATTAATAAATGGAACATCCTGAAACTGAAAAGCTTATATAAAGCAAAGGACATGGCCAACAAGACAAAAGACCAGTCTACAGAATGGGAAAATATCTTCACCAACTCCACATCAGACAGAGACGTATATTTTGGAGATCAAAATATACAAAGAACTCAAGAAATTGATCATCAGAAGAAGAAATAATCCAGTAAAAAATGGAATATAGAACTAAACAGAAAACTCTCAACAGAGGAATCTAAAATGAACATCCTTAGTCATCAGAGAAATGCAAATCAAAACAACTCTGAGATTCTATCATACACCTGTAAGAATGGTCAAGATCAAAAACACTGATGACAACTTATGCTGGAGAGGTTGTGAGGAAAAGGGAACACTTCTGCATTGCTGGTGGGAATGCAAGCTGGTACAGCCCCTTTGATGTCAGTGTGGGGATTTCTCAGAAAGTTAGGAAAGAACCTACCTCAAGACCCAGTAATACCACTTTTGGGTATATATCCAAAAGATACTCAATTGTGCCACAAGGACATGTGCTCAGTTATGCTTATAGCAGCATTGTTTGTTGTAGCCAGAACTTAGAAAGAATCTAAATGTCCCTCAGCTGAAGAATGGATAAGAAAAATGTGGTACATTTATACAATGGAGTACTACACAGCAGAAAAAAGTAATGACATCTTGAATTTTTCAGGAAAGTGGATGGAGTTAGAAAACATATTGAGTGAGGAGGTCCAGACACAGAAAGACAATTATCACATATACTCACTCATAAGTGATTTTTAAACATAAAGTAAAGAAACCCAGCCTATAAATCACAATCCCAGAAAACTTAGACAACAAATAGGACACTAAGAGAGTCTTACATAGATCTACTCTACATGGGAAGTAGAAAAAGACAAGATTTCTTGAGAAAATTGGGAGCATGGGGACCTTGTGGGGAGAGTTGAAGGGGGAAGGGGAGAGGCAGAGAAGTGAACAGATAAAAATGTAGAGCTCAATAAAAATCAATTGAAAAATTAAAACACCATTGATCCTCCACCCAAAAAAATATGCTGCAGCTAGGGTTGCAGCAGAAGTCATCCAAAAAGGTGGCTTATGGCATATGTCAGTCCTACATGATATGGCTCCCAACTAATAGCTGTTTTTCTATTACTGTGATAAAATGCCATGACCAAAACCTACTTAGTGGAGCAGGATTTATTTGAATGTATAGTTCCAGGCAGGCACGCTGGCTGGAGCAGGAAGTTGAGAGATTGAATCCTCAGTATCTGCCAACATGAAGCAGAGAAAAGAAACTGGAAATAGGGAGAGGCAATATACTCTCAAAACATGCCCTTGGTGGCATACTTCCACCAGCATTGCTGCAGTTTCTAAACCTCCCATACATAGGACCACCAATTGAGAACCACATGTTCAAATGCCTGAGTCTATTTGATGTGTTTCTCATTCAAACCACTACAACCCCAAAATGCTCAGTAAATGATTATTTACTGCCTCCATTTATCCACTGATTTGTTCGCTGTCTAGCCAGCATTTACTGAGTGCATTTAGTGATTAGTAAATTCCATTTTCTCCCTTTTGTCATAGCTAATTATACAATTATAAGATTTCACTGGGATATTTCTATGTTTACGAATTTTGTTCACATCTACATTTCTATTAATATTTTTGGTCTTCTCATTCCTAATAGTATCCCTCTAACCATTATGTCCTCTCTCTTTCATCTCCTATGGTCTTAATAT
Source organism: Myodes glareolus (assembly GCF_982192425.1). Lineage (NCBI taxonomy): Eukaryota > Metazoa > Chordata > Mammalia > Rodentia > Cricetidae > Myodes > Myodes glareolus. The sequence continues at coordinate 49,342,643 of NC_142032.1, forward strand.
AAAAGGAGAATATATATACATATATATATATGTATATATATATATAATTTACAGAAATACTATCTTTCAAATGGCTACAATAATATTATCTCTTATTATTTAAATAATTGAGATTGTAATCTGGATTTTTTAACTGTCATAAACATAAACTACAAACATAGGAGATAAACCCTGAATCTTTCTTAAACAATCACTGTTGAATCGTTAACCACATCTTTCCACAGTCAAAATAAACCATAGACGGAATTGAACTAAAAACACCTTACTCTTCAAAGAATGTGACACTGGCTCACTTAGGATCAAACTGTAAGTCACATTCACAGAAGTAAAAACTCCTGCTGAAGAAGTTATTCTTAGTGGCCAATCACAAAGACTGAAGTTCAAGAGCATCAGATGATTACATACATAATAGTGAATCCTCAGCCTGTCACACAGGATTACTATGAAAGCAAATAGAAAAATGTCTGAACACTGAGTGAAGTTATGAACAACTCTAAAGAAGGTCATCATTCTGAACACTGATTTTATTCTTAGCCAGAGAAATAATTTTTAATGCTAGAGGCTTATAATGATAGCAAACATGTGTTTAAAACCACTTATCACAGAACTGAAGAGGTGGGAAATTGGTTAAGTGCATGTACTACTCTTTTTTTCTTAGTAACAGAAAGTCTATGAACCATATTTTGTATATTACACATATTGAAGAGAGAAAAAAAATCATAAAAACCCAGAGAGCACCTTTTTTTTTTGTTCCCCAGAGTCTGACTATTTAGCCCAGTCTCACCTCTCACTTGTGATCCTTCTGCCTCAGCTCCCTGAGTACTGGGATTATGTGTAGACCACCAGGACTGGCTAAGAGGTTACTTCATATTGCAACACAAAATTTTCATATTGCAACACACAAATTCCTACTACTCAGCTATAGTAGGAGGCTGTTCATTTGGTCCCAGTTGCCAAACACCAAAACAATCACACAGAAACTATATTATTTGCAATACTGTTTGACCAATAGCTTAAGCGTATTTCTGGCTAACTCTTCTATCATTGGGAGTGTATGTTCAAACACCTACCTTGGGATCTTTTCAACCACCTATAGCTCCAGTGCTAGGATTTGCAGGCATTTATATTCACATTGCATAGATGCATACATGCACACAATTAAAGAATAACAATAATACATCTTTAAAAACAAAACTGCTAGGAAAAATAACAACTTTTACTTTAAATCCAATAAATGACCACCAAAAAATCTTTGGCTGTTCCAATGAAAACAGTGCCAAATAAAGCCATGTTGGGAATCCAGAGAACAATACAAGGGATCAGGAGAATTTATTCAGGCATAAAGTCCTCCAGAGACTACATGCCCAGGAGCACAGTAACATCTCTCACCCCAGTCACCTAGAGAAACAGCAGTTAAACTGTCTTTGGAGACTCAGCTCAATTTCCTATAAATAAAAATGATGTATTACTTACTTGTGGTGAGTTCTCTTTATCTACATAGTGCACTTCTTTTTTTTAGTTGAAAACATTTTATTTTTCCAATATTTCTTCTTAAACCAGCATGCTGCCAGTGGAAAATATCAAAAACTAACACTTATAGCCTCATAAAAATAATTTAAATAAATTTATGCGCTGTGGAAATCAGATGGAAGATTCTCCAAATAATTAAAATAAAATTATTATATAATTTATATATAGCATTTTTGAGCAGATATTCAAAAAGTCAAAATCAGCTTACTACAGAGACACACTTGCACACCCATGGTTACCACAGCTTGGCTCACGGTGGGCAGGTTATAAAGTCAGTCTATTTGCCCACCAGCAGATGAATGGTAAAAGAAATATCTCTTCTCAGTCTTGAAGAATGAAATCATGTCTTCTGCAGAAAACTAGATGGAGCTAGACATCATCATGTTAATTGAATAAAATAAGCCAGTTATTATGAGAGTAAATAATTCATGTTTTCTTTAATATGTGAAACAAGAGAAAAAGTAAGCAAAAGGAGAGCTATAATATACTAGAACAGGAAATAGAGTATAAAAAGAAGATAACAAAGAAAAGACTATGTGATCAAATTGCATTATATGCATAAATAAAATTTATAATTAAGCTCATTAATTTGCACTAGTACAGCAATAAAAAATTCTTAGGAAAAATTGTTCCCACGCATGTAATTAATATTTGCAATTTACATCTTCCTTGCTGTAATATTAACACATGTAATGATACATGTGTGAGATTTATTCTGCTATTCTCTTTTTTTATTAATTTATAAAAATTTCCACTTCCTCCCAATACCCTCCCAATCCCCCTACCCCCTCTCCTCCTCCCTCTCCAGTTCTAAGAGCAGTCAGGGTTTCCTGCCCTATGGAAAATTCAAGTTCCTCCCCCCTCCCTCCAGGTCTAGGAAGCTGAGCATCCAAACAGTCTATGATCCCAAAAAGCCAGTACATGCAGAGGAAACAAGTCCCAGTGCCATTATCAATGGCTTCTCAGACAGTCCCGGTGTCAGTCACATTCAGAGAAACCGGTTTGATCGCATGCTTGTTCAGTCCCAGTCCAGCTGGCCTTGGTGAGCTCTCATTAGATCAGTTCGCTTATATCAGTGGGTTGATGCACCCCTCGCGATCCTGACTTCCTTGTTCATGTTCTCCCTCCTTCTGCTCCTCATGTGGACCTTGGGAGCTCAGTCCAGCGCCCCAATGTGGGTCTCTGTCTCAATCTCCATCCATCATCAGATGAAGGTTCCCTCTGATCCTGACTTCCTGGCTCACGTTCTCCCTTCTTCTGCTTCTCATTTGGACCTAGGGACTTAAGTCCAGTGTTTCAATGTGGGTCTCTGTCTCTATCTCCATCCATCGCCAGATGAGGGGTCTATGGTGATATGCAAAATATTTGTCAGTATGGTTATGGGCCAAGGCCAGTTCAGGCACCCTCTCCTCTGCTGCCCAGGGAACAATCTGGGGATCTCTCCTTGGACATGGGAACCCCTCTAGAGTCAAGTCTCTTGCAAGCCTTAAAATGGCTCCCTTAGTTGAGATATATACTTCCCTGCTCCAATATCCATCCATCCTCCCTCCCCCCCATCCCATTCCCCCAAGCTTTCCCCAATCCTCCTCTACTCCCTTCTCTCTAACCATCTCCCCTTCCTTCCACCACCACCCCCCGCCCCCGCACCCAAGGTTGCATGGCACTCTTGTCTACTTACAATATCCAGGAGGATAACTATATGATTTTCTTCAGGTTCACCTTCTTATTTAGCTTCTCTAGGATCACAAATTATAGGCTCAAAGACATTTAACTATGGCTAGAATTGACTTATGAGTGAGTACATACCATATTCCTCTTTTTGGGTCTGAGTTACCTCACTCAGTAAAGCCTTTTTCTATTTCCACCCATTTGTATGCAAAATTCAAGATGTCATTGTTTTTTACCACTGAGCAAAACTCCAATGTGTATATGTTCTACACCTTCTTTAACCATTCTTCTATTGAGGGGCACCTAGGTTGTCTCCAGGTTCTGGCTATTACAAATAGTGCAACTAGCTCTTCTCCCCTTCCCCCTGGGGCCACAAGATCTCCACAGAGCAGCTCGCTTGCACGCTGGGCCTGGGCTATGGGCACAGCCCTGCAGGGGCAGTTCCTGTGCTTTGATAGCCTGCCTGAGGACAGGCGGGCCCTGTGTCAGCTCAGCCACATTCAGGCAAGCAAGAGGCAGTGAACTTCTAGCAGACACCCATTGGAGGAGGGGTGAGTTTGCTCCTGGCCCAAGGGCTTCGGCTAGGAGGAATTCAGACTTTTCCTGACCCCCTCGACTTTCTGGTCACCCTGCAGTGGTGGCTCCACCCCTCTGTGTTCTCCTGAATCCCATCCCAGCCTTCATCCAGGTAAATCTTCCTCTCTTCCCCACTTCCCCCTGGGGACACAAGATCTCCCAAGAGCAGCTTCCTTGCACGCTGGGCCTGGGCTGTGGCGCAGCCCAGCAGGGGCAGTTCCTGTGTTTTGATAGCCTGCCTGAGGACAGGCGGGCCCTGTGTCAGCTCAGCCACATTCAGGCAAGCAAGAGGCAGTGAGCTTCTAGAAGACATCCATTGGAGGAGGGGTGAGTTTGCTCCTGGCCCGAGGGCTTTGGCTAGGAGGAATTCAGACTTTCCTCATGCCCCTCGACTTCCTGGTCACCCTGCAGTGGTGGCTCCATCCTGCGGAGCTCTCCCGAATCCCATTCCAGCCTTCATCCAGGTACACCTTCCTCTCTTCCCCCCCTTCCCCCTGGGGACACAAGATCTCCCCAGAGCAGCTACCTTTCACGCTGGACCTGGACTGTGAGAGCAACCCGGCAGGAGGGAGTGCCTTGTTTCAATAGCCTGACTGAGGAAAGGTAGGCCTTCTGTCAGTGAAGTCCCTGCCCTACAAGGGAACCTGACCCGGTACCAGAAGATCCAATAGAGAGCATTTGAAGGAAGAGATGGGCAGACGCCAAGGCAAGAACTCCTCCAAAATCTAAAAAGCAACATGAAAACAACAGATCCCAACGACCCTACAATAGAAGGACTTGAACACCTTAACCCAGAAGAAGTGGAAAAAAGTGCCATTATAGGAGCAATAGAGTCCCTTAAACAGGATATGAATAACTCCCTTAAAGAACTGGATGAGAAGTACAACAAAAAGATTAAAGAAATAAGTAAAGAAATGGATGAGAAGTATAACAAAAAGTTTGAAGAAATGGGTAAATCCGTGAATGATACACTGGGAAACCAAGAAAAAACAATCAAACAGGTAATGGAAACAGTTCAAGAATTGAAAACTGAAATGGAGGCAATGAAGAAAACACAAAACGAGGGCCAGCTGGATATGGAAAACCTAGGTAAATGAACAGAGACTACAGAATCAAGCATAACCAATAGGATACAAGAGATGGAAGAACGAATCTCAGAGTCTGAAGATACCATAGAGAAAATAAATGCTCTGATCAAAGAAAACAGCAAATCCAACAAATTCTCATCACAAAACATTCAAGAAATCTGGGACACAATAAAAAAAAAACAAATCTAAGAATAATAGGGATTAAAGAAGGAGAAGAATTGCAGATCAAAGGCCCAAAAAATATATTCAACAAAATTATAGAAGAAAACTTTCCCAACCTAAAGAATGATATTCCTATGAAAGTTAAAGAAGCATACAGAACACCGAATAGACTTTTAAACATACAGATTAAAGAAAGAATATTAAGAGCTGCAAAGAAAAAAGTCAAGTAACTTATAAAGGTAAACCTATCAGACTTATACCAGACTTCTCTATGGAAACCATGAAAGCCAGAAGGTCCTGGATAGAGGTACTGCAGAAACTAAGAGACCATGGATGCAAACCCAGACTACTATACCCAGCCAAGCTATTGTTCATCATCAATGGAGAAAACAAAATATTCCAGGATAAGAACAAATTTAAACAATTCGCAGCCACAAACCCAGCCTTACAGAAAGTAATTGAAGGAAAATCGCAACCCAAGGAATAGAACAATGCCAACACTGCCGACAATAACTCAGACATCTAGCGACCCTTCACGAGCTTAACTCAAAGAAGGGACACATACAAACTCTATTAAACAAGGAAACAAAAAATAATAATAACCGGAGTCAACAACCACTGGTCAATATCACTTCATATTAATGGACTCAATTCACCTATAAAAAGGCACAGACTAAGAGATTGGATACGAAAACAGGATCCACATTCTGCTGTTTACAAGAAACACACCTCAACCACAGAGACAGACATCTACTCAGAGTAAAGGGTTGGGAAAAGGTTTTTCAAGCAAACGGACCTAAGAAACAAGCAGGTGTGGCCATTCTAATTTCCAACAAAATTGACTTCAAACTAAAATCAATCAGAAGAGATAGAGACAGACATTTTATACTAATAACAGGAACAATTCATCAGGAGGAAGTCTCAATCCTGAATATCTATGCCCCTAATATAAAGCCTCCTACTTATGTAAAAGAAACACTTCTAGAACTCAAGGCAGTCATCAAACCACAGACACTAATAGTAGGAGACTTCAACACTCCTCTCTCACCAATGGACAGGTCAATCAGACAGAAACCTAACCGAGAAATAAGAGAATTATTGGAGGTATTGAATCAAATGGACTTAACAGACATCTATAGAACATTCCACCCAAATAGGAACGAATATACCTTCTTCTCTGCAGCTCATGGAACCTCCTCGAAAATTGACCACATACTGGGTAACAAAGCAAACTTCCAGAGATACAAAAAAATATTAGTAACCACCTGTGTCTTGTCAGACCACCATGGATTAAAGTTAGATTTCATCAGCAGTGCTACCCCCAGGAAGCCAACAAACTCATGGAAGTTGAACAGTCAGCTACTGAATCACCCCTGGGTCAAGGAAGAAATAAAGAAAGAAATTAAAGTCTTCCTTGAATTTAATGAAAATAAAGATACAACATACTCAAACCTATGGGACATTATGAAAGCAGTGCTAAGCGGAAAGTTCATAGCACTAAGTGCCCAATTAAAGAAAACAGAGAAAGCACACATTGGAGACTTAACAGCACACTTGAAAGCTCTAGAAAAAAAAAGAAGCTGATTCACCCAGAAGGTCTAGAAGACTGGAAATAATCAAACTGAGGGCTGAAATCAACAAAATAGAAACACAGAAAACAATCCAAAGAATCAATGAATCAAAAAGCTGGTTCTTGGAGAAAATCAACAAGATTGACAAACACTTATCCAAATTAATCAAACGGCAGAGAGAGAATATGCAAATTAATAAGATCAGAAATGAAAAGGGGACATAACCACAGACACAGAGGAAATTCAGAGAATCATTAGATCTTACTACAAAAGTTTATATGCCACAAAGTTGAAAAATGTAAAAGAAATGGACATTTTGTTAGATAAGTACCATCTACCAAAGATGAACCAAGGCCAGGTGAACAATCTAAATAGACCTGTCAGTCATGAAGAATTAGCAGCTGTTATCAAAAATCTCCCTACCAAAAAATGCCCAGGACCAGATGGTTTCAATGCATAATTCTACCAGAACTTCCAGGAAGAGTTAATACCTATACTCCTTAATGTATTTCACAATATAGAAACAGAAGAATCATTGTCAAACTTTTTTTATGAAGCTACAGTTACCCTGATACCAAAACCACACAAAGCCACAACCAAGAAAGAGAATTACAGACCAATCTTACTCATGAACATTGATGCAAAAATACTCAATAAAAACTGGCAAAACGAATCCAAGAATACATTAGAAAAATTATCCATTCTGATCAAGTGGGCTTCATCCCAGAGATGCAGGGCTGGTTCAACATACGCAAATCTATCAATGTAATCCATCATATAAATAAACTGAAAGAAAAAAATCATATGATCATTTCATTGGATGCTGAAAAAGCATTTGACAAAATTCAACACCCCTTTATGATAAAGGTGTTGGAGAGATTGGGTATACGAGGATCATACCTAAATATAGTAAAAGCAATATATAGCAAGCAGACAGCTAACATCAAATTGAACGGAGAGAGACTCAAAGCCATTCCACTAAAATCAGGAACATGACAAGGCTGTCCACTCTCTCCATACCTCTTCAATATAGTGCTTGAAGTTCTAGCAATAGCAATAAGACAACATAAGGGGATCAAGGGGATTCGAATTGGAAAGGATGAAGTTAAACTTTCATTATTTGCAGACGATATGATAGTGTACATAAGCGACCCCAAAAACTCTAACAAAGAACTCCTACAGTTGATAAACACCTTTAGTAATGGGGCAGGATACAAGATCAACTTCAAAAAATCAGTTGTCCTCCTATACACAAAGGATAAAGAAGCAGAGAGGGAAATCAGAGAAACGTCACCTTTCATGATAGCCACAAATAGCATAAAATATATTGGGGTAACTCTAACCAAGGAAGAACTTTAAGTCCTTGAAGAAAGAAATTGAGGAGGATACCAGAAAATGGAAAGACCTCCCCTGCTCTTTGATTGGGAGAATCAACATAGTAAAAATGGCAATTCTACCAAAAGCTATCTGTAGATTCAATGCAATTCCCATCAAAATCCCATCAAACTTCTTCACAGACCTTGAGAGAACAATAATCAGGTTTATATGGCAAAACAAAAAACCCAGGATAGCCAAAACAATCTTATACAATAATGGAGGATATCTTAGCAGCAACCACTTTGCTAAGCGAGCATGAAACCTAGCAACAATCTGGACATGTATATTATTTCAACAGACTTGTGTAGTCTTCACCCCTCATCAAAGAAAATTCCCTTTGCAA